>NC_137046.1:55349787-55696093 GCF_032717465.1 Coenobita brevimanus | reverse complement strand
GTATAACTCTCTCGTCCTCCTCTCAGCTTCTTCGACGCCCTTGTTCCTCATCCACTCATTATATGCTTTCTTCTGCAAGAAAATAATTCATTAGCATTAAAAGTGTTCTTAGAACTGTATGAAAAAAAAAAAAAAAAAAAGATGCATGGATTATAAATATTCAGGAATATATGAAGGAAATCAGCATGAGAAATACTAACCAACTGGACAATTTAAAAAAGGATGAAATAAAGAAAAGGTAAATGAATACGAAAAAAAAGAAAATGTTGGAGAGAAGAACTGACAAACAAATCCTCAATTATATTTTATAAAGAGAAAAAATTAGACATTAAGGAAGAAAAACTTGATGAAAACACACAGGGTTCTATACTGCTGCACAGATGTTGCTTGAACACTTTAAAATTAAACTGGAGAGCAAGGTATATTGGTGGAAATACGTACTGTGAATTATGTAGCAAAACAAGAAGAAACTCTTGAACATTTCTTTAAAAATTGTAATGCATTAAAAGATATAAGAAGTAAATATGAGGAAGAAGAAGGCAATTTAGAGAACATACTGTTATTTAACATATGCAAAAGATGCAGATAAAAAATTCTACCACTACAAGAAATACCTCTGTGAAGTATGGAACACTAGAAAACGTATTTAAAAAAAAAAAAAAAAATTGACAACGAACAGCCCTGTGCTGATTCAAAAGCAATACTGAGTGAACACCATCTGATCTGATCTGCACCACAAACGAGCTGTCCAATTCACTCTAGCTACACATGTTCTTCTCTCACGTGCATCAACTGTAAATTCTAGCATATCTGTATATCAAAATCAATCGGTGCAAGCCACATACTCGTGGCATATTGAAAAAAAAGTGAAACAGTACTTACAACACAGTGGAAGACGCCATATTTGTTTACATATGACGTCACACTCGGCTCGAGCTACCTCAAGCCAGCTCCAGGGGTGGATCGACTTGGCTTGAGTCTGGCTCAAGCACGGCTTGAGTCCGGCTTGAGCCTGGGCACCGCAAAAACGGAAATGGACGTTTGGCTTAAGTCTGGCTCGAGCCAGGCTCAAGCCTGGGCCTCACAAAAATGCGCCTCTATATACCTAGGTACGAACGATGGGTATAACGCCGTCCTTCCCCCTGTGAGGGCATTGGCAACCATACACAAACTTCTCTGTTAACGCTAACAACCTTCCGTCAGGTAAAAGAAGATGGTAAAAATGTATACACAGATGCTTAACTATGATAGCATTATTGCCAACAAACTAACAACATTTTGTTACAGGTAGTGTGATGGCTGTGATTGTACAAATAGTGGTAGTCGTAGTTTTGGTAGCTGTGATGGTGGAAGCCCTCTACAGCTAAATGCCTTTTGCTCGGAACTGCCCACAAATGAATTCCTGTAATTGTTTTTCGCCAATCTGCTGCCTCACCGAACTCGCACTCCTAAAACAAAGAAAATCCTAGAGCTATCGCACCAAAAACTT
Organism: Coenobita brevimanus; assembly: GCF_032717465.1. Taxonomy (NCBI): domain Eukaryota; kingdom Metazoa; phylum Arthropoda; class Malacostraca; order Decapoda; family Coenobitidae; genus Coenobita; species Coenobita brevimanus. Next base: position 55,694,604 of record NC_137046.1, on the reverse strand, counting down.
CATTTTAAAAATCCATAAACGTGTTGAAAACCAATGCTCCACACCCATAACCGCCTGTGCCACTGCTACGAATAATAATTCCATCTTGGTGAATCCGGCGCCTGAACTCCACACTGACCTCAAAAGACACACCTTAAACTAGACACAGACCCCCCCCCCCCATGAAACTCCGCATACAATTTCCTCAAACTCAACACACAGGACACTCCCATACTCCAGCACACAACTTTGCTATCCTTCTATTTTCAGCTGTTACAATTTCTATGATCCTGATAAGCTTTATAAATGCTCGAAAATGCATGCAATGCAACCTAAAATCATAATCATCATAGGAGCAATTAAAAGGAATGAAAAGGGAAAAACATTTTACCAAAAATGTAGTCTTCATACAGTCACAGTTCATGCCAGACTAACCACCGGAAACTGGAAAGCACCCCCTCCGCTACCCCTAGTTCCCCACCACTTCCCTCCCACCCTTCCTCCCCATGCTAGTTCCTTTCCTTCACCCACCTCCCTTCCTCTCTCTCTCTCTCTCTCTAAATGAATAAATAAATAAATAAATAAAAATTCCACCATCCCCTCCTTTCCCCATCCCTCCTCTCCACCCCTCCTTCCTCCCCCCTTTTTGTTCTTCCATTCTCTGTGGCTTTCTAGAACATTCGAAATTATAGGGCCTTATATGTTTACACACACACACACACACACACACACACACACACAAATTATGTATATGATGATGATGATTACATCAATATTCATACTTTACGGTCTCAACCAGAATTACCACTACACAATTACCACCACTACCATTACCAACTACTACCATTAACACCTACAATAACAACTACCACCACCATTTCCACCACCAAGTACTGCCATCATGGCCACCACAAACAACTACCTCCATTACCACTATCGCAAGCTGTAAATATTATACTCAGTACCTACCACCATTACCACCAACACCAACTACCTCCATTATTACTACCGCTAACTATAAATATCACATCCACTACCTAGCACCATTACCACCATGAACAACAACTACTTCCATTATTACTACCATCAGCTACAAATACTGCAACCATTACCATTCCATTATTAACATATTTAACTACCAACATTACCACCATCACCAGCAGCAGCAGAAGCAGCAACAACAACAACAACAATAATAACTGCTACATCTACCATCATTACCACCACCATCAACTTACCTCCATTACCATCACCAATCACCCTTGAACTCACTCCCTGAAGAAGTAGTCCATTGAGTTCACATGCAGATGAACCTGCATCTATACCTTCTATTACTAACACTCAACTCTTGACTAAGATTCCTAACCCCTTTCAACTTGGCTGACGATCATGTGTGGTCAGAATGTTGGGATGTTTGATTAGAACCAAGCAGACTAATTTCTACCTCATAATTACGGATCATCATATTTCATGCAACCACCACTTAGTATTTGAGTTGTGTGAGTGATTCAGTTCCATCTGGTGAAAACAAGCCAGCTACAGTATATATAGGTATTCAGTGCTGACAATGGATATTACCACTGGACTGGTGACATGAGATGTGTCGCACATAACAAGAACATTGGGCCTCAGGGAACAAACTATAAACTTCATTTTGTTTTGTGGATAAAGGCTTCAACATGCTTGCATGTGTCGGCCTTGGCCTACTAATAACAGTTCCCCATGCTGCTCGAGCTCTAGTAGCCTTTCTATTCAGTCCCTAATCCCTGAGGTCACACTGCATAACCTCATTCATTTTTTTTTTTTTTTTTAGTCTGCCTCTCACAACACTACCCTCAACTTTCATATCTCTCACTCACCCAGTTGTCATCCATGCACAAAAAATCACAATCTATCCCTTCTCATCTATCTGTCTCTTGCCAGACACCTTAATTCTGTAAGGGGTGGCCACAAACAAATTGCCTCTATGTCGCCCTGTCTCCCGACATTTCATTGCCCTGCTCCCAGCTCACACACCCCTCTCTCATATACCTCTCCACTCCATCCCTCCATCTCATCCTTGGCCTCCCCCTCCCTCTCCCCCCCTCCACCTCACTCACATACACTCTCCTCGTTAGTCTCTCACTCTCCATCCTTTCCACATGGCCAAACCACCTCAATGTGTTTCTCATAACGCTTCCTATCACATCCACATACACACCACAGCGCTCCTTCACACCCTCATTTGTCAGTCTGATTCTCCATGTGATTTCACATTCTCCTCTCAAATAACTTATTTCCACTGCTCTCACTTTTGACTTCTGTCCCTCCAACAAGGTCCAAGCTTCACTTCCATACGTTAGAGTTGGTATCACAAAACTGTCATGTAGTAACTTTTTCACTTCCATGTTCACTACCCTGTTTCTTATCACTGCTTTCAAGGAACCAGCAACCATTCTTCCTTGTTGTACCCTTTCAAGCACTTCACCCTCCAAACTTATCCTTACTCATCACACTACCCAAGTACTTGAAAGCACTCACATTTTTCCAATTCCTTCTCATCCAACCTTACTGTACCCTCACTGACTTCACTTCTCTCGAAGACCATAACTTTACTCTTCCCTACATTCACCCTTAGATTCCGTTTCTTACTCACTCTCCCAGACTCATCCACCAAGCCTTGCAGCTCCCCTTCGTCCTCACTTAACAACACAGTATCATCTGCAGACAACAGTACAGGGAATTTCCAAACACTGCCCTCTCTCATTAGGACCACTCCAACATCCACTACCCTACATTGTATCTCTTTTATAACCCCATCCATATACAGACTGAACAACCATGGAGACATGACACATCCCTGTTTCAATCCGACATGCACTGCAGCCTCAGCATCCTCATACATACACTGCACAGCATTCAACAACTTCCCATCTCCTGCATATATTTTTAATACTTTACACAATCCTTGTCTAGCCACCCTGTCATATGCTTTATTCAAATCCATGATGACCGCATACAAGTTCTTTCCCTTCTCTAGAAACTTTTCTCATAATGACACAAATACATTCAAGTCCCTTTCTTGCAGACTCTCAGTTTCTCCTTCGTTGCATCCACGTCCGTCAGTTATTTCAGTGTGCTCTAAAACATTGTATTCCCAAATCGGGGAGGGGGGGGCGGGTTCTATGGCGTTTTTGTTGCATATGCGTCTTTATGATGGTTTCAGCAGTCCCGTTATTTCCCCAATCGTGAAGCGCAGCCTTCACCCTGCGATCGTTCACACCATCCCCAGTGGTGCTGAAGCAGCTGAAGAGGCCTAACTACACCTTCTCCTTAAAATAATCTGCTTTTCAAGATGTGAGTGGCTTTCAATGTTAGGTTAAGTTTGGGTTGGTTGGCACCAAGGGGACCTGGGGGAGGCTCAGTCCCCCACCATAAGAGAGTTTTGTTTAGTTTGGTTATGATGTCAGTTAGGGCAGGTTAGGTTCGATTCGGGGAGGCCTCTGATGTATGTCGATCTATTAGTATTTTATTCCGTATCTGACTTCAGATGACGTATTTCGATTGATTTTGTTAATTATATTCCGTATCAGATTTCACATCCCTGTACGCTAGGGGTAGGAACCATTTTTTAAAGAGAACAGAGGAAGGAAAACTAATGAATAAAAAAATAATCCATACACCGGATTACTGGCGTCCTCCATTCATAAACAATCTGTAACAGTTGGGTTTGAACAGGTTAAACAGCTGTAGGTTTCAGTCTGGGGAGAAACAACACCGAGGAAGCGCGTTCCAGAGAGATGCAGTCTGGGGAATAAAAGAATTCTTATAGGCAGAAGTTCTGCCATATGGCTGTATGACATTCCAGTCATAAGCTCTACCAGATGACCGTGTAGCACGAGGGAAGGCACGGAGAGGTAGCACAATGGACGCAACTTCGTCTGAGCATTTGCCATAAAAGTATCTGTTAAATAATGCAAGGGAGGCAAGTTTCCTTTTTACTTGTAGGAGAGGTTGTTTATTCGTAATAACAGGGTTATTAATAATTCCAACAGCCTGTTCTGAATTTTGTCTAGTTGTTTTAGTGCAACCGATCCACATCCACTCACAAAAGTGCTAGCGCACATGACATAAATTACTGCTAAGTGCTCGTCAGTGAAGAAGTTAAGGACTCTGTACAATAATTCAAGTTTCTCTGAGGCAGTTTGAGCAAGTGATCTGACGTGAGAGGTCCAGCTGAGGGCACTGTTAAGTGAAACACCAAGCACTTTAGTAATTTGTGTGTGAGATTCTCAGAATATATCAAAATGCGTAAAAAATCGATAATGAAAAAGTAAAAAATGAAGGAAAATTATATCAAAAGCACCTTACCTCAGGGAGAAGACAGCCGCCTTGGCACCGCTGGAGACGGATTACTGCAGGTGAAAATCATCGGAAAACAATGATGAGAAATAGGGAGGTGAGTATGGAGGTTAAGAAGTCACTGCATGATAGTATTGTGATCCCTACCCTGACGTATGGAAGCGAGGCATGGACCTTGCAAGAGGGGAACAAGTCAAGAGTGAGAGGAGTGGAAATGAGTTACTTGAGAGGAGCATGTGGAATGACATGGAGGAACAGGTTGACAAATGAAGAAGTGAAGGAACGTTGTGGAGTGGAGGTGGATGTGGTTGAGAAGATTAGGAGAAATACACTGAGGTGGTTTGGGCATGTGGAGAGAATGGAGAATGAAAGACTAAGAAGGTGTATGTAGGTGAGGTGGAGGGAGGGAGAGGGAGGGGACGACCGAGGATGAGGTGGAGGGATGGAGTTGAGAGGTATATGAGGGAGGGGGGAGTGAGTTGGGGGGAGATAGCGACTTGGAGGCGTTTTGTCTGTGGCCACCCTTTGCGGGATTAGGGCGTCGGGCTATAGATAGACAGAAAATCATCGGAGAAATTATTCACGGGACAAGGTGAAACTGCTCAGATTTACAACTATATTTTTTTGATCAATAGTGTGATGAGTAAGGATGGAGGTTTGGAGGGTGAAGTGCTTGAAAGGGTACATCAGGGAAGAAAGGTTGCTGGTTCTTTGAAAGCAGTGATAAGAAACAGGGAAGTGAGCATGGAAGTGAAAAAGTTACTACATGACAGTATTGTGATACCAACTCTAACGTATGGAAGTGAAGCTTAGACATTGTTGGAAGGACACAAGTCAAGAGTGAGAGCAGTGGAAATGAGTTATTTAAGAGGAGCCTGTGGAGTCACATGGAGAGACAGGCTGACGAATGAGGATATAAAGGAGCGTTGTGGTGTGGATGTGCATGTGATAGGAAGTGTTATGAGGAACACACTGAGGTGGTTTGGCCATGTGGAGAGGATGGAGGGTGAAAGACTGACGAAGAGAGTGTATGTGAGTGAGGTGGAGGGGGGAAGAGGGAGGGGGAGGCCGAGGATGAGATGGAGGGATGGGATGGAGAGGTATATGAGAGAGGAGGGTGTGAGTTGGGAGCAGGGCAGTGAAATGGCGGGGGACAGGACGACGTGGAGGCGATTTGTTTGTGACCACCCCAAACGGGATTGAGGCGTCTGGCAATAGATAGATAGATAGAGTAACATGTTATTTTCCCATAATGGGGTGTCATGAATGAATTTGACATTCTTTAGTAATATGATATTCCCGGGGAATCTAGGTGTCATAAGTAAATTTATAAAGAAATATAGTCCCTGTCATAACATTTTCATCATTGTGGTAGGTGGTGGCGATCATCATCGACTCACTTGATGTAGCGCTGCCTACTACTTCACCTTTATCATTCTTTTCATGTTTTTGCCCTCCACTCGTCCCATTGTTCCCATCCTGTCATTTTTTATTACTCATCTTCCCTCTCCTTTTCAGGTGGTTTTACACTGAGTGACGAGCCTAATGGTTTCCTGTACGCCAGGAAACCATTTACAGTACTGGGTGGTAACCATATAACCAACCCGTACGTGTTCACCACGTGTCAACAGGTGGGTTGGCGGAGAGTTAGTTCCCCTTCCTGTAAAACAACTAACTCAAAGGCAAATGGCCGCCACAAAAAGTTATAGTTAATGGAAGCTCTCCTGCAGTTTGTTCTGGAACAATATTGAAACCTACATAAAGACGCATTTACGACCGAACTGCCGAAGAGAAGATCCCCTCCCCCCCTAATTTGGGGATATGTCATAGAGCACACTGAAATAAATGACGGATGTTGGTGCAGCAAAGGAACCCCCCCCCCCATTTACTGCCGACTGTTTCTAGAAAGCCGCTAATCCTTCAATTCATGGCATAACAGCAACACTGCTGGTAAATGCATCAACATAATACGCTCCTGCCCATTTCGAAAATACAACTTCAGTCACAGATACGTACCTTCTAGCATCTCTGGGGAACAAATGAATCTTCAGTCCTTTGATTAGTACAAAGAACATCATCTACTTAAAGGTTTGTTCAAGACACGTACTCGCTCAACAGCTTTAATTGCCAATAGCCCAAAAACATACCCTTCAAATCCTTAGAGTTTGAATATTTATCGCTGTAAAGGTATGCAAAACACTTAAACAACAAAAGAAGATGGTGGGCCTTGCCTCACACCTTCTTCGACAAATACAATTATAATTATAGTCAGTGGTTATAAATTCGTGGGCATTGTCACACTCCCTTCAGCAAATATTAGCAATAGTATATGTTATAAAATGTAAAGGAATATATCAGATATATTACATACAAGAGTGAGACGCAGCATCACAGCAGTATAGATGCAAAGCATGGCAGCACACGGCACAGTCTAAGATGATGACCGCAGTACCACCTTATCAGTGGGTCGTATGGGGTCTTGACGTCGGCTAATAAGTACGGATTATTAGGGAAATATCAATATATAGGTTAAAACATTCCTATCAAAACAAAGGTTTGTGCTGCTCTATCAATGTTCATGACTGAAGTCTGGCAAGGCGTTGGCAATCTAAAAGCGAACAATTTTGTTAGTTTTATCATGCTTTCGCGTTGATGCCAGATTTTTATTAACAATGATATTAAATAAAAAAAAATTACAATTTCGGGTAATGGGGTTTGCATGACGCTATACGGTTATAAAAAAATTCATATTTTGCTCTTGAAAGTACCGTGGTCATTCCTGTGGCGATTCGGTATTTCGCCATCTCGTCACCATAGTCTGTTTGGGCTTTGTTCGTCAGTGTCAGCTCAGGCTCGTATTCTCGGCGGTTAAGGTAGATCCACTGAGCTCTATAGTATGGAGAGGCTATCTCCGCCGATAGCGTGTGACTTTGGCCGCCATATTGAAACACCCGCTCTCGTAGCTTGTAATACAAAAACATATAATGGACTAACCGAAAAAGTCCGCCCTCCGGGCGGACATCTTTAGCTAGCTCCTGCGGAGGGCTGATTGGGCTTTCGGCCAGTAAAAACTTTTCAACATACAATTAATCCTAATAAATTATATACCAAAACACTCCCTGGATCATGCTGATTCAGAATATGTATCATATGTGGGAAGAGACCCTAAGGGTGGCGAGGTTATCGGTAACAAACATACAAACACTCGCCTTTACTATTATAGATTATTATTTTTTTCTGCCTAGTTCAACGAATTATATGGGGTACATTTAGCCAATGAGTATGCAACAACGCCATAGGTTGCTGCAGCGCAGAACTTACCCTTTATGGCACTAAAGCAGAGAAAGGTAATGGTAGAGAGTGATGAGAAGGTGTGGTATTAACGCTGCAATGATAGAGATGCTGAAGCTGGTTTTGAAATGGTGTGGGAAGTCCTTGGGCTATCCGTACCATGAAACCGAATGTTCAAAATGATAACTGCAAGAAGAAACATGGATGATATCTACAAAAGAGTGTGAACAGAAGAGAAGAGGCCATGGAGAGAAAGACTGGAGATAAATGGGTCCCTTTGAGTCGCCTCATTCACGCAGGGATACTGGAAAAGAGTCTTCCGGCCCCTTCCCAGGGGGCAGTAATCTTATGGAATTAGCAGCAAGCTATATTTCTTACTTGTGAAATGTAATGCCATCTCTCTTCGATGAATTCCTGCCCCCATTTTTACACCCGTAAGCTGCACAGTTGACCATGGCACTATATTTTCTGGAAGCTGCTTTCAAAAACCCACCAAACAGCTCAGTACAAACGGGCATCAGGCGTGGTGTAACATGGCAGCTGCTACACCGGCGCCACTCTGGCGGCGGACATAAATTACTCGGTGGTACCCATGAGAAAGCCTATCCATACTATAGAGCTCAGTGTGTTGATCCCTAGATTGAGTGAAATATTTATTTTGTGACAGATTGATTAAAGTATTGACTGAAGAAAATAATATGCAACAAAAGGAGGTGGTGGATCTTGCCACACACCTTCACCTTCAGCAAAACATTGTTCTTCCTCATTGATTTATTTGTGGATACGGCTGGCTAATATAGTTTTGACAGTTATTTACGTAGCGTATTGTGATTTTATAATTGTTTAAGTTACACAGAAGAGGGCGACATGGTGTAATAAGCAAAAAAAAAAAAAAAAAAAAAAAAATGCTTATGAAGTTAATAGTGAGCTTCCCTAATCAACGAGAATACATGTGTATATACTGTACAAACCTACATAAATACTGAATATGTTCATGTGTATATATATTTGAATGGATACATATATGTAGGCTACATTTTAGTTTACGTTCATATGTGTATGCATAACTGCAAGTGTACTTGTTGCCTATATGCTTATATGATGCTTAGCCTTTTGTAACAGATCACTCTGTTACACAGTATAGACCTTAACTACTGTCCATAGCAAAACGAGTGTCGTTAGATTAAGCTCTGGGAGTAGTAATGCACAGCGCGGCCTCGAGCTTGTTCCCAAGAGTATGGAGGGTAGTAGTTGAGGCACAGCTCTGCCCTGAGACGGCTGACCACCGTCACTGTGCCAGCATAACGATGGAGGACCAGGGAAGGCAGCCAAGAGGACCCGCTGTCACCCTTCATTCCAAGGAGAGACCAGAAGGCAGTCCAGAGGCTGACCATCAGCAGCAGGAGGGACAGCAGCCAGTAGGGCAGCTGGGGTGAGGGTTGGAGGCCGAGATGGTTAAGAAAGGGCTGGACCAGATTGGGCAGGTTGTTTGGTGGTGTGTCGTCAGTGATGTACACAGGCAAGCCACCACAACCTTGTAAGCTGTTGTCCTTCCCTGACAGAAGCTTCCGCACAGCACACACGTGAGCAACAGCCACGTTGCCTGCAGTACAATACATTGATAAACATCCTTTCATTATCATCATCATCATCATCATCATCATCGCCCCAACCCCAATTCCCTCATGAATAATGGGATGATGTTATCAGAAACAAAAACAACAGTAGGAGAACTGTCAAGCAGCATTCCCAGCGAAAAGGACCACCCAGTCACACAGTTGAGACTTTCCAGATGATGTCTTTTTATACGACCATATAATTGGGATTAGATATCCTGGCCTAAGACTGTTAAAGCTGTCGCTAGAAAGAGAAAAGGACGTTACTGTTAATATAAGCAAAATGTGAAACAGTTGATATTGCATCCCCACCTTCCCATACAGTTCATTAATCCCTTCAATCCAGGGACGTCTTTTTAAAATGATAATCTTGGTATGTCTACACGACTTTACTGACCTCGGGTAGACTTTTCGAACTGGATAGATAAGGTGCACCCTTCGCTATCCCCATCAAAACCAAAGGGCTCTCATAAGCTGAATAAAATTATCTGGTTATAGCAGAAATAAAGTGGAACAATATTCATCGGAGTGAAGGAGTTGTGTTGCAAGCACCTTCAAAATTCCAGCGATACAGGAGTAGACGAGACTATTCCTGTTTTTTTTTTTTTTTTTTTTTCCCTTTCTCTGATTCAGAGATTTCATATGTGTACAAGCAAGAAAAATTGGATTTGCGATGATGGTGGTGGTGGGAATTATGAAAAGTTACAAAGTTTTGCACAACTGAGCATAAAGTTGAAGCTGGTCTCTCACCGACGTATGCGGCCTGTAGGAATGCTTCAGGATCGCCGACAGCAGGCAAAGTGTTGGTGCCCGCCCTGGCCAGACGCAGCAGCAACGGCACGAAGGATTGGTCGCCCTCACCGTACAGCAGTGGTGGACGCAGCGCTACCGTCTGTAACTTCTCGCCTGGGGTAGTAGAAGTAGTAGTAGTGGTAGTAGTATTAGTAGTGGTGGAAGTAGTAGCAGTAGTATTGATGGTGGTGGTAGCAGTAGTGTTAGTGATAGTAGTAGCAGTGATGGTAGTAGTAGTTGCAACCCCAGGCTCATCTGGATGTGCACCAGGTGGACTGCAGGCTGCAGTTGCCCTCTTTTTGCAGTCCACTATCCTCTTTTCGGGAAATAGGGAGGGAGATAAGGGACATTTGTATAACTGGGTAGCTGCACTGCCCAATTATATAAGTGCCACAGCGTGAAAGCATCCCTCTCCAGCACAGCCCTTATTGTACATACAGTAGTGATAACACTCAGTCCCATATTATGATCATCCAGGTGTGGGCTCCCAAGGCTAAACTACAGTACTGCTGCCCATTACATTCAAGACTGAATGAGCAACCTACTTTTCTTAATGGCATCACGTGATCAAGAAACCTTCAGTCGCCTTTCCGGAAACGAGCCTGTTAAGATCATCGCTCAGACTGTGGTGTTTTAACTACTGACCACCAGACACCTCTTGCTATACTGTACAGTCTGTGATAAAAGTTCACCTACTGTTCCACAAAGTCTGCTTCACAATTAGGTCATGTCTGTTAGTTTCCTTCCTGACGATTCATATCCCAGAAAATCGTCTGTGGTCAGCTATATTCCAAGCCTCCCTATGCTTAAGAATATTAGCCAACAGAGAAATATGAGAAATACGATACAAGAAGTGAAACAGTGGTAGAATTTTCGTCCTTAATTTGGAGACATTCACTTTCTCACATTTAAAGGCAGTATCAGCAGAGAACTACCTTAACCAAATATTCTAAATGTCTTTTATCTATTTAGTAGACCATTGTGATTCCTAGTGATAAAAGTAATAATAATTTCAGCTCGAAGTTATTGCTGCCTTACATAAAAATAAAAAAAAGCTTCAAAATTAGCAACTTCACATATGAAGTTCTTATTTGATTTTATAGGTGCATTAACCCTTAAGATGTCGTTGTGTGTGTGTGTGTGTGTGTGTGTGTGTGTGTGAGAGAGAGAGAGAAGAAATAATGAAGACTTAACCCCAAGCCATAGTATGGCTATGCGGCACTGTAGGAGTAGAGGGAAAATAAGGGCCATGAAGAAACACGGAAATATCAAGAGAGGTAGGACAGAAGGAGAGAAAGACTGGAGACAAAAAGACTCTTTTTGTCGCCTCTTACGACAGGCAGGGATATTGGGGAAGTATTCTTTACCCCTCCTCTCCCCAGGGGAGGAGAGAAAGAGGGGGAGGAGGAAATCACCTGAGTGTGTGGGTGATCCGTGAGCCTGGAGGACCAGTTGTTCAGCGGCCAGTCTCATCCTCGCGTAGTCCCCCAGCAGGAGGTCCCCCTGTGGGGGCACGGGCGTCAGGGTCTCCGTGTGCTCCAGCAACTTCAGCCCGCCCACCACAACGGCCACGCTGCTCGTATGCACCAATGCCCGCACGCCTGCAGCCCGACACGCCTCAACCACGTGGCGCGCACCTGAAGGCACCCACCGCTCCCTGTAGTCCATCTAAACTTGGCCTAGATTTTCGTCGTTTTGTAGCTTACGAGTATTACACCTAGCTCAGTGGGTTTGGAGATTACGTAACCCTCTTCCATGGTGATTTAATATGCACATTGCACCTTAATTTCCCATTGCACGTTCTTCATGCAAACTATGACGATATTAAAACACTCTGAATAACATATAATAGAATATTAAGATGTAATATGGTAAATAAGTTGCAAACAAAGGGATGCTACAAAGCCTCTTGCGCCATCTAGAATACGGCCTATATTTTGATGCACATAGTCCCATTGTGTAGGGGAGGGTATTGGAAGAACATCCCGTTTTGTAAAGTCACGTTCTAGGCATTCCGATTCTTACTCTTGCATACTGTACATTATGTTTGGTACTGAAGAAACTAAATGTCCAGATCGTGGCCCAGTGAAACGGAGAGTTCTTCCCGTTTCTTCTCCGACTCACGCTACGGAGAGAATCCACGCAACTCAAGCCGACCTCACCTTGCAAATTAACGTCCCTCATGCGCTGGTCACACCCTAGGTCGTCTCGCTGGTACTCTGGTGATACGGCGGCACAGTTGACCACGGCCGCTGCCCCCGTCAGGCACCGGGTCAGCTGGTTTAGGTCACGCACGTCACATTCCAAGTACGTCACCTTGGCCGTAGCTCCTGCTGGTGGCGCTGAAGACGGTAGGAGAAGAAGGCTTAGGTTAACCTCTTGAGTCCCATTAAGTACTTTGTATTTTGCTCTTGTTATTTCCAGACAATGTTACGGTACATCACCCTTCCTCCACACACACACACACACACACACACACACACACGTATCCACACCCACTCACTTAGGACGGGCTTGTAGGGGCGAATATCCAGGACTCTCACTTCCTTTAGCACCCAGGAGACTCCCTTACCCTTACCACTGCCTCCCTCACGTCCTTTATCTCCCTCACTGAGCCCCTTACTCCCCTCATCACTGACGCTCTCCCCCTTCTTTAGCGACTCCTCCAGCAGATGATGAACCACGTGCTGACCCAGGAACCCACTGCCTCCTGTTGGGGTCGTGAGACAATGTTATATGGTTGTTATCGTCAGAAGCAGCAGTATTATTATCATCGGCATTATAATTTTTTAGCTATTTCCATCTTCCATCTCATCACTGTCATCACTCATTACCACCATTCTTATCACATCTCCGTCTCCCGTCCCGTCATCGTCACTCCCCAGTCTACTTTTACCTAAAGGATAAAGTTATTAGAAAGTTAGGGGTAGGGTAGGATAGATACAAGGCACGGATGGTGAATCTGAGATAGTGATAGTACTGTAAACAGTGGTGTGAGGTAGGTTTGGTTATTTGATAATTTCGAACAAGTGTTTGCTTTTGAATGTCCACTTTGCAAACTTTGCAGCCAGCAGGACTCAGATCCACTTCAAAGTGTCTCAATAACGTGAGACAAGTGCCCAACCAACTGACCACCAAGTCACCACCATAACTTTGATGACACCTCTCTTCTCTTTGTCCTTCTTTCCCCGACATGCACTTTTTCTTGCAGCTAAACCTTGACCCCAGTGTGTACTGAGGACCATGATGACAAGTACACACACACACACACACACACACACACACACACACACACACACACACACACAGATAGATGAATAGATAGGCAGATAGATAATTTCTTTGCCTTCCCGTAGAGGCAGTTATCTTTGTCAGTGATAACTTACTGTTATGAATGACCTTCGGTTGCCTGATAAAGGCTGTATGTGATTCCATCACTTCAACTACAGATAGCTTCACTTCTTGACAGATAAGAGAAAAATCTCTGAAAGTCCCAGTTAGCTTAAATGTCTTTGGAATGCATAACTTTATTATATCAGCGCGCGCGTGGATAATAAAACACGTTTTTGATCCGATTTGGACCAGGCTTGGTGGAAGAACTAAGGGTCAGTCAAGGATGCAACTTTTTTTTTTTTTTTAGAACAACAATTCAAAGTTCAAGATTAACTCAAACAGTTTTGATTCAGCTTGATTCAAAATTTGATGGAAGTATTAAGGGTGAGGCATGAATAAAGTGACTGGATTTTTAGAATAATCAATCAATGGCCAGGGTCAGAGGACAAGATCAAATGTCTGGTTCTTAAACACAAAAAGTCTCTATTCATTTCGGACCAAAGCTGTTGGTATGGTTGAGAGTCAACCAAGAATGAAATGATACAATTTTGGAAACAACGGGTCAAAGGCAGCAACCACGGGGCAAGGTCAACTCATTTTTTACCCTATTTGGACTAAGCTTGACTAAGCTGTGCCAGCAGAGTGGAAAAAGGCAGAGACTGTACCCCTGTACGAAAATAAAGAGAGCGAAGTGAGTGCAAGAATCATCGTGGCATACGAGTGAGTTTACTGAGTGTTGTAGGGAAGGTATATGGAAGAATTACTCGTATTATAGAGAAAGTAAGAGATATCAGAAGTCCTAGAGAGTGATGAACAGGGTGGCTTTAGGTGTAGCAGAGGATGTGTGGATCAAATATTTGCAGTAAAACAGATAGCAGAGAAGGCTTGTGAGACGGACTATAAGGTGTTTTATGGCATTTATGGATCTGGAAAAAGCTTACGGCAAAGTAGACAGAGAGGGACTGTGGAAGGTTTTGCGCATGTACGGTGTAGAACTGTAGATGGTAAGCTGCTAGGTGCCGTCAAGAGTTTTTATGATGGTAGTGAGGCATATGTAAGGGTAAATTGGCATCTAAATGAATGGTTCACGATCAGTGTGGGCATGCAACAAGGTTGTGTGATGTCCTCATGGTTGTTCAATATATATATGGATGGGGTGGTGAGAGAAGTAAAAACACGAATAATGGAGGGAGAGATGGCGTTTGTAATAAATGGTAATGGATGGAATATTTCAAATTTGTTGTATGCTGATGATGCAGTGCTACTTGCAAACACCGGACAAGAACTTGGTAGACTAGTGCAGAATTTTACTATGTCTGAGCGTCGTACCTTGACAGTAGATGTAGAAAAGAGTAAGTGATGGTAATCAAGAAAGAAGGTGACTCCCAGTGTGATGTTAGTGAATGGAGAGAGAGAGACTGGAATTGGCGAGGGAGTTCAAATACCTGGGTACAGTGACAGAAAAGAGAGGAAAATGTGCAAAAGAAGTGGAAAGCAGAGTGACACAAGGAAGGAAAATACTGTAGCTATTGCTATGAAGGCCTTGATAAGAAACAGAGGCTTGAGTGTTGCAGCTGCGCAAGGCTTACATGAAAGAGTGTTAGTGCCAACTTTAACATATGGCTCTAAGACTATGGTGTGGCATGAAAATGAAAAGTCAAGAGTGAGAGCAGTGGAGATGGGACTGCTGAGGAATGTATGTGGAGCACAGAGAATAGATAGGATACGAGATAATGTGATTCGTGAAAGATGCGAAGTAAGGAAGTCTGTGAATACCAGAATCAAAGAGAGTGTAGGCTAATGAGATGGTATGGTCATGTGGAGAAAATGGATAACAACAGAGTCGTGAAAAAGGTATATCTGAGCGAATTTGAAGGAGGAAGGAGGCGAGGTAGGCCATGGGGAAAATGGAGGGATATGATGGATCAGTGTGTGAGGAGGAGAGATACGGAAATCGGTGAGGCGAGGAAACTGGCAAGAGATCGAGCTGGCTGGATGAATGTTGTAAGTGGTGCATGGTCAGGGATTTGGCACCCCTTTTTAACGTGACAGCGTTCGGATTGACTATCAGATACGTTTATGTGAAGCTACAGAATGTGGTGAAAGTTTTTTTTTTTTTTTTTATCAGATAGAGCCAGGATTCCAGGGGCTTGAGTGATGCGTGAATGGAAGCGTGGCCCAAACTTATACTGTCTGGACGTTGCTACTCCTCACCCTGCCCTAGGGTGGGAACGGAGGTCCGGATGATGATGATGATGGACTAAGCTTGGTGGAAAGGTTGAGCGTCCGGCAAGGATGAAGTGATTCAATTTTGTGACAATCGGCTTAAGGTCAAGGGCACAGGAAAAGGTCAAAATTTCGATCTTTTGACTGACTGTAGGGCGCGGGTGCAATAATTTGAGTGTTCATTCTTGTTAAATATTTAAATAAAGCGAGGACATTATGTAACAGATAACCTGTATGACTAATATGGTAGAGTTCAGCACAGCAATTTAATATTACCGGGTGAAACATGCTGCATATTCACAGTTTTTATGATGTTTACTCTTGATCTCTGGCTGATGCTACACAACTCATGCCTGGCCGTTGGTATTCATTCCCCTTTCACCAGCTCGGACTCAGTTTCTCACTATTAACTTTTTTGAACACCAGCTAAGTTACGAGCCGCTCTCATGAACTTGGTGTTTGAATACTGTAATATTTGGTGTGTTATAAAGTATTGATGGTTTCCCTGTGCTCACAGAATCGACAGAACTGCAAATCACTGTCATTTGTGTGGGAATACCGTGGTGGATAGACTTACCGAAAATGTTTACTAAAACATGTCCCTGCAAAATTACCCTGGAATTTGTAAATGTCTATATTAATCTTACCGATCACGACCACTGTGACTTCGTCCATGGTGATAACCACTTGTGGCACTGACGTTGCGCGGTGTGGCAGCAGGGCTCAAGGTCAATCTGGCACTCCACCTCACACTGCCAATCTCGTACTTCTTATCCCTGTTTCGTGCTTTCTTTTTCCTTGTTTCGTGTCTCCCTACTTTTCTCGTTTCCCCCTCACCCTGCAAACCCATTCCTACTTAATTTCCTCATACCAACTTCTAATCCATCTGTTAAATATTCATGTTCGATATGGAGCTTTCTTTAGTGAACTGAACTTACAGGATAGTGATTAATAATTGCTGTGGAAAGAGGTGTCTGAAATACTGCAATCTTATTAGTTGAACCTAGAAATACAACTGGGCACCGTAGTTATTCATATGACGGCATTTTGCAACATGAATTCTTTTCATAAGTCTGAAAGCAGTTCTGACATTATGGTATTTGACATTAAGCTAAATACACGAGAGACACTTACAAGGAAAGTCCGGTGTGGATGAAAGTTTTTGTTTCTTCCTGAAGCTTGGAGGGAATGATGGCAGTAGCACTGTTGTCACGAGTGTTCAGCCGACATCTACCCAACGACTGAGCCCCGCTAGAGACTGCCAGATAGCACTACCGAATCAGCGTGTCGTGAGATAAGAAGACCACAACACCCTCAGCGTCATACAAAGGAGAGAGAGAGAGAGAGAAGACAGTGCACGGCATATATATTACTCCTTTACTGATTTTATCTTTGTCACATTCCTTTATCTAACTCTCCATTCTCTCCCAGTGCTCACAAACATCCTAATAAAAATCATAAAATCTTCGAGACATTTTTATTTATCAGTTTTTAGGTAAGTGGTTCGTAGAGAAAGGGGAGGCTTGGTCAAAGGGTATAGTGGCTAGCTGGTAAAATAGTTCGAGATCGTCACGCTTTGGCCTGAAACCTAGTTCCTCTCGCACCCCTGTATCTGAAGCCACGAGACTCAATGTAGGGGCATAAACGGTGCACAGCAGTGGAAGGTAGACCATACGCTGTCCCTTTCTCCACAACCACTACACCTCTGAGTGACCCCGAGGACAACGATCTCTCTCTCTCTCTCTCTCTCTCTCTGCAGACCTGAGAAAGGCAACGATCTGGTCCATGGATAATGCCTCCTTTACTAGTTCCGTTGGAGCAGCATCCATTGAATTGTAGCCAAAGGGTCCCATAGAGTAGGATTAGAAAATTGTATATAATGCCATCAGTATTTCTGTATACATCCACCAGACAAAAGGCTGGAGAGAGAGAGAGAGAGAGAGAGAGAGAGAGAGAGAGAGAGAGAGAGAGAGAGAGGTGGATAACAAAGCAGTAAAAGCACTTAACGGGAAGCACTGCAGTGAGGACCGGATCAAAGACATTAACTGATGTACAGTACACGCGTTACCCCACTTGTCTGTAGAGCTGCACCCTCTCAGCCACCAACCAAGACTCACAGGTCAGTGTCAAATTAACGAATAGATGAAGATATTGCGACACAGATCACAAATTTATCAAGAGAAAGAAAACTACCTCGTCAATTAGAGGGAACTGTTATGTGTGAATCTACGGAGAAACTTGGTGACGCACAGTATACTGTAATTCTCCCTTTAAAACCATTGAGATAGGGAAATGCTGAAAATTCAGGTGCTGCGTATGATTAATTCCAGTTTTCGAAGTGTAAATGCAGACCGGTTGGGTTTGTGTAATGCCCCAATGAAGCCAACAGTACTCTTCGGTCTGAACTTCTTGTGTGGTGTACTTGTATATCTTTCCCAACAGACGTTCAGGTGGATCGGAGCTACAGGGTATGTCATGCTGTTTACTGAAAGGGGAGTTCTTTTGGCAGTGGAATGCCTTCTACAGGAGCTGTGAAGCTGAACAGACGTAATTATAAAACCGTCTTCACAAGTTAGTTCATTCTGCTCTTATTAGTCACAGTTGTCTTTGATGTGGTTCTAAAAAGAGTGTTAGTTGCTTTCAGTCTATTTTCTGAGGTTCATTCTGCTCTTATTAGTCACAGTTGTCTTTGATGTGGTTCTAAAAACAGTGTTAGTTGCTTTCAGTCTGTTTTCTGAGGCTGAAGTATAATTTTTTGTCATTCTGGTCTTTGTAATTGGTTCTTGATATTATCTTCACAAAATTAGTTTTGTTTTGTTGACAAAAGCTCATTCGTAGGTCTACTCTCTCCCACGTCCCTTCCAGCCAACTCAAAGACCTACCTTCACAAGAAAGTATGATGCAGTACAGTATATGACTAGTTTCTCTTTTACCGATGATATTTTGTTGGTTATAGCCTGTGGTCAACTATCTGATAGAATGCAGGAGTTCAATAGTAAAGTGCGAGAAATGAGATGGAAGGGCATCCAAACCGAACAGGATAAATGTAAAGGGGGAAGGAAGCGGATATGAAGGCAGTTTTGTCTCTAATGTGTTGTGGGAAAGGTGCAATGCTTTACCCAGATAATGAAATGCCATCTGCTCAGTCCCAGGGTGTTGCCATTTGTTTAGAGCATTAAGTACAAAGTTTAACGCTGCATGATATTTGAATGAGATACACACGTGATATTAGCAGTATACTGTACTTGACTCAGTCTTCCATTGACATCAAGCATGGGGACTGAAACACGAGCACAGGCTCTTGTAATTACGCTCTTGAACACTGAGAGTACATTCTTGGATGATAACTTTCTCGAACACATGCACAATCGATTTTCTATCGTAACTGTGATTTGGTTTTGCAGGAAGAACAAGAGACGGAAAAATTCTGCATTTCTTTTCCATGTGCGACGTACATATTTGTAGTATATTTGGAAACATGACTAGAATGTTCACACCATGTACTGTATGTAGCAATGTATCGGCAATGTTGTAGGCAAATGTGTCTGTGCCCTAAGAGCTGTAGAAATGGGGCTGCTGAGGAAGTGTGTGTGTGTGTGTGTGTGGAGTGCATTGAGTGGAGAGTATAAAAAGTACTGTTGTGTGATTCAGAACGGAAGTGGCGCAAGAAAGTCTGCTGATACATGGTAGAAAATTGTATGCTTAGTTAATATGGTCATAAGGAAAGAATGGATGTAAATATTGTAGGGTGGTGAAACAGGCAATATGAGTGAGTTGGAAGGTGTGATTATAGGCATAGTAGGACAATAAAGTGGATGGATGAGTTAAATGAGTTTGCAAGGGGTGGTTGGGGTTTATTGCTCAAGTAATGCCACTCAGGGATGAGTGAAGCTGGTCACTCATCAAATGTCAGGACCAACTTGCTTAGCCCCGGGCTCCTACGCTTCTCATGGGGCAACGTAGGATTGGATGATGAATGATGATGAAAATGTCAGATAGCAAGATATGGAAGCTGATGGGGCTGTGGAACTGGCAATGTAAAGTACTGTGCTGAATCTGGAAGATGAAGCATGTACGGAGAAGCACATGCCAATGTTTGACACCTGTGGAGAAACTAGGATTTCCACAAATGAAAGGGTCAAGGTGAGGTCAATTCCATCCTATACTTAGGAGAAAGGAATCACTGTTACATAATACGCACAGGTTAAATAATTCGAAATTTCAGATGGGGGGACAGTAGGAACCAAACGTTTAACGGGGGGTGAGGGCGGCTCCTTGGGCCCCTTTTTCATGTTTACCCTGGCAGTTGATAGAATGACTGTCTGACTGGTGGATGTGAAATGCATCTATAAAGAAAGAAGAAAGATACCAGCAAGCTTGTGAGCTTGGATACCACGGTCATTGTATGATGTGTGTATGACGTGGCCTATTTCTATTGGAATCGTGATAATTGTTTTCCCATTATTGTACTGCACTTTCGATTTCATTGTTTTTGGATCCTACTCCATTTCATCTTATCTACTAATTTGTTAGATAAGCACATGTTACTTACCAGGGCAAGTCATCACGTGCATGAAACTTCCCTCCCCAGGGCTCCATTCTTTCACTACATCTTTCAACCTACACATACAAAATATTACCACACCCCAACCACCTACATACATTGCCTCATATGCAGATGCTATTACCATAACATCCGCACCACCTCCCAGACACAGTCTGCACACTGCAACAAGGCTAATTCAGTACACTTCAGGTATGGATCAAGGACATCAGGCTGACGATTATTCCAATCAAATTCACCACCATGTTCATCACTAGCAGCAAACATGAGCACAGGCACACTACTTACATCACACTTAACAATATACCTGTACCATACACACCTTCCACTATGATCGTTCGAGTGATTTGACACTGGACTCTACAGCAAGGACCACATATAAGACATTAGGAAGCAGTGAACCCCCAGACTCGATGTACTCAGGGCACTTACTGGGACAGACTGTGGGCAACAAAATGAAACATTCTCCCTACTGCACAAACAATATATCAGATCAATGCCGTCATATGCCTCCCTGGCATGGACCCTCATCCTAACACCCATCACAAAACCTTGGACACCAGTACAGAACAATGCTTTATGCATCATCATTGTCTGCACCAATACCACTCTCACAGCTCACTTACACTTTGAAACTAAAGTCCTCCCTGTTAAAGAATATCCTTATGTAATGGGGTGTATAAAATCCCGCGTTGCTTAGAGGAAAAGTGGGGATGCTCTCTTTGGCTGATTGGTAAGTGTGCGCGTATGAAGCGTGGGGAGGTCTCAGATCGAATCTCGGCTAGGACAGTGATTATTTTGTTAAGTTTCAGTTCGGTTATTACATTGGTGGCAGCAGTGTGATGTGAGGCGAGGCCTTGAGGGCAATGATGTTTGTTGACAACCTTACATCCCAGGGATGGGCTGTCCGATGTGGTCCACAGCGCCCCTGATGGTGGCCTCCAATGCGCTACGCTACCACGTGTTCGAAACTGACCAAATTAATCACCAAGGGGAGAAAAGGGTGATGTAATGGGGTGTTTAAAAGCCCGCATTGCTTACAAAGTGGGAATCCTCTCTTTGGCTCAGTGGTAACGTGCGCGCGTATGAAGCGCGGGGGGCCTCAGATTGAAACTCGGCCAGGACAGTGATTAACTTGTTAGGTTTCGGTTCGGTTACTACACTGATATTAGAGGCACACAATTCTGTGGCAACCTGTGCAAACACTCAACACTTGTCATTCATTGACAGAGCCACACAACACTGTTACGCACATAAAATAATCACAAACAATACCGGCACCTCTCCAGCATCATCCCACCTCCAGACACTCCAGTGCTAGCAGAGATGAACACCTACATACTAATTTCACGATCAGATTGATACAACAGTTATCTGAAAATTATAAGCCCCCCTTCCAACATCCACCCATCAGAGTTATCTTTAAACACAGCTGATCGACTTCACCTTCGATAAGGACATCACCCAGCCCTCCTCAGTTACGCACTTAGATTTGGACTGGGTGGAATCACAGATGACATGTGCCCTGCTTTTAGAATGGGCTCACACAACATCACCCACTCAGTGGTGCACTGTATAGGGCTAGCATATGCCACGCCTAAAGCACACACGTCAACAGTATAGGGAACCTATGTGACTCCGTAGGGTGGTTGTTTACCTGCAGTAGATGATTATGCTAGACAGCAGGCTGGGGTTGAGCAACAGCAACCCCACCACATATTTAGGTGGGAATGGAGTCAGGTTGGATAAGATGATGAAGATGAGTTTGTCGGGAGCAGCACACTTGTATTCGGTGTACTCCTCTCCAAACGAAATATCTTACTCTTCACTCTAAGATTTCTTTTCTTCCCTGAAATCATCATCTTTTAATTTCACACACAATACTGCCCTGGACAGTGGTTGAAAGCAGCAGTCGGGGTGGAGAGCTTGTGTTGTGTGCATTAATTTGAATCTTCAAGAGGGAACTGAAGATTTGTTGCTAATGTAATATTGTCTGGGATATAGAAAGGTTACCTACTATCAAATATCCGGACAAGAGATGGATAGTTACCATTGTCAGAGAGAGGTCCTAACATAGAGTAGTGTGAGGCCGAAAGCTTAGTAGCTGACGTTGTGTAACATTTCTATTTAGGACACTCAACCACATTTATTTTACATTCATAGTCCAGGATGCAACAACTAAATATATCACATACACAACTAAATTCTATTCCCATGAGTAGACAGGAACTGTTATCCCTGGATGGCTGCTGGCTTAGAAGAAAAATTCAAAATTCATATCGTACACCGTGTGTGTATTGGTGACAGTAAAGAATGCGAAATGACTTAATACTACTTGCTGATGTAGCTACTGTATATGGTATTCAGTACTATTGTCATTGTCATCAATGGGTGAAAAAGGTTTACATATGCATGCATGGGCATGATTATGTTGAATCTGATGCATCTGAAAGGTCATCCTGGAGGTGAACCCATTGAAGTGCATGAAACAGCCACTTCATGCAATCACTCCTATAGGTCTTTTGTTGTGGCTATGTAAAGGATTGTCTGTGTTATGATACTCTTGTGGATGATGTGAGTTAGTTTGCTGTGGTGTGGTTGGATGCATTACAATGAGGACTCTGGACTGTCCGTGAATTGTACATTATTTTGTTTGTAATGTAGCGAGAAAGGATAATGGCCACATCGTAATCGGGCCTGGGGCACTCAAATCTCTCGGTAGGGTAACTTCGGAGGGTTGGATGTCTGGCAGTGGTTTGTGAAAGATACTATTTGGCAGGAAGTTTGAATGGCTGTGGTGGCTACATAGTGTGAGTTTTAAGGTGTACTATTGGGTAGAGGAGGGATTTTACTGAGGTATTATGTGTAGCAATGGGCAGGTGTTCTTTTTTGCTTTTTTCTTAAGGGGCGAGGGGCATGCAACGTAAAGTTATAAGTAGATCATGAGCTGAATCTGCGAAGTGTGTGCCTATCATATTCACAGGATCCTTCATTGAAAGTATGGCTGTTGCTTGATGTAGGTGATCTAAAGTTGGGGTCTTACAGAATCTTGCTATTTTTTAGGCTTTATTTTGTGTTTTATGAAGTCTCCATGTTTGTGGCAGATAATGTAAGGCTTAAATTTATTTACTATCATTCTAGTAAACTGTTTATACACTGTTTTCAGATATTTAAGGCAAACGCATAATGTGAAAATGTAAATGACCACAGTAAACCAGCTCCTAATTCCCACAACTTGCAGGGCTTAAGTGACTAGCTATTACTGTTTTTTCCCCCCATTACTAAATTGACAATCCAGCTCCCAGATATATCAGCCTAATCAAATGCCTCACCTTGTATCTGCTCTCTCAAGTTCATCCAGCTCTCTAGCAATATAACTGGGACTGTTCTCTGATGAATACATGGAGATCTAAGATGGACCTTTATACTTCATACTGGTGTAATGCACTGGCCGTTGCCCTTGTACATTATATATGTAATGGTCCAGTGAGTTAAGGCATTTCAACTAGATACAGCCCATTAGGGTCTCATTCTGGGAAGTGGTTGAGGTTTACTGCTCATGTAATGGAACAACAGGAGGAACAACCTGGTCACCCTTTCCTTAATATCTGCACCGAGTATTGCCAGGTCAGGTCAGGGAATGATCTGCTGCTTGCACCATGCAATCCAGTGCTAAATACCTGTTTCAGGTCATCAGCAACTAAACCCTTAATCCCACTGCTTTTGCCCAGCAAAGAGGGTGGCTTGACACCCAGCAGGATGAAAAACCAGGACCTGTCAAAGGGTGGATGACTTGAGTCAATAACCATCCAGCAGAGTAGGTCATTAGCGCTGGCTGGCAATCCACCTGAGGGAACCTGATTACCCTTCATATAAATCCACCCATGGGTATGAGGTATCTAACTGAAGAAGAGGAATCAAGTAATTAACAGCGCACAGTGTTAGAGTATTTTGCAATCAACTGGGTCAGAATGAAAGAATCCATGTCAAGGAGTACTGTGATGGGTGATTTGAATGATAGGTCCATAATAATGGACATCAGCTTTTTATTAAATAAAGCTGTGAGGAATCCATATTTAAACGCAAAGAAATATATCAACACTTACAGAACAGAGATATTGGAATGAGTGTTGAAAGAATTCTGAATGATAACGTGATTTAATAGAGAAAAATGCTTGAGTACATTCCTGAGAAAAAACCTGAGTGAGGATCATATTTTGGAATGCCTGATCATATGATTTTTGTTCTTCAGGTATTCTTTTCTGGCCCCAGACTAAGCCTCATTAGCAGAGTCATAGGTACTTGTAGGGAGATAGGGAAGTCCATTGTAGATCGTCAAAGCACTGCAGGAATAAAGTCGTGAGATGTAGTATGGCTCGAACGTGATTTATTTTCCTTACTTGTTGAGATTAACATGTAGGCTTGCAGAGTTGTCGATGGACGTAGTTTATCACTGCTACTGGTTCTTGTAAATTGTGGAGTTGTGGTTGAGGTGGCTAGGAGTGATTAGGAGGAAATTAATATGCGTTGATGCTCCACTAGCTCTCGCTCTGTTTTGTAGTTTCATTGATTGTTGATTGCGACATTAATTGGCTTTGATTACCAGTCACCAATCTCGCTAAGCGTAGCTTATCATAGTTGGTTCATTGTTACCGTTGCCAACAATCTCACTAAGCGTAGTTTATCGTAGTTGGTTCGTTGTTACCGCTTGCCACCAATCTTGCTAAGCGTAGATTATCGTAGTTAGTTCGTTGTTATCGGTTGCCACCAATCTGGATAATGTCGTCATAGATACTTGTAGGGAGATAGGGAGGTCGATTGAAGATCGACAAAGCACTGCCAGAATAAAGTCATGAGACGTAGTATGGCTCGAACTTGTCGCTGCTTATTAAATGGTGGGTTGTCGGCTAGCTGAATAGGAAGGTCTCTCTCTCTCATTCTTTCACCTTCCCCCTTTGTGTATCAGTGAGGTGAGTTAGAGCACTCCTGGGTTATAAAAAAAAAATAAAAAATAATTTGGTTTTATGCCAGGTATCCCCGAAGGGCTAAGGCGTTGCCTCTGGATAGAGGACTTTTGGACTGGAGCATGTAGCATTTTATGACCGGATGCCCTTCCTGATGTCTACCAACGACCCTTGGGTGGATTCGATCCTCCGACCCTTCGGCCAGAGCGGAGCGCTCTAACCCACCGAGCCACGGCTCCTGGGTTACGGAGTTTATTGTACAGTTATATTGAATAGTGATTTACAGCATAATGCAGTGTGATGGCAAAGCCTCCTAGCTAACCCTTGTATTATCAGGCCCTCTCTCCAACCCCTTCTGACCTGAAGGGAATCTCTCCAACATTATATACAGCTTGGAGAGGATGTGTGTGTGTGATATAGTGTCTGGTAGATTTCCATTCACATGGACTGACTGACTAGAGCTGGTTACCCCAAGTGTTTGAATATGTCATGAAATTCTTGGTCGTCTGGACTACAAAGAGATTGTTTGAGATGCATCATATGTTAGGCATTCTTGATGGCCTGGGACAACAAGATTGTGGATATACATTATGTGGATTAATATTCCTAGTGAGAAGCTATGTATTTCTCCAGCAGACACTACATCCTGTGCAGTGTTATGAGGTTTATACTAGTGCCTACATATTGTCTACATAAGCATTTCCTGAGGCCAAACAGTTCTCCTTTGGCACAGATGGTGCCAATCACCTGTAAGAGTTACTGCTAGGACAGTAATGCTCACAATTCATATCATACGTAATTCATGCTATGGCTCTCCTTCATAACAGATGTGATGATGTTAGCACGAGACACAAGGGTGTTTGATGACATGCTGGTGGATATGGTGGATAGTCAATTAAGATTTAAGGAAAATTCAAATCCTCATGGTATTCACTGGCTCAGCCTGGAACTGAGCTTTGCCCTTCTGGTCAGCAGTCCAACACTGTATTATTTGAACATCGGGTCAATTTATTGCCTTTTCTCTACTTATTTACCCAACACTTTCACTATTATATAGTCATTTTTGTTGTCCTTTCTTTCTCAGTGTGTTCCTAAAGTCCAAACAACTATGTTATATTCCTCTTTACCATGTGGATGCAGAATGAAACTGGTTCGCAATGTATGTGAGTGAAGTGAGCAAAGGGAGAGGAGGGGAGGCCAAAGATGAGACAGAGGGAAGGGATGGAGTGGTATATGACAGAGAGGTGCAACAGCTGAAGAAGGAGCAATTTGTTTGAGGCTATGTATTAGTCCCCCCCCCCCCAGCAGTTGGAGTGGGAGTTGGGACAGAGAACCAAATTCAAGATCCATTCAATTCCAGATGCCTGGACACATTGGGCTGAAGACTGAAGGTCATAGGCAGAGGGAAATACAGACAGAGGAAGACAGCTCCATAGTTGACCTGTTGCATACATGAAAGACTGAGGGTATCAGTTAACTCTTGCATTAGAGAGCTGGACAGAAAAGGGGTGAATCTGCTGCCACATATGTGATACGTATCTGCCAAGAAAAGCAGTGACTATCGAAGTAGCAAAATAAAAAAGATTTAGGATGCAATGGTGCTGCAAAGAGACAGAGGTTGAAGGGAATCAGTAAGAGGGGGAGTTAATGAGATGAAAAGCCTTTGACTCCACTCTGCTGAGAAGTGCTGTAGGTGAAGAGGCCTTCCACATAATAAGAGTTGCACTCTACACATGGGCAGCTGTGTGTGGGTAAAGATGGCATGGAGTTGGCTTAGCATACCTAATCACTTGGAAGCAGATTCATTGAGATAATATGATCTTTCCTCTACAAATCCTAAGAAAATGAAACCCCAAGTGTGTCCAGAGATGATACCAGATTGAAAAGTTGGATGCTGTTATATATTAAAGGATATTCCTGTGGAAGATTCTGGCATGTTGAATGATGTACGAACTGTTTTGAATTAATAAAACATGAGGTTACTTTCACCTCAGAGATAAAAGCCAGGTCAAAAATTAGGTGTCTGGCAATATGTAGATAATACAGACAACTACCTGCACTCTGTCTACATATTTGTTAATTTGTCCACATATTTCTCCAAGTAACATTACATGCACTCCAAAAGAGAATGTACCTCTACCATCCTCAATTGTAACTTCTGTCCCGTAGCAAAACCAATCTAATATACTATAGCACTAGCTCTGTGTGTGTGTGTGTGTGTGTGTGTGTGTGTGTGTGTGTGTGTGTGTGTGTGTGTGTGTGTGTGTGTGTGTGTGTGTGTGTGTGTGTGTGTGTGTGTGTGTGTGTGTGTGTGTGTGTGTGTGTGTGCGTGTGCGTGCGTGCATGTGTGTGTGTGTGTTTGTTTTGAGCAGCCGAAACTACACATTCAAATTGCACCAAAATTGGCACAGAAATTGCAAAAAATTCGCTGATGTGAAAATACTTGGTCCCATCACGACTGAAAACCTTTAACTATATTTAATGAACGATCACATTTTGATAAAAAAAAAGCTGCTCCTGGCGCCCGGCATAGGATCTCCATAGAATTTTTTGCCCACAGGTACAACTAAAGTATTTTGGACTTGCGTTTGGACAACTTGGGTTCCATTCCCGAAGCCGCAAATAACACGATCAGTTGGTTAGGTGCAAAAAATCCAAGTGACAACGTTACACTACAACAGCAAATAAACGCAAGAGCTCTCCACAAGAGCAAGTATGAGGGGCACAAAGGGCCCACAAGCACTTGTTTTCTCTAAAAGTCTGAGGTACACAATCAGCCGTTAAAGACTCTCTTATTTTTATATTCACATTCCTATCCCTATTAATAGAAAATGGCCTCTCTCCACCCTTCCAACATATCTAAATACGCTTTCCAGACACCGTATGTACATCATGAAGTACTCCATTTCAGTCTGATCCAACTCTACAGAAGAGTGAGTACTGCTGCATTTTTAAGACACTAGAAACTTTTGTTATTTCTGTGATTTTACATGACAGGGCAGCTTGACCACAGATCCACCCATCCATCCATCATCCAATCCGACGTTGCCCCACAGGAAGCATAGGAGCCCGGAGCTAAGCAAGTTGGTCCTGACATTTAAGATGGAAGTGACCAGCCTCACTCATCCCTGAGTGGCATTACATAAGCAATAACCTCAACCATCCCTTGGATATAAACCTTCACCAGTTCAATCCAACTGAAGCACCGGAATTACCCACTAAACCAGCAGGCACCATAATTTGGTTATTTGGTTACCACCCAGCG
This sequence comes from Coenobita brevimanus, assembly GCF_032717465.1. Lineage (NCBI taxonomy): Eukaryota > Metazoa > Arthropoda > Malacostraca > Decapoda > Coenobitidae > Coenobita > Coenobita brevimanus. The sequence continues at coordinate 55,666,233 of NC_137046.1, read as the reverse complement.
CAGTAAATGGTTTCCTGGTGTACAGGAAACCATTCAGCTTGTCACTCAGTGTAGAGTCACCCACAGGCAGAAGGAATGGGAAAGAATGAAGTAAAGAAAGATAAAAGAGGGAGTGTAAAGTCATCCGTAAGCAGAAGGAGGAGGAAAGAATGAAGTAAGGAAAGACAGAAGAGGAAGGAAGGAAAGGAGGGAGGAGAGTAAAGGGCAGACACCTGAGAGCAGCACTACATTGAGTAAGTGGATGGTGAGTGTCCCCAACTACCACAGATATCAGTTAATAAAGCCAAACAAGTGGACCACACATTTACAGTATCTCGTTTATCAGCCAATATATCCATCTAGCCCTCTGATGTAGTATGTCACCAGCATATGCTTGTTTCATACACATGTACATGACTGGTTACTGTTAAAATCACACATTGCATTTACAACTTTCTATATTTGGAATTATTTTGACAGCATTACAAAACTATAAAGCGGGAAGTTGGCTCATCCTACTCTGCCAGAAACTGGCCAATAAGGTTTAACTCCAGGTCTTAGTTTAGTCACTACCCTGCTCATCCTATACAAAATGAGGCAGCAGGGAATATGCTTCACTTTAACAGTAGAATAACCTCTGGCTTCAGCAGTGTAAGAGGAGACTTACAGTCCCAAGTACTGATGTGTATCATTTGTTTAGACACACATATCTATGAAAACAGGCATATGACCAATTTTTGTGTAAATATGCATTTTTTTTTTCCCATTTTTGTTATCGTTTATATCACAGAACATCCTAAAATTTTTCATTGTAAATTATGAAAGCTGAGCCATGGGCTTCAAACAAGCTCAAACACATCTGATTAAGGTATCTGAAAAATCTGGCCAGTACCAGTATGTATTTCATCATGGTTTCCATGATACTAAATACAATACTGAACTGCATGTAAATTAAAAACATGTGTCTATTCAAAAGTTTTGGAATACAGTAGAGTTATGACAATGACTTGGCCAAACATCTGATACGACAATGTGAGATTTAAAAACTTATGCACTACACATCCTACACTGGATGAGCCCTTTACAGTAACTCCAGGCCTAAGACACAGCCCATGACCAAAAGAGCCATCTAAATGCTGCTAGTTATCTACTTTCAACATACAGAGTTAGGAATATTTATAAGAAAGCTATTATAGCTTCCTGATACAGTAAAAAGTATAAAAAAAATACAGTATTGTCAAATGCTATACAGCATTTTACAAGAAAAATTAATATTACTCCTACCAAGTGTTTGCTACAAGGTACTGTACCTCTGTTGTAAATTTCAAGAGGATCAGACTTTATGAAGAAAGTCTATGTGTTACCCTATTTGTCTGAACAAAAACATGCATAAGATACCGCAGTTGCGAAGATCTTGTTTTATCATTGATTACCGTATGTTTTCATGTAACATCCCCAAGACAATACAAATAAAAGTTTTGACTCTCTACCCAAGTTTCTCATAACCAAATGAGTTATTCTACTCAAATGACAGAAAAAATTAATAAAGGTATAGTATGTCCATGCATATAGACTGTTGCCAGATGGCCCAAATGAGGCATAATCTTGGACAGTCTGGCATCACTGCAACTCTATCTCTCTACCACCGAAACATCATGTAAACCCCTTCAATCCAATGATGTATTTCATATTTTATTATTGCTAGTTTCAGAGGCTCTGATTTCGGTTGGAATAAATCATCTGATGGAGGTTTGATCAATATGAAAAATGTATCATTGGGCTGGAGAGGTTATCAATATTCTATTACTTGAAAGAAGGAGAAGGATCAAAGGCAATATAAATATGTATGCTTGATCAACACTACAACTAAAGAGTGAGCATGGGTGCAACCTATAAAGTGGTAAGTCAATAAAATATTGTTCAAATTACAAGCAATTCAAGCAATGAATAGTAGGTATCTGTATAAAAAGAGAAGTGGGGAAGACAGAGGATAAGCTATTCCTGCAACATTTCATCTCCCAGCAGTAAAGTATACATGGTTCTGTATCATTATGTTAAAAGAGTGGTGGCAAAAGAATCTGAGAGTATGCCAAACTCATGCCTCAAAATATGAAAAAAAAAAATGAAATATGGATTAGCAATAGCTATGCAGCCATTGGAGCAGATTTCCTCACTTACTGCCATCTTGTGACTAGAAAACTGTCCAGCTTCCCAAAACACATTACTATGTTACTGGTTTGTGAGTTTATGTATCAAAACCATTCTATCAAATGAGCAATTTCACAAGTACAAAAAAAGCAAAACATGCACACTGTTCGTTATGGAAAACTGGGGAAAGTCAACAATGAAAGACAGACAGAGCAATAATAAGGAAAAATTCCATGTAAAGTTGAAAAATAATTCAACTAAACTGTTCCTTTAGCATTCCCAAAAACAAACTTTGCCTCTGGAATATGTGTGGAAAATGAAGTTTCTTGCTTCTCCATCATGATCCTTACCTTATGTTTTGTGAGAGGAAATACTATCCACATCATTACAACATCTGACTGAATTAGCACAGACCTGTCTTGATAATGTGCGTACTAGGTATTTGCCTGCCACTAAATGACAATGAGGTTCTAAAGTCGCTATGAATGTACTCGTCAGATATGCTTGGGTCAGCTGAGGTCAACCAAAGGATAATTTTGTGTGCTATTAGTAAGTGTAATTATAATGAGAAGGATAATGTCTAGTCTATACAAGCAAGGATGAGTTAGCAATATACAGAAAAGGTGCTACACTCAAAATATAAAATGAAAATAGTGAGACTTTTCATGAAGCTTCCACAACAAATTAAGAGAAAGACAGCTTCCATTGGTTGCTCCAGAGGCCCAGACAAGACGAGTAGTTGGCAAATGCTGCCAGCATCAGTTGATAGGTAAGGTGACTACTCCTCCACCACCTGATCGCTTAGACAACCAGATCCTGAAAATCAATGAACAATTTTATGTCACTGTAACTTTATTCCGATTACAAAATGGGAAGGGTAGGATCCAGACCAGGCAAAAGGAATATACAGTATGTAATATTAAAAGAGTGCCTGATGAAATGGGCTACATAACTACTTGGTCATCATTCATGCCTTCAATATTTTCAACATTACAGGCCTACCATTCATATATGCTATCACGGAAGACAGATACCACTCCACACTGTTCTATCTTTTACATATCTCCTTTTACCAAAAAATCTATTTTAAAATTTTGTACTCACTATCGCCAGATGATCACTCAACATCTCACTCTATAATATGAACTAACACCTTCCAGCAGTTATTTCATCATTAACATATTATTTCTGTTTCCTATAAACAACCCACTGCCAAGATTCAGTAACATGAAAACAAGAGATAGAGAAATTACTGACATAGCAATAACTGAAGAGGGTCCTACATCCATTCACTATGAATTCAGTCCTTCCAAATTCTTCTAGAAACAACTTCTATTTAACACCTGTGCTGCATTGAGACTGACTACTGGTTTAAACTCACCCAATGCCAGTGCCGATGATGAGTGAGAGAACATTAGTGATGAGGAGTGTGTATAGGACATCCCGAGAGAAGAGTGAGGAGTTGCCCACCATCACCCGGCGGATGCTGGCCCCACGGCTCCCACATCTACGTGGGTGACTAAACCGCCACTCCCTGTGGAGAGATTGGAATTTAGAAGTAAAGAGAATCTCAAAACATCTATCTATCTATATCCAGCCTGATGCCATAATCCTGTAAAGGGTGGCCAATCGACTTTGAGGGACACTACCCCTCAGCCAACCCATTTGTTGACACGTAGGGCACACGTATAGGTTGGTTATATGGTTACCATCTAGTGCTGTAAATGGTTTCTTGGCTTACAGCCAACCATTAGGCTTGTCACTCAATCTAAAGCCACCTGAAAAGGAAAGAAGAGTAATAACAAGTGACAGGAAAGATGGGAGAAATAGGTACGGAGGAGGACAGACACAGAAAAAAGATGATGAAGGTGAAGGAAGAAGTTGGCAGCACTACATCAAGTGAGTGAATGCTGGTTGCCACCACCTACCACCAAATCCCAAAACATTTCAACCTATAGTCTGACCAACCTGACAGTAGGCATAACTCCTGACTCCACCAATTTATTATAATCAGTGGCACAGATATCAACTCTACTTTCTGCATATAAATGACATGGAAAAGATATAGATTGGAAAACTGGAAAGCATAATACTAAGACAAATATCAACTGTCAGTCAAACATCCTTTTCACACATCACTTGAACTTTTGGATTCTTCATTCTAACTCACAGCAGGGTTGGCATGACTGAAAAAAAAAAAAAAGATTTAAATCATGATTTTAACTTATTATAATCAGAACACAAATCACTGATTATAATAATAATTACTGTATCTACACAAGAGAAGCATTTTATTGCAGTGTTCTCTCATAGTATTGACAAGTGGCTTCACAGTAGTGAATAGCCCTATACTTAAATTCTAAATCATTTTTTCTCAGTAACATCATTTGCCTCCATTAGTGAAATTTTTACAGTCCTGACAACTATTCGAGAAGCATATACAATATTTTAATATTTTGTACAATATGAGGCTACTGACTTTGGAGGGGTCTGGTCAGGCCGGCTGCTCCAGTCCCAGATCCAATCAGTCTCCGTATTCTTCTCCACACGGACAAAGTCACCTTCCTGTCAGCCAGATAAGAGCATATCAGTGTTGGTATTGGGATATCTTAATGGTCATTAAAAACTGTACTAAAAATAGTGTATTACCAGAATAAAGTTTTTAAATGTCTATTATAATACTCATTCATCTCTTATTTTTTTATGTGTTTGACTCTGGGATAGGCTTCACAGCTCATTCCCAAGGCCCAGTAGTCATCCTACATACCACATACCTCAGCATATCACCACTTTGGTGCCAACACCCACTGTCCACATCACAGGATTGGTGTATTGGTATTAGCTGGGTATTTTTATGACATGGCAGCAGGTCTTATGGTAGATTAGTAAAGTCTGCTTTAATGAGTTTCAAGTCCTTAAACTGTTCTCTGTCTGAGCTAGGATTCAAAAGTAGGTTCATAAGGACTCCAGGCCACCTCTACTGCTTTGGCCATTGTCTCCCCTCTTGGTAAGAAGATCATGTTAATACAAAACAAAGAAAAAAACATTGTACACATACAACCCATGTTCTTAACTTCCTTAAAAATCTACACGATATATAACAATTATCACCATTCTGCCATCATTTCCCCACCTGCAGGAGCTGTGAGGCAGTGTCCAGAAGGCAAAGAAAAGGGAAATAAAAATGAATGGGAAAATTAATCAACACCATGTCCTATGAAATGGGTCACACACTCACACAGCTCATCAATGAAGCCCTTGAATCCTAGCTCCATCTAGTGTGCACCTAAGTACATTCACATACACAAAATAACAGTATCATCATTATCCTAACCTAAACAACAACTACCATGGATGGGATGGGTAGAATCCAGAAGTAAAGACAATTGTACCATATCATAATATGACCACTGACATAGAAAAGCCCATCCATTGATTCATCAATAAAGCCTTCAAAGTTCACACAAAACTATCTATACATATGGCAAAAATGTAGCATGTAAAAGCACTGCAAAAGTAAACTTGGAAGAGAAAAAATACCGTAGAGAGATAAAAGATGGAGAGGAAGATAGGGAGGAGTTACTTAAAATCCAATGCTGGAGATACCAGCGGGACATAAGTGAAGTTCTAAAGATGAATTGCTGAGAAAGAGAGCATATAAGATGAGAATGACATGGAACAGTAATATAAAGACAAAGAGGGTTAGATGAATGTGTACAAAGGAAAAGAAAGTGACAACAATAACTCACTGGTCTCAATCTATCTGTTGCCAGTTGCCTCAATCCCGTAACGGGTGGCCACAAACAAATCGCCTCCATGTTGTCCTGTTCAATGCCACTTCATTGCCTTGCTCCCAGCTCATATCCCCTTCTCTCATATACCTCTCCATTCCATCCCTCCATCTCATCTTTGGCCTCCCCCTCCCTCTCCCCCCCTCACCTCACTCGCACACACTCTCCTCATTAGTCTCTCGATCTCCATTCTCTCCACATGGTCCCTCAATGTATTTCTTCTAACAATTTCTGTCATATCTACATCCACACCACAGTACTCCTTCACTTCCTCATTTGTCAGTCTGTCTGTCCATGTAACTCCACATGCTCCTCACAAAACAACTCATTTTCACTGCTCTCACTCTTGACTTGTGTCCCTCCAACAAGGTCCAAGCTTCACTTCCATATGTTAGAGTTGGTATCACAATAGTCATGCAATGGCTTTTTTACTTCCATGCTCACTTCCCTGTTCCTTATCACTGCTTTCAAAGAACCAGCAACCTTTCTTTCCTGTTGTATACTTTCAAGCACTTCACCCTCTAAACTTCCATCCTTACTCATCACACTACCTAAGCACAAATGCACTCACATTTTCCATTTCCTCCTCATCCAGCCTCACTGTACAGTCAGTGAACACTTCTCTAAAAGACAATAACTTTACTCTTCCCTACATTCACCTTTAAGTTCCGTTTCTTACACACGCTCCCAAATTCTTTCACCAAACCTTGCAGTTTTGTTCCCCTTCGTCTTCACTTAACGACACAGCACCCAACAGTACAGGGACTTTCCAAACACTGTCCTTTCTTAGTAGGGTCACTCCAACATCCACTGCCCTACCTTGTATCTCGCTTATAACCCCATCCATATCCAGACTGAACAACCATGGAGACATGTCATATCCATTTCAATCCAACATTCAGACAGAAAAATTCACTCAGTTCACGATCCACACGCACTGCAGCCTTAGCACCCTCATACATACTCTTCATGGCATTCAACAACTTCCAATTTACTCTATATATCCTTAATACCTCTATATTCCTTGTCTATACACCCTGTCACATGCTTTATCCAAATCCACGAAGGCTGCATATAACTTCATTCCCTTCTCTAGAAACTTTCCACTAAAGACCTAAGAATGAATATCTGATCAACACAACCTCTTACCCTTCCTAACACCTCCCTGTTCTTCTCCAACTAATTTCTCTGTTATTTCCCTAACTCAGGCAATAAGTATCCTACCATATACTTTTCCTATTACACTACGAAGACGAATGCCCCTATGATTGCCACACATTTCTTTTTCCCTTTTTCCTTTGTCCATTCATCTATCATCCAATCCTATGTTGCCCCATGAGGAGTGGAGGAGCCCGGGGTTAGGCAAGTTGGTCTTGACATTTAAGATGAGAGTGACCAGCCTCACTCATCCCTGAGTGGCATTATGTGAGCAATAAACCCCAACCACCCTTTGGATATAAATGCACACAAGCTCAATTTGACTGGAGTGCCTTAATTGCTTACTAAACCACCAGGCGCCAAAATTTGGTTATATGGTTACTACCCAGTGTAGTAAATGTTTTCCTGGTATACCGGAAACCATCTGGCTTGTCGCTCAGTGTTGAGTCAGCCATGGGCAGAAGGAAGGGTAAAGAATGAAGGAAAGAAAGACAGATGAGGGAGTATAAAGTCACTCGTGGGCAGAAGGAAGTGGAGAGAATGAAGGAAAGAACGACAGAAGAGGAAGGAAGGATGCAAGGGAAGGGCACACACTCAAAGCAGCATTACATCGTGGGAATGGATGGTGAGCACCCCCACCTACCTTTGTACAGGGGAGTAATTATACAAGACTTCCAATCCTCTGGGACTCTACCTTCCTCCCAGGCCAATCTGCACATCTTCCATATCCATTCTACTACTATCTCTCCCCCATGCTTCAGCATTTCACCAAACACTCCGTCAATTCCTGGGGCTTTCCCCATTTTAACTTTCTTTATTGCTTCCACTACCTCCATTCTACTGATCCCTGCCTCTCTTCTCACAGGTCAAGGGAGAAAATGTAAAGAAATTATAAATAATGCTACAGTAAAGAAAATGAGATGAAACAATACTGCAAAGGTGGAGAAGGGACAGTGATGATAGGATGAAAAGACAGACTGAACAACAATGTGCAGTGGGCTATCCAAGATGGAAAGACGATGAAACAAAACAAAACACAAACCTTGTTATAATAGTTGATATAGACTCCTTTCAGATTGGCCTCCTCTCGGCCAGTAGCCATCTCAGTGTTGGGGCTGTTCGGGGGTGATTTCGGCCTGGATGAACAGAGAAATTTATCAAGCACTATTTTACATTCACCCACTACTAGATGAAGTGTACTGTATTGGTAGTGCTTCCAATATGATGTGTACATAATCTGTTACTGCAGTATGCTTGTACAGGAACACAAGTTAAAAAAACAGTACTAATATATTCTAGTGCAAATACCTTTTAAATATTTCATTATTAACTAATATATTTTAGTGCAAATACCTTTTAAATACTTCATTATTAAACCTTCCTCACAAAACGGGTTCACTTCTTGAACAACCACACTAGCTTCAGTTCTGCAATCCAACTCCAACTTTAAACTAGCACTGTACAAGGGATACCATAACAAATCCACAACATGGCTCTTTATTTTGCTGGTTATGGGGGGGGGGGGAATATTTACGCTATAACCTCTCTTTCTCCAATGTTGTTTGAGGCATAAGACTGCCCGCAACACCGATACTGAGCGGTGGGAATACGACATCCCTAGACCAATAAAAATGAAAAATTTTCAGCTTTTCACTCTCACTCCATTTTACAGTCATCTTTTATGATATGCAGAGAGTAGTTGAGTACGATGGTTTCTCTCTGCTCTCCAGAAGAGTAAAATGAACTACAAAAGTATGTCTACAGTTAAAAAATGATTGAAGTACTGGTCAGTACAATGTTACATGATCCAGTTACCTACTTCTGTAGTATGTAATTATGACGTTACTGCACTATTATACTATAAGGGGAAGGTGTGGTAATAAAGTTTTATCAAAGTTTTGGTGTAGTATGTATGAATTATAAAATGAGTGTAAAGATAATAATAAAGTGTAATAATATGAAGTAGGTATGGAGTTGGAAAGTGTGCTAGTGTGACCATTGTACAGGTCATGTGGGGAGTTCCTCTGGTCTACCATGTTATGGAGTGTGTTACAGTACTGTGACATGCAGTAAGTGCTACAACAGGCCTTTGCCAGCTTATCATGTAGCCCAGCTGAGTATGAAATACTGTATACTGATCACTGTATGATGTGTGTAATTATAAATCATGGCTTTCAGCTAAGTGTACTACAGTATGACTGAATTATAAAATGAAAGTAAAGTTATCAATAATGTGTAATAATACGAAGTAGCTATGGAGTTGGGAAGAAGTGTGCTAGTGACAATTGTAAATGTCATGTGGGGAGTTTCTGTGGAAGTCTCCCATGCTATGAAGTGCATTACAGTACTATGAAGTACAGTAAGTACTTCAATAGGCCTGTAAAGTGTTGACCTTTAAAGTCTTATCATGCAGTCTAGTAGTGTATGAAATACATTATATCGAGCATTGTATGGTGTGTGTAATTATAAATTATGGCTTTAAACTAGCGAGCTCAATGACTTTTTTTTTTTTTTTTTCCATTTTACTCTTGTCATCTCCTAAGAACTTTGTTCAGCTTAGTATAGACTCTTCAAACAGATGGGGTGAGAAAAAAGCATATGTCCCTTCAATAAAAGCCTTTCCTTAGCTGAATAAAATTGTTTGGCAGTAGCTAGACTGAACTAAACAGGATGTTACTTGGATTACAGGGTTTACAGTAAACAGCAGAAAAGTATGGCACTCTTACGAGTCATGTGGGGAGTCCCTTGGGGTGTCACGGCGTGAGGAGGCAAGAGAAACCCTAGCAGAGGACTGATTGCTCTCCCGCTGGGCCTCCCGCAGCAGACGCAGGTACTCCTCACCATTACCGAACGGCAGAGGCGCCACACGATCTGGGCTTCCCGGCTGCTGGTTTGACAGGTCCACCCATGACTCTGAAAAAGAAGACATGGAGTTAATATTATGACTGAAATGGCAACAGAATATGCGTCTCATTACCACAGGCTCTAAACTGTTCCATCCATCCACTGCCAGACGCCTCAATCCTGTAAGGAGCAGCCACAAACAAATCGCCCCCATGCTGCCCTGTCCCCCACCATTTCATTACCCTGCTCCCAGCTCATATCCCCCTCTCTCATATACCTCTCCACTCCATCCCTCTCTCTCATCCTTGGCCTCCCTCTCCCTCTCCCCCTCTCCACCTCACTTACATACACTCTCCTCATCAGTCTCTCACTCTCCATCCTCTCCACATGTCCAAACCACCTCAGTGTTTCTCCTAACGCTTCCTATCACATCCACATCCACACCACAATGCTCCTTCACTTCCTCATTTGTCAGTCTGTCTCTCTCTCCATGTGACTCCACATGCTCCTCTCAAATAACTCATTTCCACTGCTCTCACTCTTGACTTGTGTCACTCCAACAAGGTCCAAACTTTACTTCCATACATTAAGAGTTGGTATCACAATGCTGTCATGAAGTAGCTTTTTCACTTCCATGCCCACTTCCCTGTTTCTTATCACTGCTTTCAAGGAACCAGCAACCTTTCTTCCCTGTTGCATTCTTTCAAGCGCTTCACCCTCTAAACTTCCATCCTTACTCATCACACTACCCAAGTACCATACTTAAATGCACTCACATTTTCCATTTCCTCCTCATCCAGCCTCACTGTACATTCACTGACTTCACTTCTCTCGAAGACCATAACTTTATTCTTCCCTACATTCACCTTTAGACTGCGTTTATTACACACACTCCCAAGTTCATCCACCAAGCTTTGCAGCTCCCCTTCGTCCTCACTTAATGACACAGTATCATCTGCAAACAACAGGACAGGGACTTTTCAAACACTGCCCTCTCTCATTAGGGCAGCTCCAACATCCACTGCCCTACCTTGTATCTCTTTTATAAACCCATCCATATACAGACTGAACAACCATGGAGACATGACACATCCTTGTTTCAATCCAACCCTCAAACAGAAAAATTCAGTCAGTTCACTACCCACATGCACTGCAGTCTTAGCACCCTCATACATACTCATCACAGCCTTTAACAACTTCTCATCTACGCCATATATTCTTAATACTTTCCGAAATCCTTGTCTATCCACCCTGTCACATGCTTTCTCCAAATCCATGAAGGCTGCATACAACTTCTTTCCCTTCTCTAGAAACTTTTCCACTAAAGATCTGAGAGTGAATGTCTGATCTACACAACCAATACCCTTCCTAAAACCAGCCTGTTCTTCTCCAACTAATTCCTCTGTTATTTCCCTAACTCTGTCAATAAGTATTTTACCATATACTTTTCCTATTACACTAAGAAGACAAATACCCCTTCGATTACCACACACTTCTTTCTCCCCTTTTCCTTTGTACAGGGGAATAATTATACTGTACCTGACTTCCAGCCCTCCGAGACTACCTTCCTCTCATGCCAATCTGCACATCTTCCACATCCATTCCACTACTATTTCTCCCCCATGTTTCAGTATTTCACCACACACTCCATCAATTCCTGGGGCTTTCCCCACTTTAACTTTCTTCATTGCTTTCACAACTAAACTGTTCAAACAGATTATTTATAAACACATTGGAAAAGCTGTTTATTGGGTACAGTAATTTGGAGTTGAAGAGAAACATGAGTTGTAGAATTACTACACAGTGCATGAAATCATTTGGCTTGTAACTCAGAGCAGCCACCCAAATGTAGCACCGCAATGGGAGAGTGGATAGTGGGCGCTCCCATTTACCACATACCGGTAACTGTACTCTTTAATACAATATTCTTTTCTCAATCACTTCCTTAAGATCTTAGTTAAATCATTAGTATTTTGTTTTAACAGTAGCCTCACTATAAGCCAACAGGTCGTCTGTTATCCGCACTTCCAATGTACTCAAACATCTGCAATGAATAAATAATCGCTGTCCTCCCTCAAACACCACCCTTTCTCTTTTCTTTATCTTTTGCATTTATCTGTACATTACAGTACATCATTTTACAACTATATCCATTTCCACTGTTCATCCATGGCAACCATGATTTATTCCTAGAATCCTTTTTATCTAAACTCAATCACAGTTCCACCAACACAAGCAGCCCTCCTCCACGATAATATCCATTCTATGTCTGTTCCACTGAAGATACCTCCACCATTCCTAATTTTTGTCTAAGAGATTTCGATGGTTTAAGAGCTTATTATCGAACGGTATTCCACAGGGAGGTTAGCTATTTGAGAGAATGCCAGGTCAGTGGGGAACCCCAGGTCATAGGTGAGGGGCAGGAAACACGTGGGAATGTCCGTCAGGTGTCTGTGAGGGGGGAGGTGGTAGATGGGAATGTAGTCCAGGTGACGGGAATTAACTCAGCTCCAGTACCAAGCTGGCATTTGACCAGTGAGAAATATAACGAGTTAATAAATATAATACACGGAGGCCAAGATAGACATATCCCTTCAAAACCGTTTAGAACGAATAATTCTGAACCAAGATGGTTAAACAACAGATTAAAATCTCTCATAGACCAAAGGCAAGGAATATATAGAAAAATAAAACGTGGAGAGGAACACTTACGTAACTGATACACGATTTTAAATAGAGAAGTAAAGAGGGAGATAAGAAAAGCAAAGAGAAGTTATGAAATTAAGGTTGTAAGTGAATCAAAAGAAAACCCCAAAGGTTTTTATCAAATGTACTGTACGATAAATAAAGATAAGATAGGACCACTCAGAACAGAATCAGGTGACATTACCAGTAAAGATAAAGAAATGTGCTCCATCCTAAATAATTATTCCGTATCAGTATTCACCAAGGAAAATCTAGACCTGGTCCCTCAAGCAGCAAATATTTACGATGAGAATACGGAAAATATTCTTGGTAAAATAACCGTTAGTAAGGAGGACGTATTGAAAGAAATTAATAAGTTAAAACCTCAAAAATCGCTAGGTCCGGACGATATATATGAAAAAATTATAAAAGAAACCAAAGAAGAATTATGTCAGCCACTTTTAACGATATTTTATGACTTTAAGTTCAGGAGAAGTTCCAGAGGCGTGGAAGACCGCAAACGTAGTGCCCATCTTTAAAAAGGGTGATAAATCAGCAGCGTCGAATTATCGTCCGATAAGTCTAACGTCAATAGTAGGAAAAATGTTAGAGTCAATTTTGGCAAATAAGATTTGGGAACAATTAGAAAGATTTTATCTTATAAACGAAAGTCAGCACGGATTCAGGCAAGGACGATCCTGCCTCACAAACTTGTCATTCTACTCGGAGGTCTATGAGGCAGTAGATAGCGATAAAGCTTACGATGTTATTTAAAGTAAAGCTTTTGATAGGGTCCCACGCGAAAGGTTAGTTAGAAAGGTTCGAGCACACGGTATAGACGGCGATATCTTAAAATGGATAGAATCCTGGCTGAAAGGACGAAAGCAGAGAGTATTAATAAATGGAACTAAGTCGGATTGGGGATTAGTAACTATAGTGTTCCTCCTCGTAACATAGGGTTTGGGTGGAGTCACCCCCTCCCTACACTATTGCCATGTTTCCTAACCCTACGATGTATAACGCCTGTGGTTTGTGTAGTAGGAATGATACATAAACATAACTCATACTAATATAACTGTAATGAAAGTGCTGACATGTATCAAGGAAGAATAAAACTATTCTGCATACTATATTATACGATAATAGAGAAACGTGGCATAAAAATTTGGCAGTGTTGCTCTAAAAATATTCTAATTATTATTTACTTCCCCAACACTTCTAACATTGCTAATTAATTTAGCAAGTATAATTGCAAGAAAATTTGAAGGGATAAAAGTGGGAAGAGGCGATCCTTTCATAATTAAAATAAATATATCAAACAGCTCTGGGGTGGCAGCACTCACGCGACACGTGTTTGTGTGTACGCTGTGGGAGGTCACCAACCCCCTACAGGATTTAGGCCTATTGGGGAAACCTCTATAAAAAAAACGCGCCGTGACTTTTACCTCAAGGGTGGTGCGGAAATAAAGTCAAAATTATAATCCATACATAAAAATGGAAGTAAAAAACCATGGATGACACATAACAAAATCTAGCGAGAGAGAGAGAGAGAGAGAGAGAGAGAGAGAGAGAGAGAGAGAGAGAGAGAGAGAGAAATAATAATAATAATAATAATAATAAAACTTTATTTCCACTAAACAGTGGGTATTCTTATACATTATACAGTAGTACAGCATACAGTATGAAAGTTCTATACACAATATAATACAAGTTGATACATATGGTGGAGAATAGTGACAGAGAGGTAAATGGTTTAAAAGGTGTGGGGACACTTAGGTTAAAAATAGATCAATTAAGGGATTTAGGAACGAAGGCAGTGGGAAGGATTAAGACAGATGGGATTGTAAGATTAGGGAGTTTGAGCAATAGGGTAGAATGTATGCTCTCAATAAAAGTATAGCAATTATCAACGGCTAATTATTATACAGGTGTTGATGGTGGGGGTCTATATTTATAGGAGGTGTTGGTGGTGGAGGTATAGCGGGTGTTGTTGATGGGGGTGTTGTTGGGGGTAGGGGTATAGGGGGTGTTGGTGGCAGGGGTATAGGGGGTATTAGAAAAACGGAGATCACAAGAGGGAAACAGTGTCAAGGTCATCGCTGATGGAGAGGTCAGCTCGGAAACGTGGCAACAGTGCAGGGAGGGGGTGACTCCACCAAAACCCTACGTTTCGATCTGTCAGACTATAGCGGTGTACCACAGGGTTCAGTACTCGGTCCCTTATTATTTAATATATATATAAATGATCTAGACTTAGGAGTCAATAGTAGCAACAGCAAATTTGCCGACGATACAAAAATAGGGCGTATCATTAACTCGACTGACGATTGCCATAACATACAAAAAGACCTCGATATATTGTCCAAATGGTCTAAAACTTGGCAAATGGAATTTAACGTTGAAAAATGCGAAGTACTTAACGTAGGCAAGACCATTGGAGACACTAAATACAGCAGAGATAACAAAGAAATTAGCAAATCGGAATGCGAGAGGGATCTAGGAGTTATGATTAGTAACGACCTTAAACCAAGACAACAGTGTATAAATGCGAGAAATAAAGCTAATTGGGTCCTAGGATTTATTTCGAGAAGCGTGAGCAATAGATCATCAAAAGTAATACTGAAACTTTATCTAGCATTAGTAAGGCCACATTTAGACTACGCAGTACAATTTTGGTGTCCTTACTATAGAATAGATATTAATTCGTTAGAAAATGTACAGAGAAAAATGACAAAAATGATACATGACGTCCGGAACCTGTCATATGAAGACAGACTGAAAACACTATATGTCTGCATTCGCTAGAGAGGCGTAGAGTAAGGGGAGACTTAATTGAAGTGTTTAAGTGGATGAAGGGTATAAATAAGGGAGATATTAGCAAGGCACTTAAAGTAAGCATACAGGATAGTTCTAGAAATAATGGTTTCAAACTAGACAAATTCCGTTTCAATAAGGAAATAGGTAGAAATTGGTTTGGTAATAGAGTAGTAGACGAATGGAATAAGCTACCTAGTAAAGTAGTTGCTGCCTCTTCCATTGAGAGTTTCAAGCATAGCCTAGATAAGCATATGACAAACAAGGGGTGGATATAGAAAAAAGAAAATCTTATAACCAATACTAATTCATTATTTTTCCTTTTCAGGTTACACTATGATAGTCTCTATTCTCCTTTCACACTTTACTGTAAAATGTCCACGCCAGTTTTTCTACTGTATACTGCGTCGTGTTCTTTCTGACTTTTTCCTGCCGGCTTCGGCTGGAGGGTTTGGAGGGCGGGGGACAGCCTTCTTCTTTGGTATCCTTATCTCATTCTAGTAGTTCAGTTATTCTTCTAGGAGCTGCCTAGCATGGGCCAACCGGCCTACTGCAGTTATCCTCTCTTCTTATGTTCTTCTATTCTCCACATACTCTTTCATGCCATGCTCCTATTTTCTCCCCAAGCAGAAAGGGGGATAGGAGAGCTGCTACATTATTCTGGCATCGTTAATTCCAGCAGCAAAGCCGTAAGTCAGCGTGAAACAATTCAAGGTCGATGCAAGCACGCTGGGGCGGAAAGTAATTTTGGCCAAAGGTTAACGACCTCTGCCTTTCATGATACCGAGACGACACATTCAAAATCTATCTACTGTATCTATCTACCTATTCATGATCAACTTACAATACTTCTGCGCATTTCTCTAAAATATATGGGAGACGAAGGAAAGTGCCAAACTTGTCACAGAACAGCGATTTTAAGACGGGCTACTTTAACTACCAAGCCTAAGACTGGGCTGGAATAAAGCGTCCGCACAAACTAGTGACGTCACCTTTCATTGATTGAGTGGAAAAGGAGGAAAGACGGGGGGGTGGAAGGGAGGAACGCGGAGGTTGGGGGCTCCCTCCTCACCCTCTAGCCCTAACCCACCTTCGTCAAAACAACCCTATATCCCTCCATTTTTTGTCTAATCGTTTCTCTTATTTAACTCTCTCTCTCTCTCTCTCTAACCCATCTTTGTAAAAACAACCCTACATCCCTCCCTCTATTTCCTGTCTATTTAATTCTCTCTCTCTCTCTCTCTCTCTCTCTCTCTCTCTCTCATAAGCGAATAAACAAATTCTCTGCCGTAACCGAGTCAATCCTTTCACTCTATTTTCGCACGTAAGCATTTTACCCGCTTCGCAACAATGACGTCTGCTACACCTAATTAAGCCTCCTCCAGATTATTTCACTTAACGATGGAAAAACCTTTGCCAGCGAAGGAGGTTATAAACAATCTCCATTAATCCTCCACTATCAAGCTCTTAAACAAAATAATCAGGTAGTAGCAGGAACAAAACTAAAAAGTCCTTGGGCTGAAGAAACTAACCTAGATATATCGTGGCAATTTTTAGCTACGAAAAAATCCCTGAAAGTTATATGTTTTATTCTATTATTTATTCACAACTCAGTAAAAGCTCCAACACTGAAGAACGATGTCGCTGGCAAACAGGAATGAGAAGAAAGTGAATAAATGATTCTTCAAGAGCAACTCCCTCCCCCCCCCCACTCCCTACACATACACTTCCGCCTCTGCCATCAGGGATATAGGAGGCGGCTCACAGCTTACCACACTTATGAACATCATCGTCACCTTCATTGTGATTTTTTTTCCCCAACTTAATAATATGAGGTAGGATTCAGAAACAACGAAATATAAGTCACGAAAGAGTGGGATCAACACCATGCCCACCGAACTGAGACATATACATTATCCAAGCTCCCAGAACCACGCTCCATCTCACGAACAATAATGATTTTGTAACTAATACATGAGAATACTGAATACGTAAACATCTATCACTTAACTTTCCTATCAGATGCCTCCTAATATATTCACTGAGCTAACACATTACGCGATAATAGTTAAACGACAATAAAAAGGTGATCCTTTCAGAGGAACGTATTTTTAACCCTTCTGGGTACGGCTGCCAATACAGTAAAATATTTGTATACTGGTACTGTATTACACGTAATTGAACTGACATACAAATTTTGATTTATATAGGTACAAATGTAAAGAAACTTACTGCCTACACCTAACTGATATTGTCCTGCCCGTCGTAAAACTGGTAAAAAAAAAAAAAGTTTATAGGCCAGCGAAGGGGAAAAATGAATACAGGCCAGATCATTTACGTCATCACCTTTGAGTGACGCAGAGAGAGGAGGGGGGGATAGGGGTAGAGGGTGAAGTAGGGAGCAGGATGGAGAGAAGGGAGGATAGGACATGGAAGCGAATGTGGGGAGGGTTGAATATAAGGAGATGAAGGGTAGGAAGGGAGAATGGGATAGAGGTAGGGGGATGGGAAAGGGAGGGGAAGATAAGGAGGGGAGGCTGGGACAATGGGAGGGGGAAGGGAGGGGAGGCTGCGAGTGTCAGGCTACGCAGTTGGCACTCTCTGACCTCAGCAATGTCACGATCTGACCTCAGCATCCCCTCTTCTCCCATACAGGTCAAACACCAGGTAAACACACATCTTCAATTATTTATAGCTCAGGCGGCTGTATTCATAAATGATCTTATCCAATTATTACGACATACAAATCCTTCCACCAGCGGATTATCATATATAATATATTGTATTTTTTTTTTTTTTTTTTTAACTTCTGACATCTGTAAAAGTGAAGAAAATTTATGAATACATCTGATATTCTTTCCTCATCCAATGCATGATTGAATATTACGTGATTAAACTGATAAAGTGCTTTCTGGTAAAATTCTCAAACATATATATCATCAATTCCCGGTCGTTACTTAAGGCGAGCTTTTGAAGGAAGAACTAGGGATACACGAAGCTTGTACAACTTCGTTTCCCTGTTCTTCCTGCAGAAAAGATATAACCTACGATAATTTCCCCCCTCGCAACTAAGATCTGTTCTCTGTAGAAGGAACAAGGAATATGGGAACACTCTGCAGTCTCTTTTCCATGTCCTAGAAAATTAAATGGAGTTACGAATGGTAGTTTATCGTAAGTTTGTTCGTGAATCTGCCCACTCTAGTGTATGCAGCCTCGTCGCATCAATGAGCTGTGTTCATGATGAGACAGGAGACTTAGTAGTATCTCTTCCTAAGTGACGTACCTTGCATATTACGGTTCATATTAAAATGTTCTAGTATGCTACTTATATTGTCTGAATATCAACGGTCTTCATCACTAACATACAAGAGGACACTAATGCGTTATGTCAAGTTGAATCGATGAGGAAGATATGTTACGAAACCTCAAACGTCACTCAGAATACAAACCTGTGATAAAAGTATATCCTCGTTACATGCCGGTCGCGTAAAAATTAAATAAATAAATAAATAAATAAAAATTGCCATAAAACTAGTACTGTAAAATGGGGAATCTCTCAAACCTGCTTTACAGGCAGTGATGAAACTTTTTTTTTTTTTCTGTAAATGAAAGAGCTGAGAACACACACACACACGACTTTCTATACAGACAGGAGATTACTGGAATTTTGATTTTCTACTTACATTTTTGACAGACAAGGGATAAGGGAGCCAGGATCTGAATCCACAACCAAGCATTTAATTAGTTCCCTCTCATGACTCGGATTGGAATTTGCAAACAGAATAAGATATGGAAAAGTTTGGCACTATTTCATCCTGCGAAACAAATCGTGGAGGGAAAATTATCGTCCAATCTAAGATTGCTTTTGCAAGAATACAACCATACTCAGCATACGTAACACATAAACTGATAATATCCATTCGTATAAATCGCTAAGGAAAAGGTGTTACGGCGCTTCCTTAACCGATGAGAAAACTGGTATATATCTAACTCCCAAGCCTCCCTGAAGCTAAATAAGATAAAAGCGACTGGAAGCAGCATGAGATAAATACAAATCACTTTATCTGCTTGAAAACGGGTTCAGGGAGTGAGGAAGAAGATCCGGGATGGGAAATAAGTGAATAACGATGATGGATGGACGGACGGACGGACGGGTGGATGGATGGATGGATCAAGCATTGGATGGCCGGTAGGTGGCGAAAGGTAAATGTGATGTGTAATCGCGTGGATGATGATGGAGAACTGAGTTTGTGGAAAGGGGGTAAGGCAGGTGGAAGGAAGTGATGGAAAAGTAGAGAGGAGGAGGGGGTGGGGTGGAGAAGGAGGAGGCTGGCTGGGTAGGAGGCTGAAGAGAGAAAGGTGATGGGATGGAGATGGCAGGGTGAAGGGATGGAGGGATGGAAGTGGCGGGGTGGAGGGATGGAGAGGGAGGGATGAAAAGTGAAAAGGAAGAAATTGAAAAGTGGATAGGATGCTTGGCTAGGTAGGTGGGTGGAGAGGGAGAAGAGGGGTGGACAGCGTGGTGATACAGGGATGGGGAGTGTGTGGATCGATGAGGGAGTTCACGTGCAGCCCGACCTTCACCTTCACCCTCAACACAGCCACGGTTTATCACCTTCTCCTAGGCTACCGTTCTAGGTAAATACGGTCTCCTAGGTTACTATTCTCTCTCTCTCTCTCTCTCCTAGCATCCCTTGCTCTACCTCTCTCACCCTGACTCCTTCCCTCCTCCCACCTTTCTCACCCCACCTACCTTCCTTCCTCTACCTCTCATCCTGACTCCTTCCTTCCTTCTACATTTCTCACCCCATCTCTCCTCTCTTCACCTCTCCACCTCCCTCATAACAATTTTTTCGATTACCTCCAGTCATACAGATTTGCCACGTTTCACCATCACTCAGAAAATAACATACAAAATTATATTCACGAACAGGGAGGAAGTGGGATTAAATTAAGGAGATGGAGAGAAAATAGTAAATGATACGCAAACTGGCACAAAAAGACCAAATATGCGAAAAATTAACGGCTGTAAAAGAAAAAAAAAATCTGTTGGAGGAAATTTGGGAGAAAGTAGGTACAGGAAAATGAATGCGATAATTTCAGAATGTGACCACACGCAGGGAATGGCAAAAACTGAAAGGAAGAAGAAAATGAGAGTGGGGAAAAGGAAGACATAAATGATATGAAATTAAGAGAAATTGGAGAGAGACTGAAAAAAATAACCAGGGCAAATCTGAGCCTAAAAAAAGATAAAATAAAAATAACAGCTAAAAAAGAATAGATGAAAAAGGGAATGCAAGCGGGGGAAAGATAAATGCGAGAATTAAAAAAAAAAAAAAAAAAAAAAAAACGTACGTAGAGGAAATACAGCGAGAAAATGATAAACGAGTAACAATACCTAAAACAGCACAAGCGAGGAGAATAAATCAGGAGAAATGAAAAAGTAGATAATTATAAGGAAGAAAAGAGGGAAATCTATGCGAGGGAATTACAGAGAAAATATGCGGACCATGAGAGAGGCTGCGAAGAGAAAATGAAATTCGTAATGAGACAGAACCTGGTACAAGAGCGAAGGAAAGGCGGGGGAGGGGGGGGGGATTGAGTGGAGAAAAAAATGGAAGAAAGTAGACTGCGAAGAGAAAATGAAATTCGTAATGAGACAGAACCTGGTACAGAATACAAAAGTGACAGAAAGGCGAGGGAGGGGGGGAATTAAGTGGAGATAAAATGGAAGGAAATCGCATGCGAGAAGAGAAAACTAAGTGAGTAGTACGATAAAATTCGAAATAACACACGCGAGCGGAAAGGTTGAAAACTGAAAGGGGATTAAAAAGAAGGTGAGGATGGGAAGGTAAGATAAATCAAGAGAAAAAGAGAGAGAAGGACTGAATACGAAGGCAGAAAATTAAATTAGTAAGACACCCCTAAAACAAAATAAGCACGTGGAAATGGATAAAAATGAGATGAGATTTTTTAAAATGTGAAACATGAGGAAGGAAAAGCACGATGAGATGAGGGGAATGGAGGGAGAAAATGAGTGCGAAGAGAGAGGCTGCGAAAAATAAGAAATGTGAGGAAGAATGGAAATGATAAAAGTGAACGGAAACGAGAGAAGATGGAAGCGCAAAGAGAACAATTTCCGCAGTGATTCAGCTATCCTTTGCAGTCTCACAAGGGGGTGGCTGCAGGGAGGGAGAAGAGAGAGGTAAAGAGAAGGAAGTGGAGTGAATATACAGTGATGGGGGTGGGGGATGAGTGGGGTGGAAGAGAGGGAGGGGTGAGAGTGGAGAAAAGTGAGGGAAATGGATGGTGAGATGGTAGGGGAGGATGGGGTAAGGAGTGAAAGGCGGGACAGGAGTAGGATGAGAGTGGGGGAGAAAGGTGGGAGAGGAGGGGATGAAAAATGGGAGGGGGAGGAGTGGGAGAGGGGAGGACAGAATGGGGCGATGGGACATGAGTAAGAGTGAAAAAGATGGGAAGAAGGTGAGAGAAGAATAGACTGCGGGGCGAATGAGGTGAAGAGAGGAGAATGATATGAAAGGCGGTGTGAGAAGGATCATTGCAGGTGACAGAAGAGAAATGGGAGGGGTGAGGGGCTGAGAGGGGTAAGAGTAAGTGTGAAAGAATGAGAGACAGGTGCATGTTGAGCGAGAAGGAGAGAGGTCGGGGATGAGTAAGACGGCGTGAGGGTGATAAGAAGTACGAATGTGGGAGAGTCTAAGGCTGACCGGGTGGGAATGGAGAAGGTGAGGGGGCGGGGCAGATGAGTCATGCAGTACAGGTGAAAAGATGGGTTCCCAAGTTCATTCACCGCTAACCCACGCCCCCACCACCACCTTCTTTTCTCTACTCCCTTCCTTCACAAACCCTCCCACACACATACTCAACGAAATCTACCACTACTTCACTTACTCCTCTCTAACTATAGTCACCTCCATCTGCTCACTCATCATCACACCTCCTACCTCACCACCACACCTTTTCGTCACCACCAAAACCACTTCAGTCTACTTAACATTCCCTTACTTTACTCATTCCTCTCTTCACAAAAACCTCATTCCACTCATATACAGTATAGCATACCAACTCTGAATTTCCTGAAATATCACATAATGAAGATATTTTACTTACGGTGTCCTAACGCAAAACGATGCACAGAAATACTGGTCTGTCTTTCCACCTCTTTTCGATTCTCACTTAGGTTTTAATTATTTGTTTATTTATTTATTCTTCATTTATTTTATTTTCTTAGCGCAATGTGTCGAGGCATCTCGACAAGGACGACCTTACAGTTAAATTCTGCCCTTGGCTGCTTCTTTTGATATGGAAAAAAACAAAGGAAAATGGGGACAGACTTAAACCGGGAAAGATAAATGAGGAAATCTGAGCGGGCAAAAACCCAAGATAAAGTGGTTGAGGTGTGGAGGGAAGAAGGCATTTGGGGGCTGAGTGGAAGATTTATGCAAGGACGGGGACGAGAGGCAGGGAAGGAGAACTGAGGTGTGGTGGTGAAAAGAGAGGATGTGGGGTAGGTGTGATGGTGAGGTGGAAAGGCGTGGTGGTGAGGAGGAAAGGTGTGATGGTGAGGTGAAAAGGCGTGGTGGTGAGGAGGAAAGGTGTGATGGTGAGGTGGAAAGGCGTGGTGGTGAGGAGGAAAGGTGTGATGGTGAGGTGGAAAGGCGTGGTGGTGAGGAGGAAAGGTGGAGAGGTGTGGAGGTGAGGCAGGAAAGTGTGATGTGCTCAGGAAGAAAGGGTGTCAGGGTTGGAGAGGGGTAATGGTGAGGTAGGGAGACGTGGCGGTGAAGTGGAGGTATGGTGGTAAGGTGCAAAGGTGATGGTGAGGTGGAGGGAAGTGGTGAAGTGGAGAGGTGTGGTGGTGCAGTAAAGTAGGTGTGGTGGTGCAATAAAGTAGGTGTGGTTATGAAGCAGGTATGCGATACAAAGACGCGACTATACGGAGGGGCGGAATGTGAAGATGGGTAAGTGGGATTGGAGAGGTGATTCTAGATACGAAGATGATAATGAAGGAGGGGTTGAAAGTGAGGAACAGACTCTGTAGTGGGGTAGAAAGAGAAGAGGGACGAGGGGAGGGGTAGTGAGGGAGAAAATACCTGTAATGAAGTCATGCAGAAGGAACAGAGAGGGTGTGAAGAGGAATTTAAGACCGTGGTGTGAGACAGGTGGGGAAAAAAATACGAATAGAGAAAAGTAATGATGGACAAATGAGGGTGTAAGGAGAAATGAAAGGAGAAAAGCAGGGAAGAAGAAAGAGACAGTGATAAAATAAACGAGAGGGGAGACAGGGAAGGACAAAGTGTGATAAAGAGAGAGAGGGTATGGAGGAACTAACGAAGAAACGCAAGGAAGGGACAGACAGACAGAGAGAGAGGATGGGATGGGAGGGATAAAAGGAGGAAGAGAAGCAGATGATAGAATAGGCCTGGAGAGACAGGAAAAGGATGGACAGATGGACAGTTATGGAGATGTGAGGGGGAGTAAAGGGGAGAACAAACGGGTGCAGCGGGGAGGAGGGGGAAGGGAAGAGTAATCGGGAGAGAAACAGGTATCAAAGGAAGCGGATGTGAGGAGGAACAAGGATGAGATAGTGAGGGAGAATCGAGAGAGATGAGTAATATTGAAGAAGAGAATGAGGGAGAAATGTTCTGAGATGAATATGAAGAAAGAAATGCCGTGTGTGTGTGTGTGTGTGTGTCTGTGTGTGTGTGTGTGTGAGAGAGAGAGAGAGAGAGAGAGAGAGAAGGATGGGGCAGTGTGGGACAAACTAACCTGGGCAGGGGTTGGGGGTCTGTGTGTGTGAGACAGAGTGAGGACAGGATGCGGGAGACTGATGGTGGGAGGCAGAGAAGTGAGAAAGGGGAGAGTCAAGCAGAGTGCGAAAAACGGCAGCTGAGGGATAAAGTAGAAGAGAATAAAGTGTGGGTTAGTGAGAGTGTGGGTGTGGGTCTAGGTGAGGGACTGTGTGTGGGAGGAGAGGGCTGGGTGTGGGTCCAGGAAGCACCAACTAAAGGGGTATATCCTCTCTCCACTCCACTTCCGCTATAACACCGCTCAGTTATCAAGCTGGGGGTTCTGCCATTAACACCACCACAACTCCAACTAGCCTCTTGTGCCAGACCTAACAGCATAACTAGTACATAAACTTGGAAATAACTGAATAACTATTCCTTTCCTTTTATGAGTTGTTCAAATGGAAGAAACGTTTATACTGAAGTTGTACTTATTGAAAAAAAAAAAAAAAAAAAAAAAAAAAAAAAAAAAAAAGTGCATAAACTGTTCCATTTCACTGCAAAGGATTTCATTATGTGCGAATAATTTCGTCTGAATAACATTACTATTCGCAATAATAACCCACATCACCAAGTCTTCGGGAAATCAGCGACAGAGAAGAAACAGCAGAAAATAAATAAATAAATAAAAAATATATATACGGTAAGTAATAAGAAAACAAAAACAACGAAATGAAAGAACTGAGAAAACCAAGAACTAACACAAAAGGACAAAGATAAAAATCAAGAAAAGTATGACTGACAAAGCAATAAATAAATAAATATAATAAATAATCCTTTCCGCTCAAGAATGTCACCTTTAATATATTTTCGCTGACACTAGATACCTTACTAAATTTAGGAGGGAACTCAAGTAGTTAGTGGTTAATTAAGGACAATACAATATCTACCGAAGCCTCAAGTAGTCAGTGGTTAATTAAGGACAATACAGTATCTATCGAAGCCTCAAGTAGTCAGTGGTTAATTATGGACAATACAGTATCTATCGAAACCTCAAATAGTCAGTGGTTAATATTAAGGACAATACAGTATCTTTCGAGGCCTCAAGTGCGAAAAGCCTCTCCTGGGCAAAGTAAAATCGTCCAAAGGGAGGAGGATTTAAAAAAAAAAAAAAATCGCCATCGTACTGAACAAGTTAAAAGAACAGAGGCTAAAAGAAGGATGTGGGAGGAGTGTTGGTGGGAAACTGAAAAAGCACAACTCCTTCAGTCCTACGAAGTGTTTTGTTCTTGCTGCCTTCCGACGATTTTATTCAGCTTTAGAGACACTTTCAGAATTGAAGTGATTTAGATGTAGGCTTCATTAATCCCTTCACCATGAAAGGTCTGTCCTAAGTTGCATAAAATCGGCCGATGGTTAAGGGAAACAAATGCGTCACCAGGATTACTTAAGATGTTTAAAGATTCTGAAGAAAGGCGTGAGGAAAGACTGGGTATTGCGAAAGAGGATTAAATTACTTACAGTCGTACGTGCCGGATCGAAGAAAGGAAGTAAGTCGTTCTTAACTATGTGCACCAGAAAAACACAGACAGCGCGCGCGCGCGCGCACACACACACACACACACACACACACACACACACACACACACACCATGAAAGAGGTTAAGCAAGGTGAAAGAGAGAGAGGCAGGAAGGGTAGAGATGACCAACACAGCTTTAAGTTTAGGCACACAGCATCGCCCTCCACCCCTCCTCCCCAGCCTTCTTTTCACGTGACAGACTCCTAACACGTGACGTCCCAACACGTGACTTTGGTAGCACGTGCCAAGCTTCACCCTGCTGGCATGAATGAGGACAGCTGGTATACAACTCACGAATAGAATGAGGTCAGATGGTAAGATACATGTCAAACTGTCTTAAATAAAAACAGGAAGAGCTGGTTTAATATAAAAGTGTAGTGATCAGATGAATGAGCAGAACTGGTAAAAGATTAATAAACTTGAAGCGATGAGATGAATAAGCTTGATGCGATAAGATGAATCAACCTGAAGCGATGAGATGAATAAACCTGATGCAATGAGATGAATAAACTTGAAGCGATGAGATGAATAAACTTAAGCGACTTCATATGAATACTCTTGAGGCGGTATGCGATGAATAAACCCAAAGTGATGAGAGATGAATAAAGCTGAGGCAACTAGAGATGAAAAAAACTGAAGCGATAAGAGTTGAATCAGGAGGGATGGTGCGTAATGACCGAGGACAGAAAGTATAACCTGAATAAAGTGATCTGATTAAGGAGACGTATCAGATTAATGGCATAACACGAATATAAGGATTAATGTAGGTTATATATCTACCGGTGTAATCTGGTTTCTCTCAGTATTCTGTCAGTGATCACTTGGCATTTACACATGGTTTCGTCATCGTGTACTGACTGAATATCCTGCCGCCGTCGTTCACAAGACCTAGATTTAACATTTCATTTCACTGGTCAATGAAGTACAGTTTATGGCAGTTATTTTCCGAAAACTGAGCGCGGACTATATCTCGGCCTATCTATAATAAAATGGATGACTTAAAATATCACTTCCCCATTTTTTTTTCTTTTTTACCTTCATTTATCAATATCCATGCTCATGACACCAAGTAATGCCTGGCATAACTGTAACAGAATGCCCCAGCTCTCCTGCCGTCTCCTTAGAAATATATTCTTTTTTTCTTTAATAGTTACTGCAACTTCCGCCTTCTTAACAACCGCTGGGAATAAGCAGTTGCCTTTTAGTCTCAAAACTACTGGTATCCCTTCTTTACATGACACTGGCGCATACATAAATCACATCAAACCTCTTCGGGTCCTCCACGTTGGGATGGCTGTATAAACAAACACTAGCCAAATCACGCATCATAAATCCTCGTCACACATTAGCCTAGTCATCTAGTATTCTGTCAAAATGCAGCACCATTATGAATTCAGGGCACCCGCCAAAATGCAGTTCCATTATGAATTCAAGGCAGGCTGCCATGCATGACTGAGAGAATGTTAAGAGATACGTATTTATAGACTTAAGTTACAAAAATACGGTCATTTCTACGTAAATTTCCCACTGTTTTCGAAACGCTGAATGCAAAAACAATAATGCACACAATTTTTATTTTACTGTAAACAATCATTTTGCCTGAGTAAGCTTTCACATAAACTTCGCATCACCTGGCTAGCAACAGTGGCAGTAAAAGAAAAACATACAGCTGTTTCTGCTTCTCTGTTTGTAAGCTGACGGTGCACGATTAAGAAATGTTTTCAGTCGCTCAAAATGAACAAGAACAAGGCTGTACGTGCAAGTGAAGGCTGGGCGTGAAGAGTGAAAGTGATGTTGGCACTGAATAGTATAAGTGTATGGAATGAAGAAAGAGTGCCAAGGAATGATGGAAATGAGAATATGAGGGAAGTTAAAGTGAGGGAATGAGGAAACAAGTGAGAATATGAAGGAAAGTGAAAGACGAAGTAGGAAGGAATAATGAATGAATAAATGTAACTGTGTGAAGGAAGGATGAGAGACTGTTGATTTAAAGTATTATGGAAATTATCAGTGTAGTTAAATAAGTGAGAGAACAAATGTGAGTGAGGGTTTGGAAGAGTGCAGTCCATTCATAAACTGAGTATGGAAGGGTAAACAGTGAGACTGAATGCACGAGTAAAGAGTGAAAGTCGGTACGTCAGAAGACAGAAAAAAGAATGACTGACAAGAGTGTTGGAACGTTTATAATGAACTCTTACGCAGCAAAAATAATGACTAGTGTTCCAAGAGTCAATCCTGTCACATCGCCTATTAACCAACTACCATTCACTGCCAATTACCCTACCATACACATGACTGTCCACAACAACCCACCCTACCATATCCAAACATATACAATTATCGTGATGTCCTGAACCATGCATCTAAGCACTCATTCAACTATGACTAAAACACACACACACACACACACACACACACACACACACACACACACACACACACACACACACACACACACCACAAACCAAGTTCAACCATCTAATAACACATATCCAACCAGCCATCCTCCCACACCAACCCATTCAAGCACAAACGGCTAACCTGTAACCCATCCATATTATCACCGGCACCACAAACCCAACTTAATCCAAATCTACGCAATCATCGTACTACATCCAACCAAATAACCAACCAACTAATTCCACACTACCATCAGCGACGTCATCAATTAATCACTCAACCATATTAACCTTGATGGCAATGCCTAGAATAGCCTATCCTCATAGGTAGGAGAGGGTAAGGGTGATGATAAAGATGACTATGGTGATAGGACGACAAAGATGTAGTGATAATGATGAAGGGCAACGTTGACATACTAGTAATGGTGATGATGATGATGATGATGATGATGATGATGATGATGAGAGCAGACAATAACAGCTAGAGTGAGAATGAAGGGGAGATCTGAGTAAGTGAATGGGTGAGTGACTGTAGGTGAGTGAGAAAGTGAGTGAGTAGTGGTGATGGTGTGGACGGGAAGGAAGCGACCAGCGGATGAGAGATATATTATTGGATGTGGAAAACACTCTTTAAGCATGACCATGGTCATAACAACATCAGTACTCTCTCCCAACTAACACCAAATAATTAAGCCCAGTGACATCACTGGAGCTTCGTTATGAACTCCTTTCATGGTCCTAATACCGGGTACCTATAGTCATTTATTCCTGCTAACACAGACGATTTTATGCAGAAGGGGGTCGTAGGAGTCTAAGTGTTTTAATATTATCACTAATTCCTTCACGGTCGGCACAACTCTAATATCCAGGTAATTTATTCCAGCCATCGCCCAGACAATTTTATTCAGATGTATGTTATAGGAGCCTTAGAGACCCTTTTCCACTCCCCACACCCAGTCAGTATACACCAACTACTGCTGCTACTACTATACCACTATCCCTCCCCCCTCTCTCTCTCTCTCTCTTTCTCTCTATTGAACCGCAGCGTCGAGGGAGCTTAGCAACAGCGTGGTCACTCACAAACAGAAAGTGGGAAGTCAGGAAAAAAGGAAGTGTGTGTGTGTGTGTGTGTGTGTGTGTGTGTGTGTGTGTGTGTGTGTGTGAGAGAGAGAGAGAGAGAGAGAGAGAGAGAGAGAGAGAGAGAGAGAGAGTGATTAATTTAAAGCAACCCATTTTAACTGCCTATATTCTTCCCCAACCGGCTTTTCACTTTTCTTTTCCTTCCTACCTCCTCAGGGTACAAACACCCAAGCAAGACGTGAGCAAACAAAGGCAGGAGAAGGAGGAAAAGAGGGGAACCAAATGGAGGGGGAGAGGGGAAGGAAAAAGGGGTAATGATAAAACAGGAAGGGGGGCTGCGACCTTACAGAGAGGGGAGTGGTGGGGTGGGTGTGAGGCTCCTGTCTGTGGCGACTGGCGAGCGAAGGTGGAGGAAAATGGAGAGGCAAAAAGGGGAAGAGGGGGGCTAGGGGAGGGGGTAGGAGGGGAAAGAGGGAGAGGGTAGAAGGCGGAAAGGGCGATATCTACCCGCTTCCCCTCACTCTGCTTCCACCTACCCTCACTCCATTCACTCTGTTTTATTTTTCTTTACTCCATCCCCTCTTGTTCCTTCTCTCCTTATCACCCCTTCTTGCTTCACTCTTTCTGCTTCCATTCTTTTCTAGATCTTCTTCCTGTTTTCATCATATTCTAGCTTTTCCTCAGTCTTTCCTTCTTTGTTCTGTTTTTCTATCGCTTCTTATTCATTTTTTTTTTGTACCGATTTGTCTTTTTCAACATTTTCTTGGGTTTCTTCACTCCACATTTCCTTTTATTCTTCAGCCACTTCTCATTCTCTTTGCTTCTGTCTTTACTCTTCTTCCACCTTCCCTAACGTCTCCAGTCCTTCTCTTATTTTACCTTCTTTATTTCTTCACCCTTTGCTTTCAGCTTCACTTTGCCTTACTTCTCCAATCTCTCTCTCTCTCTCTCTCTCTCTCTCTCTCTCTCTCTCTCTCTCTATGCCACTTTGAGGTCGAACAGCTGACCACTTCACATTCTTTGCATCTTTTGAAATGTTACAGCACAAAAGACACCTCCTTTACCACAAAAAAGGGCACTTAAATGTTTTTCTCCATCCATCTGTCCTCTTCTTTATAGCCTAAATGTACTGCAC
This sequence comes from Coenobita brevimanus, assembly GCF_032717465.1. Taxonomy (NCBI): domain Eukaryota; kingdom Metazoa; phylum Arthropoda; class Malacostraca; order Decapoda; family Coenobitidae; genus Coenobita; species Coenobita brevimanus. Next base: position 55,635,873 of record NC_137046.1, on the reverse strand, counting down.
TACTTTACCACTTATAATCGAACTGGGCTGCTTAATTCGCCACTTAAATATGTTCTCTTCTCTTAGTTTAGCCCTCAAGTGACTAACTCCTGCATTAGCAGTCATACTGTGCAGTCTTCCCTTGGATACTGGTTTAGCATTTGCACATGGCACTTTTGCTAATTTTAGCACTGTAGACGTAAATATTTAATATCTTTCATTTACAATACTTTTCGTTTCCTTTACTGCTCCTGTTCACCTCACAATTTCTAGCTACAAACTACCTCCTGTGCATTTGATTTCGACTAAGGAGTCAATCATATTATACCGATGGGAATCCTAGCTCAAAAATTTCAAGAAATATCATGATTAACGTTTGCGAAAAGAATATGGACGTCATTCCTGCTTTAACCACAAATTTTTAATTAACCGGTATCTCACCGGCGTCAAAGGGTTAGACACTCCCAAACTCAGTCAGGAAAGTCCGGTGGGTTAGGTGAAGACGTGGAGGCAAGAATCTGCAATCCGTCACGGCGCCTAAAATAGATTTTTGCCAAGAAGCCAGTGCACTCTTCCCCACACCTTCACCTGGCGAGGGACACGCGTACACTTACATACACGCATACATAGACACGCACACTTACATACACATACATACAGACACGCACATATACATACACACATTAGCCACGCATTGGACACATGCCGTCAATCAAAACATTAATTTTACTTATTCCGCCTTTACATTTTGAAGAGGGAACGAAACGTCTGAAATCGTCCCCATTTACTTCATATTTTGAGTAGCTACAGTATGTTGTATTTAGCTATGTCCCTTAATTTTTACCAATATAGCAAAAAAGAACTTTACACACACACACACACATCCCCAGCGTGATGCAGCCAGGCAATGAGCTCAACACACACAACATTTACACACCTAAGGGTACATACATTCACAACGGGTACAAACATACGTAAATACGCACTCTTGAAGCCACACAAACGCACCTGGTGTAAATTCAGATACACAAGGTCAAACAACAAAAACAAAGGTGCGGAAAGTAGCTACCTGGTCTCAACACGAACAAACAAAGCGTACACACAACACCACAGCACACATGCTAGTCTCTCTCTCTCTCTCTCTCTCTTTTCCCTGTCTATTCCATCATTCATATTGCTCTTTTGTAAGCACGTTTATTGATTTTTCCTCCTTCCAGCTCACCCCCCCCCCCGCACTCTTTCTTTTCTCTCTCTTTCGTACCCCTCCTTCACGTACACAGCATATCCCCTGTGCACCCTCACGTATCCCAAACGCAGTTCCTACCCCCCCCCCTCTCTCTAACACACACTGACCGTACCTTATGATCTCTCGGATAGGGAACACATCACTATGGGGGGTGGGGTGATGGGGTGATGTGATGATGTGCCAAGGGAATCACTAGACAACTGTGGCTACTGGTCACAGAGTACGTGCTGCTAATGTAATGTGTGCTAATGGGGTTACGTGTAATTGCTGGCTGATGGAGGAACTCAGGTAATATACCGAACTACAGTCATGTGATTGTAATGTAATCCGTATTTGTTGTTACGTAGAGAACTAATTTGTCCTGGTAGTGCTTAATGTACTGGCAATGTAACAGGTAAGAGCACCTTTTCAACCACACAGATAATTCCATACAGCCAGTGTGTTAAAGGAAGTCTACGCGTTTAAGAAGTTGGAGAACAGATACCACATCCTTAACCTGTTTAGTATGATGGCGTCAATTATTTCATTCTGGTTTTATGTGATATATGTATATATTTTCCACCTTTGGAGACCCAGAGTTTTCACAGGGTTAATCTCCCTTAGCCTGTAAGTGAAAATGTCTTAAAATCACTTGTAGTCAGATAATTTTCAAGTTACAACGAGAGACCTGTAATGGTCCAGCTCACACCAGACGATAACTAAGCCATAGGAGCCCAATTATTCACCATTAGCCCTCTCACACTCGGGACAAATCCAATAATTTTTCCCAGATAAATTTAGACGAATAAATTAAGCTGAGTCATAGCAGCCTGAGTTTCGGTTGAGTTAGTGCGCACTGCCTTCCTCTCCACATCCAACTCTACACAGCCACTGCAAACAATGACATACGCCGAACCACACCCGAAAACAAACACACAACTGCTGACTCAGAAAAACACACACACACACACACACACACACACACACACACACACACACACACACACACAAGCATACTTAATTCTGGGCGAGGAGGTATAATAAGATCATATTCGAAGCTGCTTCTGGATATTTCGCAACATCTTTGCACCAGCAATATATTCTGCACCCTTCACATTCTCTTGCATGTTATTGATATAACGAACACTATCCACTGTTAAAGCGACACACACACACACACACACACACACACACACACACACACACACACACACACAAATCATTAAGGAAAAAGGTGCTGCGAAACGTCCACGTCACCTTGAATAATATGGCTCATGGTAAGAAGGCTCAAAAATAAACAAATAAATGAAGCACTCCACTACCACCACAACCATCCATCAGACAACCCCTCTCACAAGGAAAATAAACACTAGCAGACTTACGGTAATTTGGGGCCTGGGGTTACGAGGGTCGCATTCCAAGAGGCTTTGGAGATTCCCTAACACATCTTCCTCAATAATTTATTCTGCTTATTACTCTGCTTATTACACTCAAAGTCCTCTTGTTGTTCATGTCTTAATATCGACATAGTATGCATAGGAAACATTTACAGATAATTTCTGAGGTGTACCGTGCAGGATAAATCGGTATGAAAGAGGCACACAGTACAGGTGGCAAGAACACGTGAGCAAGGCAGGAACTCTACTACCAGCATCACCACATCCACCTAACCATTCCGAGCCTCTATCTGCTGTCTCAACCAGCAAAAACTCGCCTGTCAACACTCCCGAGCCACCGACGGCCATGTACATGCAGTCCAAGGTCGAGTAGGAGGGCTTAAGGGTGGCCATGAGGAGGATAAACAAGAGATAATTGTGTGTGTGTGTGTGTGTGTGTGTGTGTGTGTGTGTGTGTGTGTGTGAGTGAGTGAGTGAGTGAGTGAGTGAGTGAGTGAGTGAGTGCGCGCGCGCGCGCGCGCGTTCTTGAACATACTTGAATTGTGGTGGAACTGGTAATATAAACGATACATAAGCAAACTGAGTATCATTAACGCTGCATTTTGAGATAAAGAGAGAATAAACTGTGCGGAAGAGGGTCAATATTACTGTAAAGTGTGACAGAGTGGAAGTGGGTAACAATTTCATCAGTGTTTGACAGGATGTGCGCAAAAGCTGTGACTATACGCAGGAAATGCTCAAGTTATTTAAAGTTAAGAAATGGTGTGATATTCACACATACACACACATTCAAAATTTATATAACTTATGCCTGGAAAACAATGTTAAACAAATAATATATAAAACGATACTCAGTAATGCTGGATCACACGAAGGTAAATACGAGCGGTATGTAGTATCACTAACACATGTTCACCGATAATCCCCTACTTGAAATGAGTTTTGGCTCCCATACTGTCAGTCCACCTTGAACATTACAGATTATATTATCCTTCCTTCTCCTGCTCTTGTTGTGTGCTTAATATTGCTATCACATCAATATATTTCTCCTGACACCTTCCTTCGCCTTAGATGACAGTGAAGCGTCGGATCATGCTAGTATGTGGGGGGTAAAGTCACGCGAAACGGCAAGCAGCAAGCATCTCTATCTTGGCTCGAGTGAAGAGACAGACCAACATAAACTGGATCGGGGAATCGCGTCTTAAACGACAAAGACGGCACCACTTGACTTATTCCCTGCTCTTGAGGTGGCGGAGAATTGGTGGTGGGTAGTGTGGGTGTCGAGGGGAAGTGTAAGTGTAGGGGGGTCTGTGTGGGTGTAGGGGGGTATGTAGGGGCGGGCAATGACGTCAGGAGGGTGGCGATATGTGGAGCGGTGTGGGCGTGAGGGGACAGCGCGGCATAAGAGGGGGTGGTTGCCGCTGTTACGAAGCGGGGACGAAGCGAAGCGGACCCGACGGAAAAGTATTTATAAAAGATCATAACTGAGATGCATTCACAAAAGATCCTATAGCGTATTTATTTTTATCTGGCGGAACCGGGCGGCTCTCGCAGCTTAAATTCTTGGTCGTGGTTGCATGATATTCGACGGGTATTGATTATGGCTACAGAATGAGTCTCCTTGGTTACTAATTACAATTATCCTTCAATCTCACCACTCCTAACCATGAACTAAACTTAGAAAGGGTTACTGATCATTAGAAGTGAAAACAAACCGACTATAACCAGGAAGTATTTACAAAGGATCATAACCAGGAGGGTTTAATGATGGATTCTAACCAATTTCCGGGATACACAGATCACCGAATGTTAGCCATAATCACAGACTATATTTAGTTTACACTTTGTCACTTTCAATGCTCTCTCTACTTAGTGACTGAAATGTCCAGTGACTGTAAGAGAGACGATAAACACATACACATCCACAACATAAGCTTAGAAAAGTTTATGAATAAGGTCCTGAGATGGTGGATGTCCTTGAATTCACCGTTTTCCTGCCTGGCCTCGTCTCACGTTCTTGCCACTCGCTCCACACCTGCCTTCTCTGCCTCACCTGTCCTTTGCAGAATGCTCTTCAAGCTAGCTCTATTTTAACCCTCTCCGACCTTCGCCTCGCGTAGCATTCGTACCCATTTGTCCAGCTCATCGTTTTTCCTTGTGTTGTTTGGGACTTCTTCGTTGCCTGCTGTTTGTGGCCACCGACTTTGCTACTGTACTTGTTGCTTGTTTCTCGTCGCACGTAAACTAAAGTACTCTCTCTCCCCACTTCCGAAAGCTATGACCAACACACCTCTAATAAAGGCGAACAATGTGAACAATACAAGCTTTTCTGTTCCATTGTGGTATTTGTTCGACGTTTCTTTTGTTTAGTCCAGTGGCAATAGCATGGTAATAACACACACACACACACACACACACACACACACACACACAATACATCGGTTACCAGTTAAGTAAATTGCACTCAGTTCACAATCTCTCTCTCTCTCTTGCTTTTACTCACTCTTTCATCCCACTTTATCTCTGGGTGTTTGAAGCCTAAGGAGGAGGGAAGGAAGGAAAGGAGGGAAGGGAGGTAATATCATAACCAACAAGAGAGAATGAGAATATACTCAGTTAAAATGGGACATTTTAATTATGCGAATTCTCTCTCTCTCTCTCTCTGCAAAATAAAATCATGATTTCAGCACGTTTTGTCTATTATGAAGGAATGTGTGAGTATATGGCGAACATGTGCATGCTTGAGAAAATATAAATGTTGCCCTCCTCCTCTTTCTGCCCCCTCCTTCCTCTCTCCTTCTCAGACCCCCCCCCTTTCTCTCCTTTTCAGCCCCCCTCCCCTCCTCTCTCTCTCCTTCTCAGTGCACAATGCAACCAATGTTTCTAGCAGGTTTTGTCTATGAAGGTAGGGTGTGTATTTGGAGAGTGTATACTGTACATGCTTGAGAAATGTACATATTACTCCCTGTCCCTGTGTGTGTGTGTGTGTGTGTGTGTGTGTGTGTGTGTGTGTGTGTGTGTGTGTGTGTGTGTGTGTGTGCGCGCGCGGGGGGGGGGTTGGCAAGCATGAGAAAGCAGATGCTATGTAATGGGATATTTGCATCATTTGACTAAATCTGCATGTATAATTACGCATGTGTGAGCAATATACATTGCATAATGTGTGTGTGTGTGTGTGTGTGTGTGTGTGTGTGTGTGTGTGTGTGTGTGTGTGTGTGTGTGTGTGCGTGCGCCGCAGATGACATAAGCATGAGAAAGCATATGCTATGTAAAGGTTTATTTGCATCATTTGACTTAATCTGCATGTATAATTACGCATGTGTGAGCAATATACAATGCATAATGTGTGTGTGTGTGTGTGTGTGTGTGTGTGTGTGTGTGTGTGTGTGTGTGTGTGTGTGTGTGTGTGTGTGTGTGTGTGTGTGTGTGTGTGTGTGCATACATCACCGTGCTATCTTCCATCAAAGTCCGACCAACGCATACCATCACCCTAGTAATCACATCATCATACTTCACACACACACACACACACACACACACACACACACACACACACACACACCTGCCATATCACAGAATTATATATATATCCTCCCTCCTTCCTTCCCTCCCCCTCTCTCTCTCTCTCTCTCTCTCACTCTCACCGAGCGAACCGCAACAGGAACCCACCTAAACACGCCCCTTCTGGCTTATCGTTTTACCTAAGCCAACCACACGTACGCTCTACCACAACCCCTCACTACCACAACCACATCATGTCCTTGCCACAACCACTCCCACGACACCACCTCTACCACTTGTCACAGCACCACAACCTCATTCTCTACTGCCACAACCGCACATATAATCTACCACACATTACTACAACCATATAACCACTGATCACCACATACCGTAAGCAAATCCTACACCACCTCTCTGATGAAGTTACACGAGCACAACTACATCGTCACCACCACAACCTATGCGTGACTCACCCACTGACTCACCATCACAACCCCTCCCCTCTCTCTCTCTCTCTCTCTCTCATTAATATACTCAATCTCAAAGCCTGTCCTGATCAAATTTTACCAGCATAACTCACTCCTTAATACAATGATTGCTCAAATATCTCTGTTGATGATGATAGTCCTGCAGTTATTCTATTACCAGGTCCGGTTTGGAATGGCCTTTCCTTGCAGTACTCCCATGAAAGTTATTAAGGTGCAATTAAAATACAGCTGATGACACAAAATCAAGAATTTGTCTCAATCACTATGGTAAACAATGAATTCAGCGTTCTCTCAGTCGTATGGTAATGGCGAAATCGTGAGGCAGTCATATTTCTCACTTCAGTGTCGCCAAGGAGTGATATATACTTTGACTTTCTGATAAAATTTATAACTTCAAACGGCCACTGCATATGATATTAGTCATAACTCGTGTGACTAAACCATGAAAACTGCAATTTAAAATACCGATTATATTCGCATAAAAAAGCACTTACGGAGTTGTCGCAAGCCTGAAGTTTACTACCTGGCATCTTCAGCTTCCCATAGTAATAAAAAGGTCAATTAATATATGAAAGTGTGGCTGTGATATCCGTAGACTACTTTCAAGTTGGAAAAACAAACTCCGTAGACTTAATTTCCCCTTAGTGGATTACGAGTCATACGGTACTGTATGTGGTATAGAAGGCTTTATAGCACTCTTCCTTATCGATTTATTCCGTCTATGGTACCTTAGCACTCTCTCGTATATTAAACAACGTAATATCGGCACAGTTTGCGTCAATAACATAAAAGATACTGCATTATTATTATGAGCAAACGGTGATCGTTAGAAGTAAACCAATAACGAAGTGAAGGAAGGTGGGGGAGAGGGTACAATATATGAGCTCAGGCTTCTATGACTCGCTCTCAGTTGGAATACAATACCATACTGGTTCTTGTCACGATCACAAGAGGGTTGGCGGAAATTTTAACACTCAGGTTCCTGTACTTAAATGAACAATATCGTCCAGGGTTCAGCTGGAATGCAATATTAAGAATTACCTCGAGCATTAGAGGGTTAGGGAGTGTGGTGTACCGTGGGAGGAGGGGTCGTTGCTGAGTAGGGACCGAAATACCTGGAGGTCCTTGAAAGTAAAACTCAGGCAACAATTCAGAGAGGTTTAAATCTTACCGCACCTACTTTCTTATCCAACTGATTCGTTACCTTGCATTTTTTCTTATTCAAATTTTGCTGTCTCCGGATGAGTTTACTTGGCTTAGGAAAAAATTCAAACTGGAGTGATCAGATATATCCTTCATTAACTCCACTAATACAGCGGTCTCTCCAACTACAGGAAATAAAACTGCATGACGGTAGCAAAATTAAAATAGAAAATGTCATCGAACTAAACGGGCTAATGGACACCCAAGAACGCTGTCTAACCACAACTACGATAACTGCAACACATAAACAACTTCGACCTTCCAGACGTATGACGAGCTAACAACCCAGATTTTCCATCCGATGGGGTCATTATTTTGTTCTTGCTAATTACAGACGATTTTACTCACATCAGCATAGACTTTTCGAGCTAGAGCCTTCATTATCTTCTATCCTAAACCGAATAAAATCGTCTGATACTAGTAAGAACAAAACGAAATATCTCCTAGGATTGAAAGGGGTGAGAATCTTACAACACACCCAAGGACAGGCACACGGCAAGTATAAGGCACGCCATCAATCACTTTACTCTTCACTAACTGCCACACGTACCATAATCATCATACCAGCACTCCCTCCTCTCTTAACCATCACCACCAAATGCCACCACGACTACAGGCATCGTCCCTATCAGCACTATCAACAGTCACTGTTACCGGCATTAAAGTCAACATTACCTCCATCATAATAACCAGCATCACCACTACCTCCATTACAACTAATCACCTCAACAACTACTGCCACATTCACCAGTTCTACCACCACCATAGTCACCACCAGCACCACTTCGATCATCACCAAAACAACCACTACATTCATTTCACATTATCTGACCCAAATTTTCGTTCTATTTCAGATTACTTCACATACCTCAACAGCAGTATAGGACAATTTTAGACAAAGTTAGAGTAAAAAGCTGTACCACCATCAATCAAATACCACTGCCACCAGAGCTACCAATGGCGTTATCACTAGAGCAATAAATACCAGTACTGTACATTTATCATCACAATTACAATTACCACCACCACTGCAACTCGCACACTAACCACTCCCATCACCATGGTTAAATCCTTCATTATTCTGTTATTACCAAGACTACCATCATCGCCATCCTTTGCGAATATTCTCCCACTACCACTACGATCATCATCATCTCCACACCTCCCATCACCTAGACTAGCGGCATTATTACCTGTAGCAGCAGCAACAGCAGCCATCGCAACTACCACCACCACAATCACCACCTTTATCACCACCATCACAGTATCACCACCACTATCGTCACACCACATTTACTACTGTGCGTTCACCTACTACTACTACTACTACCACAGCTACAACATATACTTCCATCATGACCTGTATTGCATTCACAACCATTCCTATTACCTGCTGTCATCACAATTAAAATATTATGGCGGAGTAGTGAGAGAGAGAGAGAGAGAGAGAGAGAGAGAGAGAGAGAGAGAGAGAGAGAGAGAGAGACGCGTCACCCTTACATAACACCAGCCAACTCGTGGGGAGGGGGGAGGAGGGCGGTAAACGAAGGGAGAAACGAAGGATGCACCAAGGCAGAAGGGGTTAGAAAGCTCGAGAGACGTGTGTAAAAAAATTAAAATAACACCAAAACAAATACGAGCTGAGAGAAAAGGATGGTAGAGAAGGGGAGAGAGACAGGGGATAAAACAGTGTAGGAGGGAAGATGAGAAGGAAGGAAGAAGGGAGGGAAGGACGGCAATAACGGAGGGAGGGAGGAAGGGAGGGTAGTTATGGTGAGAGCGCTGGAGAGGAGAGAGGGAGGACAAAGGCAAAGGAATGGCGCAAACAAGGGAAAGGTGAAGTGGTAAAGACTACTGGAGAGAGAGAGAGAGAGAGAGAGAGAGAGAGAGAGAGAGAGAGAGAGAGTGTGTGTGTGTGTGTGTGTGTGTGTGTGTGTGTGTGTGTGGAATAACGTAAAGAGAGGCTGGCTGGGATAGGGTGAGTGGAGGAGGGGGGAAGGGAGGCGAGATGAATGACGAGGGAGAATCACAAAGAATGACAGGAAGAGGAACGAATGAATGGATTAATGACTGCAGGGATGACGAAGTAGAGACCAAAATACCACCACCAACACCACCATAATAATAATAATAATAATAATAATAATGACAATAATAATAATAATAATAATAATAATGAAAAGACGAACCAAGAATGAAAAAAGACTATGACAAAGAGAAGGGAAAAGGCAATGGAGGTGTTGAGAATGAGACACAGAGAGATAAAGCTAAGAATAATGAAGAACGGAAGGGAAAGAGGATGAGGAAGAAAACAATGCAGCGCTAAACTAGGCAAAAAAGGAAGTTATTAAAGGAGTAAGTGGGAAATGACACAAGGAAGCCTTCTGAGAGAGAGAGAGAGAGAGAGAGAGAGAGAGAGAGGGCAATTACTTGAGATGGCTGAAGTGGTTGGAGGAGGAGGCAGAGAGAAGAGGGGAGAATTGTGGTTGACGGGGTAGAGAAACAGTAAAAGGAATGGGAGAGAGAGAGAGAGAGAGAGAGAGAGAGAGAGAGAGAGAGAGACAGCATAGTAAGGGAGGTGAGAGGATAGGAGGATATGGGATAGAGATAGGCAGTAGTTGCCTAAATGGGCTGGGGACAAAGAGGGTGGTGGCGTGGTTGGCAGTGTGGTTGGATGGTTGGATTTGGTGTGACTGGGTGGTAGGACTTGGTGTGGCTGGATGGTTGGACATGGTGTGGTTGGACGGTTGAATATAGGTTGGGTTGATAGCTGGATATAGTGTGGTTGGCAACGATAAGGATGATAAGGATAAACCGAGATGGAATAAGGAACACTATGATAGGAAGTGGACAGAGAAATAAAAACAGTGTGTGTGTGTGTGTGTGTGTGTGTGTGTGTGTGTGTGTGTGTGTGTGTGTGTGTGTGTGTGTGTGTGTGTGTGTGTGTGTGTGTGTGTGTGTGTGTGCGCGCGCGCGGAGGATAAAAATGGTTGCATAAGGTATAGCCGAGAAGATTTGCGGTTATAAGGGACAGGAGGAGGGATGAAACAGACAGACGCTGGAGGTGGGCAGAGAGGAGGCTAGGAATGTGCTAAGGAATGGTCGGGTGGTGGAGAGAAAAGGGTCTGGGGATGGTTGGAAAAAGGTGAAGGTGGAAGGGTGTAATATATATGGTTAGATGGACAGTCTGTGGTTGAGAGAGGTATGGGGAAGGCAGTGTAAACATGAGAAGGATAGAAGTGTTGCTGACAGGAGTGGTTAGACAGGGCTAGAGTGGGTAAGAATGGAAGAAGGATAGGGGGACGGCTGAAATGGATAGAAGGGTTAGAGAGACACAAGGGTATGGATGTGGTTTCCTAGATGTGGTCGGACAGGGTACAAAGGAAAGAAGTGTGATTAGACTGGATGTGTTTGGAAAAGATGAAGTTTGGGAGGGTTCCAAGGGATAGAGAGCACGGAAGAACAGTGGTTGAATGGAAGGGGCTGTGAAGGAGACAGGGATGCAGAAAAAAGAAGGGTACCAGTATGAAGAAAGGGTAGGAATGTGTCAAGAAGGAGTAAGTTGGAGGTGTAGGAAGAGAAAAGGGCTATGGGTGTGACTGCAATAGGGTGTGGATGGAGGGTTGTATATATGGAAAGAATATAGGGGTACAAAGACAAAAAGTGAGTACTGCTGAAGGGATGAGTTGCAAAGTGTGGAAAGGAGTATAAGGGACAGCGCGGTTAAGAGTGTGGCTGGTGATGAGTGAAGAGTGTGTGCAAGGTATGTAGGGTGGCAAGGATTAGGGTGCGAGAGGGGTGGGTGGGAGGTAGGAAGAGGGTATGACTGAGGATGGAAGGTATGGAGTGTGGTGGTGCGAGTAAGTGAAGGGTACGGTAGGATGCATGGGGACGGAGTAGAAGTGTGGTGGCAAAGAATCTGGCAGGAAGGGAACGGACATTATAGAAAGGGGATAAGTGTGGTTGTAAGAGTGGCAGGATGGGAACAGACATGACAGAAAGGGGATAAGTGGGGTTGTAAGAGTGGATAAGAGTACAGATGCAGAGTATGTGAGCCGTGTCTGGTGGTAAAGGGTGTATGGGAAGATGGGGTAAGAGTCTGGCTGGAAGGTAAGGAGAGAGGACCGTGGTGGAGTGCGATGGCAAAGTAAGTATGGTAGCCTATACGGTACAGAGAAGGTAGAAGTGTGGTTGGCAGGCGGGGAGAGGGGGGGGGGAGTAATGGGAGACGAAGAGTAAGTGTGGTGGCATGTGCTATGGGAGAGTTTTATATACTGTATAGGCTACATCTTTTACGCCAATGTTTGGATGGGTTTATTTAGAACTCCCACACAAAGCTTTCACCTTGACAAGCGGGCACTCTCAACGTGTCCAAGTAACACGTCAAAGTCCATAGTGACATCTAACAGAGACGTGGAGCATCAGGGGGAGGGATGTCACAAAGACGGTACAGTATATGCGCCAGACGGGATAGACCAGCAGTTCAATGGGGTGGAGAGGAGACAGTGGCAGCAGGAGCATGATGGCAGAAAGTATATTAGAAAGAATGCACATATATATATATATATATATATATATATATATATGATAAGAGCGGATAGGAAGGTGACTGTAAGGGGTGGAGAAAACAGTATGGTGGGTGGCAGGGACAGATGTATGGGATGGAGTGAGTAACGGTGGTTGGAAGGGTCGGTGTTGGGAGGGGTCATGAAGGACACGAATAAAGGAAGGCGGGGGGGTTAAAAGGTAGGCTTATATGGGATGGGAGAAAGGGAGAGTTTACGCCAAGAATGGGAGGTGGAAGTAACGGGAGCAAGTGGGGAAAAAGAACAGAGAAAAGGGGACGAGGAAGAAATAAGAAAAACGGAATGGGATGAAGAGAAGGATTGATTGAAAGGGGAAAAGGTAAAGGAGTGAAAAAGGGGAAAAAGAAGGGGTTAGGAGAGAAAAAAGTGAGGAAAGGGGGAAACGGTGGAAAGTCGGCAACTCGGTATCTTGGACACCGACGTCAGCTCATGCTCCCTCACTGCCACTAACTCTGTGGGGTGGACATAGGCAGGGTAACGGCTGTCAACATTAATCAAATAACCAACGCTCTATCCTACCATAGTCTGCTACCCCTACCATCCGTTTTACCGCCCATGTGTAGTATCTGGAAGGTGGGTGAAGGGAGAAGGGGCGATGCGGGCCAAGTGTTTATGTAACTGGCCACACGTGTAAGGGCTATACGGGGGTGATGGGGGAAGGCAAGGGGATGGGAAAGAAGCGGGAGATGGAGAGGGGATAGAGAGGGAGGGGAGGAAGGACGAGGATGGAGGAAAAACAGACGGGAAATAGGAAAAAACGAGTGCTTAAAATAAGTACAAACGGCAGGAGTAGTTGATAAAGCTAAATTAGGAAAATGAGAGACAATAGAAAACGTAAACAGAAAAAAAAAAAAAAGCCTATAACTAAAGAACGCTAATAAAACTGCGTAAATAACAAAGTACATTCATTAACGAAACCAACTGGGAAATAAGCGACACACAGGTGGAATACCTGGGAAATATGCGACAAACAGGTGGAATACCTATGCGTAGCCTAAACAACTAAGAATTATGTGAATACCATTCAGCTACAAGGAAAAAATAACGGGTACGTCTAAAAACAAGGAGCCGTTTTAACAATGTGCAATACCTTGGAAATGTCAATAATAAAATAGCATAACCAGAAAACGAAGGAATGTTATGTACATTAACTAAGAAGTACCGTAAGTGAGTAACAAGTGTGTATGTATGTACGAGTACGTATATAGTAGTCTGCCGGCACACGTCTGGCAATGACAGACATACTTACTAGCCTATACAGTGCACGCGAATAACTAGAAAAGTAATAAACATCAAGAAAACTTAAAAAAAAAATGCTAACCAGGAAAAAAATGTGGGTAAATTACGAAAGGAGCTCCGTGACAAAAACAAAGAAACATGCATTAACTATGGCAAATTAACAGTAACTACAACAACCAAACTGGATAAACATGCGATAAGCAACGAAAATAAGGGGAATAAACGAACACAGAAGACAGGTAAGAGTTAATTATGCAGGTGATGCCAAGGACGGGATGAAAAGGTTCCGGGTAGCATTGGTGATGTGGTGGCGGCTGCTGTGTTTTCATGAGTGTGGTGTACTGTAGTGTGGTGTGGTGTAGTGTAGCGGGAGCGGTTGTGGTGTGGTGTTATGGCGGTTGTTGTGGTGTGCTACTGTCTACTGGAGGTGTGGTAATGGTGTACTGATATATTGGTGTTGTGGTGTTATCGTGGTGGTCGTGGGATGCTGCATAGCCTAAGTTGAATGGTGGTGGTGTTGGTGCTGGTGTTAGGATGGTCGTTATGGTGTGGGAGCTAGACGCATAGCATTAAGGTGCTGCTTGTGTGAGGCTGGTAGCGGTGTGGTGATGGTGGTGAAGCATAAAGGTGACGAATGTTTGTGATAATGCTGGTGGTGATTTGGTGGAGGTGGTGGTGAAGATCGGGTCGTGTAGGTGTTGGTGTTAGTGACTGTCATGATGAAGCTGATTTAGGTGAGTTTAAATGTTGGTACATACCGTACGTGTGCAATTAAGTTAAAATTAATTCAATAACACGCCCCTTGATGCATTAGCTCACCTTTTAAGGACCCTGGCTGGACTGACACTTAAGACGGTGATGCAGTGATGATGATGATGGTGATGCAGTGATGATAGTGACGGTGACGCAGTGATGATAATGTTGGAGATGCAGTGACGATAGTGATGGTGATGCAGTGATGATAATGTTGGAGATGCAGTGATGATAGTGATGGTGATGCAATGATAATGATGGTGATACAGGGATGATAGTGTTGACATATGGTGAAGAGGTGATGGTGGTGGTGATACGGTGATAATACAAACCATACAGCATACAGACCTATATACATAATATGGGCACGTCTGATGCATCTAAATGCACACACACACACACACACACACACACACACACACACACACACACACACACACACACAGAGAGAGAGAGAGAGAGAGAGAGAGAGAGAGAGAGAGAGAAACTATCTATGCAGCTTCCTAATATTTACTTGCATATTCGGGTCATGCAATTAAATACATATGGTGGTGCAATTACGCAGATGGAGGCAGGGGAATTATATATATGAAGGGCGGCATGACTGACCACCAGTGTAAATAATAATAATAATAATAATAATAATAATAATTAATAATAATAATACAAATAATAATAATGGTAATAATCATAATATGGGTGAATGACATGGATCCTATATGTTGAATGATATTACTCAGCACAGTCACCATCAGTGCCATAACACCCACCATCAGCACTTCCCTCAAACTAGTCCAGCCAATAACCACTACCAATGATTACCGGTCCATAATTATCACTAGTCCAGCCAATAACCACTACCAATGATTACCGGTCCATAATTACCCTGACAACTGGCATCCAATTATGTCGCCGTTCACTCCATCGACAAGTCAAATATATACAGACTGTGTATA
The DNA here is from genome assembly GCF_032717465.1 of Coenobita brevimanus. Classification (NCBI taxonomy): domain Eukaryota; kingdom Metazoa; phylum Arthropoda; class Malacostraca; order Decapoda; family Coenobitidae; genus Coenobita; species Coenobita brevimanus. Next base: position 55,620,543 of record NC_137046.1, on the reverse strand, counting down.
TCTTTATGTAACAAGTCGATATGTTTATGTAATGGGCGATGTTGCGAATTTTGAGATGTGTATAGGGCCTATACGAGTAGGCCTATGTACGTATAAGTAGCTACGTGACAATATTCTGTATGTGTATATGTATGTATGAAATGTATATAAATGTATATGTAGCAAATAAGTTAACTGTATATGTGTAGCTGTATAGCATATGAGTGATCCCAACGGTGTATAGGCTGTGTATATAACAACCGTGTATTACGTAACAGTTACACGTATATATATGTACTTAAATCCGTGCAGGCTGTTACCCACGTGTACTTGTATGTAATATTCAAGGAGTGCATGAAGGAGGGTGGCTTAGAATGGTGGGAATGAGTTGTGATGAGTTTGGGTATTTTCACTGTAACCACCTTGCATGAACTCGGGGACTGAGCGACTGGCAACAGGCACACATATTCATTTAAATTCAGGTATGTAAAAAAGAGTTTAGTTAGGACGGCCTATGTTGTGTGGATGAACCTTCACACACACACACACCACTGCACCCTTGGTACTTTATCGGAAACTACAACAAATCAACTCAGTAATCGGTAATCACATCAATAGTTTAAAAAAGAAATCAGTAACCAATAAAACAACCATATAATCAATAACAATCAGATCATCAGCATATCAGTATTTAGCATTACAATCATATAACAACCACACAAACTGTGGCTAATAACTCAAACACACAACAATTCAAAAAACTAAAACACAATCACATCACTATTAAAAGCAACTCAGTTTCAGTAACACAATCACATCTTTACATGCGGCTCGACAGTCAATAACGCAATCAAACCAATAACGAGAACAACATCCTTTAACACAATCATACCATTCATAAAACTCCACAAATAAAATTCAACTCTGTACCCAGTAACAGAACACCCCATCAGCAGCTCAAACCAGTAGCTATTCAATGTCATGATCATCCCCCCCAACCACAAAGAAACCACACACACACACACGTACCAACGCAACCCTAGTACCGGTACGTTATACAATACCAGTACTTAAAAGAACGTCATACGATACTGAGAAAGTCGTCTTGCACGTTTTTTGGTCTTTTTTTCCATGTTCATCCATTTTATCTGAGTATTTTTTTTTTCCCCCCCCTGCTCGGGACAAAATTTATACATTTTTCACTGATTTTATTTCCCAAGTTATCATCGATGCAAATTTTTTTGTGAAGCTTTCGTTTGTGTGTGTGTGTGTGTGTGTGTGTGTGTGTGTGTGTGTGTGTGTGTGTGTGTGTGTGTGTGTGTGTGTGTGTGTGTGTGTGTGTGTGTGTGTGTGTGTGTGTGTGTGTGTGTGTGTGTACTCTTTCTCACTGCAGCTCCTCCACCTTTTCTTTATTAGTGACAGTATAAATATTCTTTTCCTCTTTGACCATCTCTTCTTTATACATACGTTCGTCTATGAACGTATAAGCAGCTATGCATACAATAACATTAAAATTTGTGAGTTATTACCACTATGAACTGCAAACCATATGTGCATAATTTCCAAAACTTGGCTAACGAGCTGATGACCCACTTTAGCACAACACAGTTCTATTAATCATGTGTTTCTATTTCGTTAGCTGTCTCGTGATCCAGTTTTGTTACAGTGGGAGACCGACTCCGAGTATGAAACTGAGAGCACTAGAGATGCATCAGACTACAATAATCCCTACAGTTTCACATTACCAACGCAAGACTGTAATATATACATATATATATATATATATATATATATATATATATATATATATATATATATATATATATATATATATATATATATATATATATATATATAATATATATATATAATATATATATATAATATATATATATATATATATATATATATATATATATATATATATATAAAGAGGACATAAAACAAAAATCAAACAGGTTTAAAGCAACCTCATGCACTTCTTAACCACCATCTCCACCACCACAACCGCACTTCTTTCTTATCTTCCACTCAGGCAGAGTGATCCTCAAACCACACTACCACCTGCCCTCCTCCTCTCGCACTCATCTCACAACTTAAGATATTTTCCTCTTCTAACTAGCCTCAAGGCTATATTATTACAGCTGGGAGTGCAAAGATGTAAGGAAGGCACATGATTCTGACCAATTTTTTTTTTTAACACCTGTAAATTCTGTAATTTAATTAGACTGCATCCCACATTTGAGTACCGTACGGTATATTACACCAATGCAAAGAAGGTCACGTTCTATCATCCCATGCTTCAGGAACTGCCGGGGGGGGGGGTGCACACCTTCAAGCTCCCTGTTTTCCCATACCCCTTTTACTCTAACTTGGCCTCAAATTGACCGCCTACCATCTTGAATGCCGAGTTTTACATACAGTTGAACACTAGAATGTGATGCTAGGTACAAAGATGTGCTGTGGAAAGGATGGAGAGCCATTGCATTGTCTTACTCTGCCACTAAGCTACGTGAAATAAGCTGGAATAGGGAAAAAAAATGGACCAAGCTAAGATAAAAGGACTGTAGTAAATACAAGGCATCGGATGACTCTGCACTCATCTTCGCCTATCTCACGTCCTTCATAATTCCTTCCCATTTACATGCCACTTCTCTCCCAATCACACTAATCCTTCCATCCTAACCACGACCATTTTAATCGACCTATCTTCAGACGATTGTATTAAACTTGGGGCAATTTTTTCTTCTTTAATTGAATATGTTAAAACCTTCACACCCAGCGATTCTCCCCACGATGAATTAAAGTCTTGTTGTAGCTTAATATATGAAATACCACATCACAGTGTATGGTTTCACTTCTCTCATCACCTCCCCTTCCTCACCACTACTCTTATTCCTCCGTACCTTCCCGTCCCACCCCACCCTTCCCAGTCTTTCCTTCCCTTTCCCACCCTTCCATTCTATCGCCACTCCCCTTCTCTCACCCCAAATTTCCCCTTTCCTTCAACCCCCTTAACACTCAGTTCCCCATTTCCCCCATCCATTCCCTGAACACTCATTTCCCTATCCCCTGTCTTTAACACTCACCCTTCCCCACCACATTTCTTTCCCTAGCCAATCTCCTTGCCTTAATCTCCATCTTGCTCCATGAATCCCCTCCCCTCTTCCCCTTGTTGTAACAGGATACAGGAACCCGGGGACGGCATGTGACTCGTTGTTGAGAGGAAGCCTTGGGATAGCGCACGAGCCTTCTTCCCGCCAAAATATTCCAACAACGCGACCAGTTCCTATTAAACCACGTGGCGAACAAAAATAAGCTAGGCCATACAAAGAAAAAAGCTAGACTAATGGCATTTTGGAATAAAAATCAACCCTATTCTAACCCCTCATCTACGGTATCTTTAATAACACGCGAAAAAGACATGAGGAAAGTTATTTATTGAATTACAATATCACCTAATCTTCTCATGGACGAGATAACAACAGCATTTTGTTTCAGCTTCCGCCAGATGCTTATATGCAATTAATGACTTATAAGGTCCTGAGTGCTGCAACTGTTACCATTAATTCTCTCATGGTCCGCAGAACTCTAGAGTCTAGACGTTTATTTCATCATAAGCCAGACGATTTTAACTGAGTCAGAGGAGGCTGCAGGTGTTTATACCGTCGGCATTAACTCTCACGGTCGCATGACAGTCATTATCTAATTATACAAGTACACATGACTAACAACAATAATAAGACGCAAGACATTGATAAAACTAGTGTAGGTCACAATAATGGCCCTAACTTAATGCCACTTACTTCCAGGATATAAAAACGTCCCCTAGTTCAGTAACAGCAACTTTTACCAATACAATCACACGAAACTCGCGAGAAAATAGTAGCCTAAGCCCAACAAAAAAGGGTTACAAAAATACCAGTTAGAATATGCCCTTGACTGAATACCAATTATTAAACCCGCGCTCACAAATCAAAAGGGGGGACAGTATTGGTTTGTTCGGTGTGTGTGTGTGTGTGTGTGTGTGTGTGTGTGTGTGTGTGTGTGTGTGTGTGTGTGTGTGTGTGTTAGTAAAAGTTCATGGTCACAAAGCAGGGTCGTGTGCCTGTTCATAAACAAAACAACTACAATGTTTTTAATCTGACTTAAAGTTTTACTGTACACTAAACTTGATGAAGTCTGAAAATCAATCATGGGGCTGACCCATTTCATCTGAGAACAGGTCTAAGGTCACGGTCACAGGCAAGAATTAAAGGTCGATGTCAGAGCAAGGTCAATGTTTTGATCTGTTTTGAAACAAAATTGGTGGAAAGGTTAAGGATGATGTTACTACATTTTGTGAGCAATCATTCGAAGGTCACGGTCACAAGGAATAGCCACAAGTTAGTCCTTAGTCCGTGGGTTTTGGACTTCCTGAACGCTGCTTCTTGTTACCAGGATATAAATAGCTGGTTCAATGACAGCCAAGGGTGTGACTTGAATTTGTTATTCCTGGTATGTACGTAGCACCCTCGACCTTCAAAACCGCTAGGCCTACACACTAATAAAGATTACTTGAAGGATAAACACCTGAAAAAAAAAGTCGGAAAATACATGTAAAAAAAACTCCCAAGGTCGAATCGGTAAACACACACACACACACACACCTGATCGCCACGTGTGAATGACCAAAGTGGCTTTCAATAGCTTAGAATGACGTGACTTGTCAGTACATTTAAACAGCTGTTTAATAAAAAATGCAAATAAACGCAAACGTCACAAAAATCACTTTCTCTCAAACACTGCGGTGAAACATGTAAATCTAGCATTACACACCGCATAGCCTATTCTGAATCACGATACACACTTACTATATTTAACAGAAGGAAACCTCAACTAATAGAGGTAACAATTACTGTGTGTGTATATATATATATATATATATATATATATATATATATATATATATATATATATAACATCGTTTTCCAGTTCGTTTGTCTTTACACGCAGGCAACGTTTTCTTTGCCCTCAAGATTAGTCATATTACATTCAGTAATATGAGTCTGTATTTGGACGCAACATTAATGCTCTTTCTCACTGCATTTTATCGCATTCGAGATGGTGTTCTTTTATATATAATTCTTGATACTGCCTGACATTATTAGCTTCGGACAGTGCTCTAGGACTGCAATGAGGGCCGGATCTAACCCACAAGACTTTCACACCACAGCATATCCATTCTTTCACTCTAACATCCATACTCCCCAACAAACCCACCAGACATACCCACTCACTTTTCAGCACACCCACTCCACAGCATACCTACTGGAAATATCTACTTCCTAACATTCCAATACCCTAAGTATCCAACTCACCCACTCCTAAACACATCCAGTCACACTCCTGACACACCTATTCGTTTCCAAAACGTACCCTTCAATCAACACAAAACCCACTCGTACTTCAACACCCTCTCACCCCAACGCACTCCCTCAACACACACTCCAACACCTTCACTTCCCAACACACTCATCAAACATACCTATTCTCGACACTCATTCGCATTCCAACACCCACTCATTTCCCGACGCACCCACTAAACATTCCCACTGTCTAAACACGTCACTCACACTCCAACACCCACTCACTTCCCAACACACCCACTAAACACACCCCCTGTCTCAACACATCACTCACACTCCAACATCCACACACACAAGTCCCTGCCCCCCAACGCACCTGCATAACACCCTTGCCAGCCGACACTCCATCCTGATAAAGTGTACTTGGCATGGACAGTTCATGTGTTTTAACAAGGACAGACAGACAGACAAACAGACACAGACACACACACTATTCTGAAGTATGTTAAAGGGCAGCACTGAAAATATAAGAAAAACCTAATGACAAAGAAAAAAAAAAAAAAAAGCCTACATCAATATCACCTACAAAGAAAACGGCTACAGTACCAACACAGGGACAAAGAATCGCAAAGAAAACAGGGAACAATGACGAATAGGACGCCGACACAAACAGAGCGCCTGAAAAACAAAGAAATACCACAGAGAACATGAAAAGGGCAAGCGGGTAAAACGGAAAATAAGTCAAACATAAAAAGGAAAATAAACATCGCAAAGGTAACGCGTGATCGACATAACAAGGGATGGTGCAAAGAAACATCCTGCGTATCACAAAAGGTGGGGGGGGGGCACTAATAAAAAATGTGGGACAAACATCAAAACATCAATGACAAAGAAAACAAAGAAACAAGCATCATACAGGTGACAGGAGAACGACAGGAACAAAGAAACTTCTACACAGCACACGGGGGAGGAGGAGGAGGAGGAGGAGGAGGCGGGTCCGTTGGAGACAGGACAGAGAAGCCACCAAAGGATCCATGAGGACGACATAACACAAAGAAAAGGAAGACCAAAGAAAGTAGATTAAAACAAATTTGCAAAATAAACAAACAAGCGAAATAAATAAAGGAAAAAAAAAAAAAGCCACAGAGATGAAAGAAAAAACTAACACATAAAGAAGGGTGGCGGTATAGGGTCAAATGAAACAAACTCCCAGAGAAAAACAAAGGGATATAACGGCAGATTATGGAACACCTGTACAATAAACAAAAAAGTTGTAGGGTTAACGAGAGAGAGAGAGAGAGAGAGAGAGAGAGAGAGAGAGAGAGAGGAGAGAGAGAGAGAGAGAGAGAGAGAGAGAGAGAGAGAGAGAGAGAGAGAGAGAGAGACCAAAAACTAAAACAAGGAAACAGAAGGGAAGTGGTAAGCTGGGAGGGGAGCTTTGCCAAGAGACGGATTTAGAGGGGAGAGGGAGAGTGGGAAAGAGGGGAGAAGGGGGTGGGGAAGAAAGGGGAGGGGAGGGCAGAAGGGGGTTGAGAAAGAAAGGAGAGAGGGGGGGAGGAGAAGGGGAAGGAAGGGAGAAGGGGGTTGCGGAAGAGGGGAGAGGGGGGGAGAAGGGGCAGGAAGGGAGAAGAGGGTTGCGGAAGAGGGGAGGGGAGAGAGGAGAGAAGGTAGACGAGAATGAAGGGAGAGAAGGAAAAAGGGAGAGGGGAGAAGAGACATAAGAAAGGGGATGGAAGAAAGGAAAAGAGAGAGAGAGAGAGAGAGAGAGAGAAAGGGGGGGGACATGGATAAACATAAACAAGAGAAGGAAAGGGCAATAAAATACAATGAGAGAGAGAGAGAGAGAATCACACAGGAAGGCCAAATATAAAAAAGGGGAGAGGAGGACAGTGTTAAGGAAAATCAGAAGAGATGATCCAAAAAGGATGAAGTTACAAGAATGGGACAGAAGAGAGGAAAGAAGAGAACTCATACGTTAGGACACAAAATACCGTAAGTCGGAAAATCAAATAAATGATAAGGAGAACGATAGGCCACTGAGCTAGCGGATACAAGGCCATGGAGTGATAAAGAAGATAAGAATGGTAAATGAACTGATAGCTAAGGTCATGGAATAGATGGAAAATTTACAAGCTGATTAGGGAGAACGATAGGCCGGGGGACAATTAAAACAATGAGCGGGATGGAATTAGGGAATAAATGAGAGAGAGAGAGAGAGAGAGAGAGAGAGAGAGAGAGAGAGAGAGAGAGAGAGAGAGAGAACTTGCTGAGAATGATAGGACAGGAGGAAGACGAATGAGGGGGTGAGCGAGAATGAGGCCAATGGAATGATAGAGGGAACACAGGGAAGTAAAGATAAATAAAGGGCAAGTAGTGTGGGTTTTGAGTGATTAATAGGGAAAAGGTAGATGAGAATAACAAATAATGGGAAAAATACATTCGAACATCTTAAAGGAATTACAAGTTGGAAATAAAGATTATGACAGGACAGAAAATACAGGAGGAATGAGATGTACAAAAAAAAAAAGGGGGGAGGGGGGACAAAATAAAGCTAAAGGGTGAGAAGAGAATTGAAAAAGACATAAATACTGCGTGAGAAGAAAAACAAGCTGCTGATGAGAAAAAAAAAAAAAACTTTGGACAAAAAAACAAGTTAAAGAAAACAAGAAGCAGGCGAGTTAATAGATAAAAATGACTAGACCGTGGATGACGAAACGAAACGAGGGAAATGAAGAGGGGATGTGTGCGAGAAGTGAGAAACCTGAGTAAGAATAATGAAGGAAGAGTAAAACCAGGAGTAAAAGAAGAGAATGGGAAGTGCGGTAGCATTGAAGGGAAGGAAACGGGAAACGAGGAAGTAATAACAACGATGATAAGGAATAAGAGTGAAACCACTGATAAATGAAGTACACAGGGACGAAAAAGAAGTAAGGTGAGACAGAATATGAGAGGAATGGGGAGTAATACGGAAGGCGGGGAGTAAGAGGAAAAGACAAGGGAATAAAACACCTGAGAGGATAAGAGATAACGTGAGGGAAGGTTATGGGGTCAATGATAAGGGCGGTAGGCTAACAGCACTAGGGTATTGGAGGGCGTAATTACAAACAGCCTTGAGCTTTTGTGTGTGTGTGTGTGTGTGTGTGTGTGTGTGTGTGTGTGTGTGTGTGTGTGTGTGTGCGCGTGTGTGATCTTTACTCACACAGATACCAAACACTTCACAACCTAATAATGATAATGAACTACTACATAATAATAATAATAATAATAATAAAAGGCAAAACTAACGATTCTTGATAATACTTAACACCTACGACTCGTTTATCCAACGAAATGACTTAGGCTAGGCTAGATCTTCGACAAATACGAACCTGGTCACACGGAAAGCATTTACACAAAGGAAAACAAAGAAACGACATTCTGGATAAAGAAAGAAAATATTAAGACACCTGTACCTAAACACCTGAGAAAAATCAAGGAAGACAGGGACTCTGAAACATGGAGGTAGGACAAGAATTACCCGGTAGCTAGTATGAAGGGAGGATAAAACATTCGAACTCGATATGGAAGGAGAGAGATAAGGTACGTATTAGGACAAGGCTATCTATATAGAGAAAGGGGGCACTGGGATAAAGAACTGAGAGAGAACATGAGGAATGGATAACAAGATTCTAGAAAACTTATTCCATATAGGGAAAATAATAGGCCAAGGATACTTGGTCACGGATAGAATTGAGCGAGACACCGACATCAAGACTAAAGAGTGTGACTAAGGATAACATGATTCTAGAGAGAGAGTTAAGGAAAATATTACGACGAGGGTAGTTAGCGAGACGAGATACCTGTGATTTGGGACATGGACGAAGTATTTTCTTCACAGGGACAATAATGGGATAAGAACAGGATATACATACACAAACACCTTGCTCTGGGGATGAAAATGTATTAATAATATTAACAAAAACAAAATAACAACAACGATGCTACTGCTACTACTACTGCTCCTCATATTACTAACAGCTTTATTTCCTCACAAGATGAGCATAACAGAACCTGTACTATCCTGGACGCGGGAGCACGTCCTCTTAATCATGACTTCTTTGGTTACCTTCATGTCAGTGAGAAACAGATGCCATACAGAAAAGGACAATTCGATTTTTTTTTTTTTAAGTCGGTTTTCCCGTGCGTACGACCTCCAGTATCTCAAACTCAAAATTAAGAAATACTGAATTATTTTACGTACGGTTCAGACTGTCTTACCTACATGCCGTATTTCAAACCGTAGACTAAATGGGATACCTTCGAAACTGAAGCCGCACTTAAAACATTAATAATTGTTCCAAAATTAGACCAACAACCAACCTTTCATGTGGGGTATCCAACACCTACCTCATATATACATTATGCTTTCATGAAGTTATTCAAGAGTAAAAACGTTGTGAAACTACTCTTATTGCTGTAAGTTAAACCCCCTTCTATCATAAACGACGAGTAATAATGTGGCATCTATATACACAAAACAAAATGCAGTTATGTCGCGGATGCATCTATATACTAACCGTTTATGATTAAGTTGGCGGAAGTTGCCATGGTAACAAGGCTCGCTTAGCCTTGGAAACAGCTACGCCTATCAGTCCTTATCCAACAACCGTCATTTGACTTCAGTACCGCGCCCCGGTAACAAGGTCTTTCATCGTCCAACAGCGCTTCCATTATCGCCTAAAGTGACGACTGATAAGACAATGAGGTGTGACCCCCAGGCGGGACGTGTACCTCCAAGTAAAGGTAACTCACGCCGACACCTGCTCCTTGACACGTACACAAGAATGAGGGCTTATGAGTCACACGCCGTCTCGGCAACACATGGAACTGCAAGTTATGGACTTCGCAATGGGAAAAGACAATGCAAATATAATTTACTTTCCATATATATATATATATATATATATATATATATATATATATATATATATATATATATATATCCGGTATATATTTGACAAAGATGCGTCCAAGAATAAAAGCATAAATAAAAATGCAAGTGCAGTTCGCCCAGTACCGGTACATCTGAGGTGTTATGGGGAAAAAAATGCACTCAGATAATACACTTAGTTTTGGGGATATCTCTCACTCTACAAGAGTTAATATCTCCCTTAACACTTTGGTTAAAAGTGTCTCCCTTAACACTTTGGTTAAGAAGTGTCTCCTGATTAAGAAGAGTCTCCCTTAATACTCTGGTTAAGAAGTGTCTCCCTTAACACTTTGGTTAAGATGTGTCTCCCTTAACACTCTGGTTAAGAAGTGTCTCCCTTAACACTTTGGTTAAGGTGTCTCCCTTAACACTCTGGTTAAGAAGTGTCTCCCTTAACACTTTGGTTAAGAAGTGTCTCCCTTAACACTTTGGTTAAGAAGTGTCTCCCTTAACATTCTGGTTAAGAAGTGTCTCCCTTAACACTTTGGTTAAGAAGTGTCTCCCTTAACACTTTGGTTAAGAAGTGTCTCCTGATTAAGAAGAGTCTCCCTTAACACTCTGGTTAAGAAGTGTCTCCCTTAACATTAAGAAGTATCTCCCTTAATACTCTGGTTAAGAAGTGTCTCCCTTAACACTTTGGTTAAGAAGTGTCTCCCTTAATACTCTGGTTAAGACGTGTCTCCCTTAACACTTTGGCTATGATGACAACTTACTGTACTGTGGCCACCTTCATATGGCTCTTCCTAGCTTTCGACGAACTTCTCGTGTGAATAGTATTTAGCCTAAGTGCAAAACAGAAGACAATGAAAACGGAGTAGGTTTAACACCATTAGCAGGCGCAAAACACCCAAACTACTGCTCTTGTAAGGTTCCGGTGGCGTCATCAGCCAGGGTACACTTACTGGGTGCAGATTTCATACTCTCTGGCTCTCATGACTCAAATGAGTAATCGTCTGGCGTCAACTGGAACAGATAAGAGACGGCACGACCATCGACAGGTATAATGACACTGGTACCAGTATTAACACTCAGGCTTCTGTGATACTTCTTGCAGAATTAAATCGTCTCGAGTGAATCTTTCGGACAATGATTGTCATTCCCCTTTGATGTAACTATTTCAATTTCTGCAGCAAAATGATTTTACGGAGATTAAACGCCGTCGGACAGGTGTTAAATTTTTATTAACCCCTGCACAGTGATAACAGTTCTCTTCTATTGTTTTGGCTGGTAAAAAACGTTTATTTAACCTGGAAAAAAAAAAAACGTACCAAGAGAAAAGTACCTGGGGCAATAGTTCCACCATACTCTGACACCGTCAAAACCAGTATGCTATGGTACGGTAACCAAATTAGCCAGGAAGAGCTTATCTCCTTCACACTATGGTTTTCCTGAGAAGAATAACGTTTCGTGGCGGAAAAGTGTGTGTGTGTGTGTGTGTGTGTGTGTGTGTGTGTGTGTGTGTGTGTGTGTGTGTGTGTGTGTGTGTGCCAGGTTAACGAAGTCGATGGTCATTATTTTTGTACGGAACGTATGTGTGTGTGTCTGCTGAAAACTCAAATCTCAGAAAGTACTGATTGTAGGAGAAGTTATTACGGTAATAGAAGTTGTTTACAGTCACAGAGAGACGAAGTCGATGGTCATTAGGCCTATTCTTGTACGAAATGTATCTGTGTGTTTCGAATACTCATATCTCCAAAAGTATTGATTGTAGCAGGAAAGGTGATTAATACCCGGTAAAAGTTGTTTAGAGTCAACTTGAGTTCACAAGTCACTCAACCAACATTGGGAGTCATCCAGGATGGATAAGTGTCATTTTCGTCTAACAGCATTATTACAGTCTACCTAGCTCACAAATGATGGGTAGTCTTTGAGTGTGTGTGTGTGTGTGTGTGTGTGTGTGTGTGTGTGTATAATGTGAAAAGCTTAATAGGAGTTGTCCATACTCCTTTGTCAGAGGCCCTCCCTTACGTCCGAATGAAGGGTAGAAAGAACAAGGGAAAAATGAGTAAGCTCAACAGAAGCAAAAATCGTAACTGCAGAACTGCGCAATTCCTTTTATTTACCGCCTCCTGTATATAAGCACTGTAATCTGTGATGCCGGTCACAATCAGTGACCTTTAACTAAGGAGCGAGACTTACTGGTCTCCGCCCATGTTTATGTTTAGCCCACACGGAGATTCCTACCTGTTACGGGATCATCCAGATCATGAACAAGGATACCGCTATCTTACAACGTGACTGATATGGAAGTGCGGGGCAGACCTACGCATAATATACAGCAGGGGTTCCCAGCCTTTATTTACCCATTACCCCATTTTCCACACCTCCCTTAACTCATTACCCCTCTTTGCTTATGTTTCCACAATTGCATTTTAGCTGCTTAACATTTTGATGCCTAGATTTCAGTTTGAATGTAGGACTTGATTAAATGTTAGGCTAAAACCAAGAGAGTTATTGCAAGGAGTAATTTATTTTTATTATTAACACTGATACCAAATAAACATGACTTTAAACATTCATCTCTGAATTTTAGTATAGGTCTGAAAGTCTATCTTAACTGGTATGATTTTTAGATTTTTTTTTTTTGTTACCTCCCCCATTACCCTTCACAAAAGACCAAATTACCCCACTTGGGGTAATTTACCCCAGGTTGGGAACCCCTGATATACAGTGTAGACCTACGTATCATGTATGAGCAGCCTGTTGAATCTTTGTATTCTCCTGTGCCACACTCCGTGTGGCCTCAGTCAAAGGACATCCAGGTATTTTTTCAGCCCATCTGTAACGACCCCTCCTCCCACAACACACCACCCTCCCTCATTACATGCACCCACGTTGAGACTGCTGGGTAAAAACACATAGGCCTATATATATATTCAGTAAATAACATATATGCATATCACCATTAGGAACCCGCAACAACCTTAGAACGTGACTGGGAAGTGTAGTCCTACGCATATACAGTTAGACGCAACATGGAGACAAAGTAAAAACAGGAAGCTTCTTAGCTTGCAGTACTACATACAGAGTTGTGCCATAATTAGGGGCCGATACGCATTACAATGAAGCAACAATATCATTTTAAGGGAGACGCACTTATGATTATCAACACTTCAACCTTCGCCCCGCCCCTCGTATGATGCCATGGTGCCAAATCTTCAAGCGACCTACAACCAAAAACTATAGCCTACGAGAAACTAAATTACGTGAGCCTTCTTCAAATTCAAACACCTAAAACGATTAAGTGCATTATTGAATCTTGAGAAGGGATAAACATGTCTTAAATGCATTCCCCTTTGTGAAAGGATGTGCACAAACGCCCTGTCAGAGTAAAAACAAAAACAAAACAGCCCACTACGCCTTGAGCGTACGAATCGCGGAGACTATATCCGCTGTCAGATGACAAAATCAAAAACAGCAAACCTATAAGTACCACAAACTTCTTTACAACCCAAAGGCTTGCAGTTTAAAACAGTAATACGTAAACTATCCTGAAATGACGGAAATTAAACGAACAGAATGGCAAAAGAATGAAGGTGTCCACTGCAAATTGCCTTGAAACTCGCACCCAAAAGATGATACTCACTCATATTTGGCGGAGTGTTCATGGTTGATGCTCCCGTGGCCACGTCCAGGTGCGTGTGTATGCGTCCTTTCAAAGACTGAACCTACAACTTCGTGTCAAACAAAGACAAGGTCTGCTGGCACAAAGGATACGTCAGCAGCAACAGTTTCCTTTATATCTCCCGTCCTGCAGGTTTTCAGGACAAAGACAAACCTTCTACCACATATACTTGTAGGGCCTGAGAACTATTAATAAAAAAAACACGCGGGAGGCAGACCGTAAGTGCACACACCCTACGCTGGCCAGAGTTGCACTGACAGCTCCCTTCTCAGTCTCTGCTCGCGCTGGGCAAAAGGTTGACAGTGGTGCCGTCTCTCTCCCGCGCCTCCCACGTCACCATAGCAACACTATATCCCATAACATTCAGGTAACACTCAGCTGTTACCAGAATTCATGCTCTCTTCTTGCTCATAATTGCCATGCTTATTGCACCTTTCATCTCAAGCTCTCTGTGAGTCTGATGCATGGTTAATTCATAATGTAAACACAGGAAGATTTCCAGCTTGGCAATCTTTAGCATCCACTGCCCAGCTGGCAGAATGGCCGTGTCCGATTCCGACGCAGCGGAAGGATCCGGCTACCATGCTGACGTAACACATCAATGTTTGGAGTAATCGCTTTGGTGCTACTTGTCGTGTGGACAAATTCAAAAATTTATAAAAATGGGACACTTAATTTTTGTGCCATCAACCTAACAATAACTACTATTAGTGTACAGTACATCACTGCACACTTAAGCCGCAACAGAATTAGAAAATATAACCTATACTTTGTCGTATAGTAACAATCCACTCTTATATATCCTTAAGAGCACTCCATGTCCTTAATTATAACTTAAGAAAAAACTGGTATATCGTAGTGTTAAGTTGCGGTTTGAGTCAGAGCACAAGAATCCGGCAATGGAGGCTGCAAATACCTTGGAAAAAACAAAACCGACTTTGTTACTCTAAGAAAACAAAGCAGTGGGAGTTTATCCAAGTATACCAGGAGGCAAGGAAAGGACACACCAAAGACTGTATAGACGAATTAACTGCGAAATAAAACAGCAGGTCCATAAAAATACAAGATAAACCTACAACAATGAGGGAATCAAAGGTTACGGTACAAACAATACAACTAAGAAGTGGCCACATAAAGTCGAGTAATTAACGCTCTAGAATTAATATAAAATACCAAATATATGGCAGTTATTAAGTAAACCACAAATCTATCCCACCCCTCCCCACCCCACCCCGTCCCACAAAACAATCTGACCGAACAAAAATAAACCAGCTAAATACACGAGAAAGGAGAATTAACATCAGATAAAACTTTGGTTAGTACTTGGATGGGTGACCGCCTGGGAACACCAGATGCTGTTGGCATCCCTACGTGTCAAGTGGGGTTGGTGGAGGATTAGTGCCCCTCCCTGTAAAACAATTAACTCTAAGCCCTTGGCCACCCCGTCTGGGATACATGGCGTCTGGCAATGAATGAATGAATAAAACTTTGTAATAATTATAAACACATGCCGTTAACAAAAATCACACCATCACCATTCTAACGCTCACTTTCACCCACAAAGATGAGTATTAATCTATCTATCTATCTATCTATTGCCAGACACCTCAATCCCGTTTGGGGTGGCCACAAACAAATCGCCTCCAAGTCTCCCTGTCCCCCGCCATTTCACTGCCCTGCTCCCAACTCACACCCCCCTCTCTCATATACCTCTCCACCCCATCCCTCCATCTCATCCTCGGCCTCCCCCTCCCTCTTCCCCCCTCCACCTCACTCACATACACTCTCTTCGTCAGTCTTTCACCCTCCATCCTCTCCACATGGCCAAACCACCTCGGTGTGTTCCTCATAACGCTTCCTATCACATCCACATCCACACCACAACGCTCCTTTATATCCTCATTCGTCAGCCTGTCTCTCCACGTGACTCCACAGGCTCCTCTTAAATAACTCATTTCCACTGCTCTCACTCTTGACTTGTGTCCTTCCAACAATGTCCAAGCTTCACTTCCGTACGTTAGAGTTGGTATCACAATACTGTCATGTAGTAACTTTTTCACCTCCATGCTCACTTCCCTGTTTCTTATCACTGCTTTCAAGGAACCAGCAACCTTTCTTCCCTGCAGTACCCTTTCAAGCACTTCACCCTCCAAACCTCCATCCTTACTCATCACACTACCCAAATACTTAAACGTACTCACATTTTCCAATTCCTCACCATCTAACCTCGCTGTACATTCACTAACTTCACCTCTCTCAAAGACCATCACTTTACTCTTCCCTACATTCACCTTTAGGTTCCGTTTCTTACACACTCTCTCAAACTCATCCACCAAGCCTTGCAGCTCCCCTTCGTCTTCACTCAACAACACAGTATCATCTGCAAACAACAGTACAGGGAGTTTCCAAACACTATCCTCTCTCACCAGGGCCACTCCAACATCCACTACCCTACCTTGTACCTCTTTTATTACCCCATCCATGTACAGATTGAACAACCATGGAGACATGACACATCCCTGTTTCAAACCAACTTTCAAAGAGAAAAATTCATTTAGTTCACCATCCACACGCACTGCAGCCTTCGCACCATCGTACATACTCTTCACAGCATTCAACAACTTCCCATCTACTCCATATATTCTTAACACTTTCCACAATCCTTGTCTATCCACCCTGTCATATGCTTTCTCCAAATCCATGAAAGCCGCATACAACTTCTTTCCCTTCTCTAGAAACTTTTCCACTAAAGATCTAAGAATGAATATCTGATCTACATAACCTCTTCCCTTCCTAAAGCCTCCCTGTTCTTCTCCAACTAATTTCTCTGTTCTTTCTCTAACTCTGTCTATAAGTATCCTACCATACACTTTTCCTATTATACTAAGAAGACAAATGCCCCTATGATTACCACACACTTCTTTTTCCCCTTTTCCTTTGTATAAGGGAATAATTATACCTGACTTCCAATCCTCCGGGACTCTACCTTCTTCCCAGGCCAATCTGCACATCTTCCACATCCATTCTACTACTATCTCTCCCCCATGCTTCAGCATTTCACCACACACTCCATCAATTCCTGGGGCTTTCCCCGATTTAACTTTCTTCATTGCTTCCACAACTTCTATCCTACTGATTTCTTTCTGTCTTCTCACCTCTCCCCTTCTCCCAGCCATTCCCCAGCCACTTATACTCGCATTACTTGCATCCTCTATGTTCAACAATTCCTTAAAGTGTTCTCTCCATCTGCTCACTTTTTCTCCCTTCTCCACTAGTAATCTACCATTTTTATCTTTCACTCCCCTGCTAACTTCAATTCCACCCTGTCTTACTCTTTCACTTCTCTCCAGAACATTTTCTTACAGTCCCTCCACTTTACACTCAAATTCCTTCCAAATTTCTCATCCACTCTCTTCTTACTCTCTCTTACTAATCTTTTCACCTCTCTCTTCCTTTCCACATATAACTCTCTCTTCCGCCTCTCAACTTCTTCCACGCCCCTATTTCTCACCCAGTATTAATAATGCCGATAAAAAGGCGACAAACGTAAGACATTATCAAGCAAGAGATACGAAGGGAACCATCACTCCCCATTCAGATGCCTTTGTTTGATCAGCTAGCCAGGTGGGCGAAGGTTGGGGGGGGGGGAATGAGACGTGGGAGGCATCGGTATCAGACGAAAGACACATCCACACCCATGCCTTACGTACAGTACCGGTACCTTCACAAGTACCCATTAGTGCATATGGAAACCATCACATGCCTTACTGACAACGTATCCACTACCTTTTAACCATCCGCATCACAAGCCCAAACAACAACATACACAACCCACTCTAGTACCCAAGCCCTTAACGTACACCTAAACCTTATCCTACACCCCATCACTAATATCATCCATGCATTAGAAACACAACTACAGCCCTATCCCACTACCTTTCATAATTAACCCTGATCACATCAGGAATACATATATGACTTACCATTACATTAGGAATACATCACAACCCCAGTTACGTGGCCATACTCAAAACCTTGCTCCATTCCGATTCATTTCATACATATCATTACATCAGGAACACATTCCAAGTTCAAATCAAAAGTTAAGGTTAACACTGCACTCTCAATAAAATCACAGACGCCAATAGAGAATAACTCCTTAAAAAAAATGCCATGCTTTTCTTGGTCTTGCTATCTCCAGACGATTATATTCAGCTTAGGGAGAACTTTTCGAACCGGAGGCATTGCCTTCATTTAATCCTTTCAAACCGAGAGGAAGGGGATGACCGTGATTAAAATGGTATGAATTTAGCTACAACAAAATGCAAAACACGTCATCAGGTCGACGGGTTAATGCCCAACTTGTGTGATGCAATGTGAAGGTCTGGGATATGGATGTGCGTGGGGGGGTGAGGTGACGTGGGGAGTGGGGTGATGTGGACATTGGATGTGGCGCAGTGTGGTGTAAGAATGCAGTGTGTGTGTGTGTGTGTGTGTGTGTGTGTGTGTGTGTGTGTGTGTGTGTGTGTGTGTGTGTGTGTGTGTGTGTGTGTGTGTGTGTGTGATTCCAAAGTGTATATCAACTGTTACGGGTATTGGTGTGATGTCATGCAGTGGTGATTAAAGTAGGACAGGTCTGACGTATGGGAAGTGGTGGCGTGCATTCGGCGATTTGGTGTGATGACTTCCGTGATCATGTGATTTCCCCGTCGTTGGTGAGGTGTGGTGCAGATGCATTTCGTGATGATATGCAGCTGGTGTGGTGTGATGTACAAGGCTAGCTGGTGTGATATATTTGGTGATGATGTTGTGCAAATGAAGTAGATAAAGACCTCGTATGATGAATTTGGTGATGGCAATTATGATGCAGCCGGTGTGATGTGATGTGATGATGACTTGGTATGATGCATTTGGTGTGATGTGATACAGATGTCGATGGTGACCTAGTATGATGAAGTGGATGGTGGTATGATGCAGTAATGTGGTATAATGAATTTGATGATTATAGGGTCCAACTAATGTGGTGTGATGTAATGTGGTATAATGTAGATGGTAACTTGGTATGATGCACATGGTGATAATTATATGGGTACTGGAATGTGCTTCCAAATAAACTAAAACACACACACACACACACACACACACACACACACACACACACACACACACACACACACATGGAAGTTATTATAAAAGAAATACACCGTAGTTACTGCTACCTGAGCATCAATTAAGTGTAATTAATGTAAGATGAATGTTCATATCGTTGTTTATCCACGAAAATACAGATGTAGCCTTCTCTCTCTCTCTCTCTCTCTCTGTGGAATGAAGTGGGCATAAAAATGTGATGTAATTTGTTAAGTTATGGAGTAATTGGCCACTTGCGAGAGCTAGGCCACAAGAAAGTTGATAATGTCAACACTGATGATTTCGTGATATCAGCACAAAGCGTGTTTAGAATTAATATTGTGTGCAAATAGCTTTGACATCAAGTACTAGCTGAACAGTACTATGTTTCGACTTTGCCGTAGTCCTATATAAGAAATGTACGGTATCAAAGACCGTCCATCTTTTCACAGCATTTGAGACATTGCATATCTGTCTTATTTAGGGTTAGAACGAAGCATAATGTTGATCAGGAACTACTTGATAATATGTCAAAGGTCATTTTCACACGATACTTTTCTAGATATACAAAACACGATTTATGTTGATACTACGCAAATTATCAGTGTCGATATTTTCAACCTTCCTGTATCACAAAACTCGCAAGTGGCCAATTAAAATCTGTTGTCCGAAATCGTCCTGTTATATTATCCTGCTACATCCACGCAATTTCACGCATCTCAGTGGAAACTTATTGTAGTGAAAGGGATGACGGAGGCTGTATCTAACCCCTGAATATGAAGAGCCGAACCTAAACAATTAAATAGTCTGGTGTTAGCACGATTAAAAGACAGTGTGCGTCATCGTATCGAAAAGTTCACATAAAATCGAATCGCATTTTGGATCATGTAAAGAAAAAGGGGGGGGGGGGCAGGGAAATGACAGTGAGAAGGTGCACCGGGTCTAGTACAGTATCTATTTATAGCAGGGAATGGTACCTATATATCTAGTGCAGACATCCTGAACCCTATTCATAAACTTTCTTCAGCTTAACATATGTATGGGATTATCTATTTATAATTTTATCTTCACCATAATCTACCGAGCTATCAAACATTTCACAACAAAGCCAGAGTAAACATTAGTGGAAAAATACGGTAAAACAAAATGAACCCTGACAACAATTAACTAACATATCTATCGTAAAAATTTAAGGTCCTCGATAATTAATGCAATCCCTATTCCCTGCCTATTCCCTGAGATAGTACGGGAAGTTCGCAGCCTCGATAAATATCTCTAAATTCTTGTATTAGCCTCTCCAACAAATCCAAGTGGCCATCATGTGCTGTTGCCATTGTGTTACATAAAAACACATCTGGTCAGGTTCATTAAAGGGACAACCAAATAGACAAAAAGGAAATCAGAAGAGCTCTCAAGTCAAAGGTAAACAGGTCAAAAGAGCTCTCAAGACGAAGTAAAGGAAGTTAACAACTCTCAAGACTAATGCAAAGAAAGTTAAAAGAGGTCCCATGACGAAAGAAAAAGGAAGTCAAAAAGAACTCTCAAGGCAAAGGAAATGGTCAGGTTCATTAAAGGGACAACCAAAGAGACGAAAAGGAAATCAGAAGAGCTCTCAAGACGAAGGCAAACAGGTCAAAAGAGCTCTCAAGACGAAGTAAGGAAAGTTAACAACTCTCAAGACTAATGCAAAGAAAGTCAATAGAGGTCCCATGACGAATGAAAAAGGAAGTCAAAAAGAACTCTCAAGGCAAAGGAAACTAAGTCAAAATGTACTCTCAAGACGAAGGGAAATGAAGTCAAAAGAGCACGAAGGAAGAAATCAAAAGAACTCTCATGACGATAGATATGGACGTCAAAAAAGGTCTTAAAGTTACTGGTAGTCTGAAGTGGTAATTTTCTCCACCGTCCGCCAATCCAAGCCGCCTTCCCCCGTGTATTCCTCCACTCTTTACCAGGGGTGGGTTTCAGAAATGTATTTACGTGCAATTCCGTCATAACTGATTTTATGTTGTAAAAGAAACATTATATATACATACATACATTATATATATATATATATATATATATATATATATATATATATATATATATATATATATATATATCCTTGTTCCTAAATAAACAACTTATAATTTTCCTCCCGTAAGTAGGAATAAATTCTGCAGAGAGCACAAAAGATATGTGAAAATTCACCATTCCTCTTGTCCTATTACAAGACATTGATTGTGTTCGTAATTGGGGCCAAGGTTCAAACACAGACCCTACAGAAAGAGTTCAAAGAGGACAATAAGACGGACAGGAAAACAAATATCTCGAGTGAGTCACTGGCATCCCCAAGTTCCCTCACCTCCTCCCGCCAATGAGATTCACCCTCCCTCATGTACTCTTCTCCAATTAACAAGGCTCGTAAAAGCCAGACAAACAACCAGGAAGACAAAGCAGGTCCAAGAGTGCGTCATCGATGTCCCCTGCAGCCCGGCCACCGGACTGATAACGACTGATAAGCCTTGTCTCTCCTGTCCTCCATGCAACATTGAACCCGGATGAAAATACATCAGTTCGTCAACGTGCGTTAACCACGTCAAATCAATGGCGTATTTTTTACTTTACCCAGACAACCTCCAGTATCAGATAAACTCTGGTAAAAATAGACAGAATTCATTACCACCAATCAGTCAAAGTCAGACGAAGAAAAAAATTCATCCACTTCAGTTCCTCTAATTTTCCCTGAGAGAGAGAGAGAGAGAGAGAGAGAAACAAAACTAACCACAACAGTTCACTTTCTGATTACCAACTAACGCACCCTTGCCCCCATAAGGCCATAATTATTGTGTACAAGTGCACTGACCAGAATTAGTAAGAAAAGTAATTTATTACTTGAAAAATATTAATTCACAGAATTCATAAACAAAGCCTCAGAGAAAAATTACAGGTCTCTGGTGATATATATATATATATATATATATATATATATATATATATATATATACAATTAGTTCAAGATTTTCGTTTACCATCTCAACATGGCAAGCTGCCTGATTACAGCGGTGTGTGTGTGTGTGTGTGTGTGTGTGTTCTAACTCTTCGTCACTCTCGGCCGCGCACATCCCAAATTACCCACCAAAATTAAATGGTCTGCTTGATGTGAACCCAACTCAGAATGAAGACGACACAAACCACATGTATGAGAGGTGGGTGGGAGGGGGCGGCAGGGGTCAGGTTATTTGTGGACAAGGTACGAAATACAGGGTGGGGTTTGTGGGGGTCTGAGAGTAAGGGGTATGGAAAGGTGCAAGGGTATATGAAGGTGAAGACTATGAGCGTTGAAGGAGAAAGAGTGTGATGGATTAAGGGTAAGGAGCGTAGAAAGAGGTAGGGATGTGTGGGGCTATGAATGAGTATAGGTTAGGGGTGTAGGAAGGTGTAGGGGTATGGATGGGTACAGGTAAGGGGTGTGGCGAGGTGTAAGAGCATTGGAGGGTGAAGGGTAGGAGTGTTGAGGGGAGCTAGGGTATGCGTGACTAAGGGTAAGAAATGTGTCAGGGTAAGTACATCAGGGGTAGGAGGGTAAAAGGGGTGTGTGAGGAAGCTAATGTATGAGGAGTACTGTATCTGGGGAAAGTCCTGTGTCAGAGTATGGGCATCGAGGAGGGTATGTAGCGTGTGTGAAGGTATGAAAGTAAAACGGTATGAGTATTCAGGGTAGCCCTATGTGTGCGTGTGTCAATGACGGTATGCGGTGGAAAAAAAAAAAAAAAAAAAAAAGGAGGGTAGGCATATGGGATTGGGTACACATGCTTGGGAGGGGGGGAGCGGCACAAAGAAAACAGTGTGAACAGTGGATGGCCTTAAGCTGGGGTGTAACAGGGTATAAGTGGCTCATTATGTGCCGTGACCTGCACTAGTACAGAATCCATTGTTTCCCACCTTGGCATACTACTGTCATGGTAGTGTTGAAATGGGAATGATGTGATGATGCAGAAGATGTAATGATGTAGTGTGATGGTGCAATGACGCAGTTGGTGTGATGAAGGAGTTGGTTTGACGAGGTGGTTGGCTTGGTATCAGCTGCTGTGATTGTGAGATGATAACAGCTGTGGCGTCGTGATGCAGTCGGTATGACGCAGTGTGTGTGTGTGTGTGTGTGTGTACAGGCCGGGATTTGAGACAGGTACTGTATTCACTAAAAAGAGGAGTTAGGTGCCGCGTCACTTAAGTTCTCCTACGACAGTTGTTAGTTCCGTCACTTATAAAATCCTTATCAAGACTAACTAAAAACCATGCAAAGTACTCTAAACAACCAGCTAATTCCTTCTACGATTATTAAAATAATGTTGAAGCATACCATGTTGTCGGTAAATGAACCTGACTGAACTTTATGAACAAACTGGCTAAAGCAATTACCTCCAAATAAACAAACAAACGGAGAGTGGACATGACTTCTTTTTGGTGAACAGAAGACGATACAAGGATGCAATAAGACGCAATAACCACAAATAAGATGCATTACATTCCTGGTTGTGGCGACTGGCACGAGCTGTGTAGGTAACATTCTGCCTCCTCGACGTCCAGAGGCTTGTTGCAAAGTTGCCACAATCCTCCATAACCTTCCCCCAACGCCAAACTCCATCACCTTATTTCCTCCACTCGGCTCACCACATCCGACAAAAATTATTGTCGAAAAACAGTGCCGAGCAGTGTATTGACCGTAACAATGAAAGGAGTGGAAAAATAAGTGGCAATAAATTGCCAGTCTATGAATACAAGAACATCATCGCGTGGAACCAAACGAACACGTGGATATGTTTACCACAATGACGTCACTGAGCTGCGAGGTGGTATGATCAATGCTGCCATATATCCAACAAGCGTTAATTTAATTCTTATGATATACCTCCACGGTTAACGTTTATTTATAACCCATTATTAACTTAATGAAATACGTTAATGTCCGTCATATTTCAAAAATTGGTTGGTTATTTATAGATAATACGCTGAGGTGGTTTGGCCATGTGGAGAGGATGGAGGGTGGAAGACTGACGAAGAGAGTGTATGTGAGTGAGGTGGAGGGTGGAAGAGGGAGGGGGAGACCGAGGATGAGATGGAGGGATGGGGTGGAGAGGTATATGAGAGAGGGGGGTGTGAGTTGGGAGCAGGGTAGTGAAATGGCGGGGGACAGGGCGACTTGGAGGCGATTTGTTTGTGGCCACCCCAAACGGGATTGAGGCGTCTGGCAATAGATAGATAGATAGATAGACGTGAAAATTAGACTAGTAAAGGCAGAAAAACTGCAACCTTCACGCCGCGTACCAACGTTTGCGTTACCTAACATGCGTTGCAATCGAGATGACCTCCACCACAAAGCTACTGGTGAAGCATCGTATGACAAGGGCTTTTGTTCTGGCCCAACCTCAAAGCACATTCTCAACAACAAACACAACAAAACAGAGGACACCTGGAAATTTTGGAGGGAAAAACCATGAGAAAGATGTCAAAGTAAACAATAACAAACCCAGCACTCCCACTCTCCCTTCCCTACCCGTTCTCCTGACGTTCTAACCAGTCTCGTTATTCCCACAACGGAAATCTGATGATAAAAGAGCCGTGGTGTATTCACCTACACGTAAAGAAAATTAATGAACATTAGTGAAATATGTAATGTGAGATATGATACGCTACACATGTGAAAGATGAGTGGGGTTGAGACTTCGAGTGGATGAAGACAAAGGGTTTAGTCAGAGAGAGAGAGAGAGAGAGAGAATTGTGATGAGTGGATTTACTTCCCATGTAACAACGTAAGTGATGTGTAGTCTACCAATTAGTATTTACGAGTCAGTATGCGAATGAATATGCTGTGTGAATGAGCGTATACACAGCTACGTGATTATCTCCACGTAAGATGTGTGCGCAGCTGGCAGTGGCGGCCACTTCAGAAACCTACCACAGAGCACCACTACTCTATGCGCGCACACACACACACACACACACACACACTCCGAATACATCACGAAAGAAATTGCCCTCAAAATAATCCTCAGGTCCTATCTGTAAGATCCAAAAGCAATATCTCCATTGCGATACTGAGCAATTAAAAATAATTGGGAAGAAACAGCATTACAATATAATTTAAATAACCGACTCAAAATCACGAAGCATGGTTCTCTTACCTCTGCTCGTCTACTATTTTTGGATCCTACCTACCCCATGTCTTGGTGTGATGATGATGATGATTATTATTATTACTGACCAAGTCCCTTAATCATCTACAATAAATACTGCAAGATTTTATAAATTTAATGTGTCCCTTGATATATCCAGGCCCCTTAACCTAGTTCTTGTGAAAGGTACGAGAGAGAGAGAGAGAGAGAGAGAGAGAGAGAGAGAGAGAGAGAGAGAGAGAGAGAGAGAGAGAGAGAGAGAGAGAGGTGTGCTATCTGGTCCCAACTCACCAAACAGTCAGTTCAGTGGGACCATCCTACTTTCCAACGCACCTGCATAAACAAACGAGGTGCAGAGTTATTGTAGTTCTATGGGTCTAAGGCTATAGTTGGCATATGTGGCTGTGGCTATCATAGGTATACGTGGATAAAGCTATCGCAGATATATGGGGCTAGGGTTGTCGTAGATGTATCTGGCTAGGACTACTTGCAACTCTGGGCGTTGCATGCTTGGTTAACAAAGAGTGGCCATGGTGAATGGGAGAAGGAAATGGAGTCCAAAAGCGAGATAGATGGAACGATAAGATGGAACAACACGAACAGGGCATGGCGCTTGCAGTGACGGGAGGAGGGGAGGTTAACCACTCCTATGGCGTATTTCATATTTTAAATACCATCAGCCGAAAATGTTTAAAGTTAGAAGACACTTTTCGAACAGAAGTGTTAGACCCCTACATTACAAGAGATCTGTCATAAACTGAATAGTCTTCGGTATTGGTATTAAAAAAAAAATAATTATCGGACTGAGGGTGCTACTCAGATATTGAAGTGTTATTTATCGGAAAGATCCAAGTCTCCATTGTAGTATGATGTATGTAAAATATATCGTTAAGGAAGAGGTAATACAAAAAGGCCCCATAAATTTACATGAACACTGGCTTCCGAGACTTTTCACTTCGATAACGTTTTCATTTCATTCCTGCTACCGCCGGACTATATTATTTATTAACCTCTAGTGTTTGGTAGAGCAATTCATTTTTTTCTTGCTGCCACCAGAGGATTATCTGCAACTCGGGGAAGACTTTGCCAATGTTACAAAAAAAAAAAAAAATTATGAGATGTACAAGAGTATAAAGATGTAAAATGGAAAATAAAGAAGCAAAGATGTCTACCGAAACCCCTAAACCCATGAAAATACGGCGTTCGCTGGCATTTGGCAACAGATGGCGGAACAGGTATTCCTTTGACCTTGGGAGTTGGGACTCGTAGGACTAATATTGGTACCGCTACCGTAACAACAACGTGACTGTGCTGCAGCAACACCTACGTAACAGGTATCATGTATGTATCCATGACGTGACGCTACCTTAACAAAATGACGTGATAGTTAAAGTAGCAAGCGAAGTGACACCTTTAGTACGACGTGACGTAACTAAACGACGGACGTGAGAGATGAACAGCAGTAGTGACGTGACAATCATTTATCGTACACTAAAAGAAAGCTATCGGCATCTGACGGAGGTGATGGACGTATCCTACAAGTGACAGACGCAACAAAGCAGCTATCGTCTCGGGCTACTGGGTACGTTGGGCTATCTCTGGCACGGTAGCCGACTGGTCTGGGTTGGGTCTCTATTTGTTGGCATCTAAAACCATCCCTTTTTGTCTGTCCGTGTATGTATCTCTTTATTCACACACACACACACACACACACACACACACACACACACACACACACACACACACAGACCGATGGCGTGTGGTGGCCCTGGAAACACGAAAATGAAAGTGAAGAAAATTAAACGGAAGTGAAAAACGGAAAATTATAAAGGTGGGACTAAAAGAAATGAAAGAAAAAAGAAAACACATGGAGCAAGCTACAACGTGCGGTAGGTCAGGTAGGAAAATAAGCAGGTAATAAAAGTCTATAGAAAACGGGAAGGGATAAAAGCAAAAGAAAAAGAAAAGGAAAAAGAACGGAAGGATGAAATTAACGCGAGAGGAAAGGGGAAAGGAAAAGAAGAAGAAAAACTGAAAACTGGATTTAAATAAAAAAAAAAATCCCAACCGTGAAAAACCTGATATATATATGACAGGTTTGAGGTCGGATCCGGGAGGGTATAAAGGGATCAGGTAAAGGAATTGGGGAGAGAGAGAGAGAGAGAGAGAGAGAGAGAAAGAGAGAGAGACACACACACACACACACACACACACACACACACACACACACACACACACACACGAGTGACAGATGAGACAGGAAATGAATGGCGTATGGATGTGAGGAGCTTTTCGAGACTGAAGAGCAGGTAAAATATAGATGATGATGATGAGAATAATAATAATAATAATAATAATAATAATAATGATAATAATACCTGCCTTTCGTCTGCAGGATATATATATATATATATAAATTGAAGAGACAGAGGAAAAGAGATGACAAAATGGAGTAATATAAATTATACTCACCATCAAAGAGGAGGACACGGGAAGAGACAAAGGGAGATGTGACAAAGAAAAGAGATAAAAAGACACAGAGACAAAGGCGAGGACTAAAGAAAGACGCAAGGGAAGACAGCAGCAAATAAACGCAAGAAGAAAGAAGCAATATACCGTTGAAAAAAAAGAGTTTGGCGAGGAACAAGCAGACGAATGCGAAAATAGGGACAAAACAATAACAAGAAAAAGGACAACAAAGGAACGAAAGAAGGAAGACATACTCCGGTAGAACGATGGTAAAAGACACAAGAAAACATGAAAATAAAATGAAAGATAGAACAACACGAAGAAAAAAATCAGAACAGAACGAAGAAAAAGGAGACACGAAAATATGAAAACATAAGACACTGATGAGACAAGAGGAGAGAGAGAGAGAGAGAGAGAGAGAGAGAGAGAGAGAGAGAGAGAGAGAGAGAGAGAGAGAGAGAGAGAGAGAGAGAGAGAGAGAGAGAGAGAGAGAGAGAGAGAGAGAGAGAGAGAGAGAGAGAGAGCCAGACAGACGTGGTCAATACGAAACAGGAAAAAAAGACAGAAAAAGCCAGGCTAAGAAAGGAAGAGATGACAAGAGACAGATGAGGATATGAGGCAGGGAGGGAAGAATAAACTCACGACTGACAAGAAAGAAACGAAAGAAAATAGACACGAAAAGAGAGACAAAGGAAACAAGCGAGACAAAGGAAGAAAGAGACAGACGAGGACAATACCAGGCTAAGAACATGGGCTAAAGAAGGATGAAAAGCAAGAAGAAGCCGAGGAAAGATACACGAGGACAATGTACGCCTGGGCCAACAACCTTCTCTAGACACGGAAGCTGGGTTAGGAAACACAGAAGGCGAGAGGAATATTAAAGGAGGAGGAGGAGGAGGAGGAGGAGGAGAAGGGCTAGTATTGCTCTAAATCGAGAGAGAGAGAGAGAGAGAGAGAGAGAGAGAGAGAGAGAGAGAGAGAGAGAGAGAGAATTTCCCCTTAGTTTTTCACTTGGCATTATCACAGCCTGGCCACTCTATCCCCAACACTTACGAGATTCCCACTATCCTAATCACTCTAATCCTCGTCCCATGCTGTATCTAATCACATCTAAACACAGACCCCTATGGCTCACTCTCGGCACAATAAAATCGTCCGGTGTTTCCCAAAATAGAATATTAAAAGCTGTCACGACCAAGAGTGAGCTTACTGACTCCTTCACGACCTGAGGGCCCGCCTAAGCTGAAAACAAATAAATAAATACATACATAAATACGACGAGGATAGCAAAGAAGATTGCTCTCATTTGCCCATCAAACCCTCGACTGCAGACCGCATTTAACCCATGCATTACTACTTGTCTATTCATGGCTGAATAAAATCGTCCGGTCATGGGATGAATAAGACAAAGTTATCCTTCTAAATTATTTAACCCCTTCAGTACAAGCTAGGCGATTTTAGACAGCAGCTTAGTTTTTTTTTTTTAAATCAATTCCTGCTACCACCAACCGACTTTACTCGAAGCGAGGGAGTTAACTGACGTAAATTCCAATCTCTTTCCCTACTGGCTTAGAGAGAAAGGTTAAATTATACCCTCTGTTTCCATTGGCACAGAGGTAGATGTAAATCCCTCTAAATTGCTCCCTTAACGATTCCTGCAACCTGTCCTGGTCTGAGGCTATGTAGCCTGTTTAGGTCCTAAGGTACTGGCCATTATCGGTCTCTCCATGTATTTATTTGTATGACCGTTTGTATTTATGATTTTGTAAGCCGTGAAGTCTATCATGTATTAATATCTATTTTTTGATACATACATACATACATATTTTATATATATATATATATATATATATATATATATATATATATATATATATAAAACATTAATTTCCTAAGTAAACCAGTTCATCAATCTGTATGTTCACCTACGCCTGATCTATATTCTGTTATTTGTGAGGAATGATCGGAATAGTAAGATCCTCCTGACTCAGCTTTACAGCCCTTCATTACATTCCAATCATCTTCCCAATATATGCTCCATCTTATCCCAGCAATTCGGTTCCCCAGTCCATCCCTATCCGACTGCCTGCCTATCTTCATCCTAACTCAATCTGTCCCTCATTACATCCCAGTTCACCTTCTCATCCAACTCATTCGTGGTCTACCTGTGTCCCGCCAGACTGTAAGCACGACTATAAATAGTTAAATTAGAAAGGAAGGGACATACAAAAACTCACATAAGAAACACAGGGCAAAAATGTCATGCGAAAATAAATGGTACACAGGTAAAGAAAGGTACGAAAAGAAAGGGCAGATATGAAAAGAAAGAGCACATAGGAAAAGGAAAGCATTTTAGAAGAGAAGGGGAGCATAAGAAAAACAGCACAAAGGAAATGGCACATGGAAAATGTGGCACCCAGAAGAAATGACACATAGGAAATCAAACGAAACATCGAAAAGGACACATAAGAGAAGACTAGGCACGAAAGACAATAAAAAGCACACAAGAGAAGAAAGAAAACTACGCCTCATCTGCTCCTAAATGTAAGACTTACCACCTGACTGGGAGAGGACTTCGATGTCTGAATCCGTCTCGCGGTTGAAATCATCCGGAACGACCGTGGAGGCCTCGTCGTCGTCATCGTCGTCGTCGTCATTCATCGTGGTGTCACTAGCCGGGTCGTCCTCGTCCTCTCGGGGCTTCAGAGAGGGGGACGGCAGGGCTGTGAGGGGACTGTGGGAGGGGGGGCGGGAGGTGGTGTGGGGAGTAAGAATAGGACACTCAGGGTACGTCACGTCACTTTGCTTCATGCTGGGTTCTCTGGTTCTCTTGATCTTTGCAGCTTCTCTCTCCTCCGGGTTCCTGCGTTTTCTTCTCCTCAGCACTGTCTTCCCGGCGGGGTCCTCGTCAGTGTCCGAGTCAGAATGTGCTAGGAGGGCGGGCAGGCGGGGGTACAAGCCATCCCCGCCTGGCCGGCGAATTGTGTATATATCAAAGTCTCTAATGTCCTCCCTTACAAGGCCTGATATCACCCCTGCACTATCACTAGGGCCACTGCTAAGCTCAGCGTTACCCTGTTCCTGTGGAGTGGTGGGATCCGGTGCTGAACCAGGCAACGGGGGCTCCATGGCGGCGGCGTGTGAGGAGTGTGTGGGACGCAGAGGACTGTAGGAGGTGCGGTCACTAGAGCGGTTGCGAACACACTGCTGCCGCCGCCGCCGCCACCCAACACCTGCCCCGCTGCAGCCCTCACTGCCAGCCGCCGCCACTCCACGCTGCCACCCACCACTCCACCCAGGCCAGGTCAACACGCCCACGTCATCATCACTACTCTCATCTCCACTCTCATCTCCACCCTCATCTCCACTCATCATACCATCCTCAGTACAAGTTAGTTTCCAAGATACTTTCTTTTTCGTCGCCTGCATTAATATCGGCCCTTCAGAACTCATGTGCGATGGTTCTGTGTTTGCTGGGGGCAGATGGGGTCGGGTCGGTGTGTGGTGGACAAAATCAGAAATATTTGGCAAGTCTTCATCAGAAAGGCACCATTCCTCCTCACTGTCTTCGTGATCCGCATTTAGATGGGCTGAGGGGTGAATGTATTCTGAGGAGAGAGGGGCAGGCAAAGTCCTTGTGTTCTGGATCGAGCTGAAGTCCTGCGAAGTGAGGGCCATGATGGGATACTGGGCTAGGACTGCTGAACTGATGGAAGCCTCCTGGTGCGGCTGTATCATTTCCCAGTCTCCCTCGGTATTTGTCTGGTCTTGGTAATCATGAGAAATTTCGCCTTTCGTAGTCCTTGCTGACCTCACATATCCAAAACACACACAACGACCCGTCAAACACCGCATTACCTTTCTATTAGGCACAGTGGGAGGGTCTGCGAGGGTGCAGTGAGGGATGACCATGTGGGCGTGGGATGTAGGGAGGGTGTGGAAGGGTGTGGGTGTGGGTTCGGCGTGTCTTCCATCATGCTTGTTGTGAGGGTCGCCACTCACCACCCGCCATAGAGAGTGGGTCAGCACACTACTCAGCACACTCACCATCTTGCCAGATTCTTATTAACTTCAAGGTACCTCGTAAAATTCAAACCAAGGGTTTTATAATAACTGGAATATGTGTACCTGAAGAAGGTTCATGTCAAAAACTTTTATCTCCCTCTATGAACAGCTATCAAAAGTATAATTCTTCCAATTCTAGAAGGTTTTCAGTTCAGTGATGCTTTCATTAAATTCTGACTCGGCTCCTTTACAGTGCCTGAAAAATGAGTCTTAGTTTAGTAGATATTGAGTTCCTTTAACGATATGAATGATCACAACGCACCCTGAGTTAGTTTCCGAACAGTAGAATAAATAGCCAAAACGACAAACCCTGTCACACAACTCTGAGCTGCGTATCAGGTTCAAGGTCTTTCACACGTTCTGGCAGCAACGTGGATGGAGCTGTTGTGTCCCATTTAGCGATGATGATGATCCACAGAGAAAAGTGCGTGCCCCTTACCTGTGTGGCTGTGTGTGGGAGAGAGGGGAGTTGTAGTAATGGTTGCAGTGGCGGTGGCGGCGGTGAGAGGCTGTCGTGGTCAGGGTGACTATCTCTTTATACCCTAACCAACACAATACACCCAGACTGTCAGTATCCTACCCAGATATGTTTATATCTATATCAGTACACACACACACACACACACACACACACACACACACACACACACATATATATATATATATATATATATATATATATATATATATATATATATATATATATATATATATATATACACACACACGCACACACAGAACCTAATATAGGTGTTGGATGAGGGCGCACACCATTCACTCAGCATAATGCCATATTCAGGTGACTACAACAAGTTACGAGCAAAACGATTTCCTGCAACTCAGTTGTGACTGGTCACTTTCGGCCTGTTCCTAGCCTCAAGTCCTTATGCCCTTGATGGGGCCATAATGGACACAAAATTATATGTTAATTACAGTTAACGCCATGATCTACTTCCATGTTTTTTTACCAACTTCCACTTGTAAAGCTCCTCACCAAACTAAACAAATCTTTCTACATCAGTGAGAATTAGATAACAAAACCACACTGATTACACACACTATCCTTCTAAGCCCCGTCACCACTAAGTAAACAACAACACAACACGCAAACAGGCAGAAATAGTAGTTAGTAAACCTAGAACGCCGCCACATCCCTACGCCAATACAAGGAAGGAAGAGGAGTCGGTGGGGTGGCTGGAAGTGGTCATTTACTATAACTTAAAAGTAGAATGTTGCAATCAACAACCCTGAAACAGCGTGCAACAGCGAACTGGGAAGAGAGAGAACAGCAGCAACAAGGAAACAGCAGCATAAAACGGCAGCCAAAAAAAAAAAAAAGTCCTTGTAGTTGCTGTTGTGGTCCTAGGTTCATGTAAACCCTATGGACTGAAGGCTGAATTCCAGTCCACCATCCTCCTTTTGGGGGATATGGAGGGAAATAAGATCATTCACAGACAAGGAAAGAGTGGATCACTCTAAGAAAAGAAAGAGGGAATCACTCAACGCTTGGGAAGGAGAGTAGATCACTCAACAACAAAGAAAGAGAGTGGATCACTCAACAAGGAAAGATATTGGATCAACACAATAACAAGGAAAGAGAGAGGATTAAAGAAAAAGAATGGATCACTCAAAGACAAAGAAAGACAGTGGATAACTCAGGGATAAAGTAAAGGGGTGAATCACTCACGGACAAAGAGAGTTCATCACTCAATGATAAGGAGGGTGGATTAATCACTCATAAGGAGACTAGATTACTTAATGACAAAGAGAGTGGATCACTCCAAGACAAGAAAAGAGAGTGGATCATTCCAAGACAAGGAAAGAGAGTGGATTACTCGCTGACAAGAAAGGGCAATGGATCTCTCAAAGACAAGGAAAGAGCGTAGCTGACTGAACGGCAAAGTACAGCAAACAACAAAAAGTGCATATAAAAGTGGATAAGAAACAAAAAGTACATTAAACAATAACAACTGAGTGGATAAGTCACCGACAAGAGAAGCATACAGCAAACAACAACAAATAACAGTAGATAAGCCAGGCATGAAACAGTATAATAACAACAAATAAACAGTGTGCATAAGCTAACGACAAGGAAAGTGAATAGACGGGACACCACCACCACCAACTACCAAAATAAACATACACGTGTTCCCTGCATGGCTCGGTCAAGGTTGCTGACTTCCTGAAGTGTCAACTGGCTCACACCTGATACTCTTGCCCATCAGCCCCTTCTTCTCTCTCTCTCTCTCTCTCTTGTATATTTTACCGATAGGGGAGATGGGTGAACTCAGAGTACAGAGTGGATAATGAGAGAGAGAGAGAGAGAGAGAGAGAGTGAACCTGTATCAATGTGACACATCTGCACCAATGTGTCACACCGCGCAGAAACTACCCGGCAACACACAGACCAGAGAGAGAGAGAGAGAGAACCTGAATCAATCCGACAGATCTGCACCACTGTCACACCGCGCAGAAACAATCCGGCAACACACAGACGAGAGAGAGAGAAAGAGTTTATAAACTATGTGCATGCATATTGGAAGGGGGGGGGGGTGACTTGGCAAAAGAGCCCAACACGACACGACCTGGCAATAACACGACAGTCGGTTCAACGGGGACGACCACAACCGACCAGGACCCGAGTTCTATATTTACAAAGTTTCCTGAACTTGGCAACTTCAATCACACGACTTCTTTTTAGTTTACTAATGCCTTCTTCCTTTGCTCTCCTTATCCACTCACAAAATTAAATATATATACATTTTTTTTTTTCTTTTTAACATCATCGAAAGGCCCCTCTTGTCTATTGGTGATTGCTTTTCTTTCACTCCTTTGTGCTACTTCCAGACGGCTATTATATTCCGCTTAGCCAAGGACTCGTGCTGAAGGGGTTAATGCAGGTAATATCTAACCCCCCCATTTCGAAATGCCTCTTCTAAGCTGATTAAACTCCCCTAGTAAGTAGCAAAATAAAATAAAATAAAGACGGCATCGCAGAGAAAGGAATACGACTGCTTGTTGTATCTCAATTCATAAGTTAACAAACATCTCAAAATAAAACCCGAGTGAACATCATTTAAAACAATATGAAAATCTGTACCATCTCTGATAACATTGACTATAGCTTTCAAGATTTGTTTATCCAGGAAACAGCTTAAGATTCGTGTTAAATACGGACCCTGGATTCACGAACAAACTTATGCCCAACTCTCTCTTGTAACTCTGATTTATTTTTAGCAGGAAGGACAAGAGACTGGGAAGCACAAGGCAGCAACATCACTCGCCTCTCCTTGTTCTTCTTGAGAGCAAATATTTGACCGGATTCATAAAAACTTGAGGATCAACTCTCTGTCGTAACTCGATTTGTTTTTGCTGGTAAATTATTTTTGCAGGAAAATCAAGTGTCGGAAATGTACTGTAGTCTTCCTTCCTTGTCCTTCCTGCAAAAATAAACAATGAGTTTAAGCAAAACTTTTCCTCCTGTACCAAAGATTAGTTTCTACAGTTTTGGAGAAAGGTCACGTCTCTTGAGCTTCATAACAGATAAACAAACAAATAAATAAATACTGAAGGAAGGAATAGGTTGTCAGTTTCTTTGTGATTCTAAACCACAGGAGTTTATCCCAAGTGTGTTCAACAACCTCAGCAAAGGACAAATAGGCTCGTTGAGTGGTTCCGCGAAAAACAAAAGCGAATCGGACCCCCTGCTATGGTTTCTCGCTTTCAGGCTCTTATATTAATCCTCTTCACTCCAAGATGTCTCCTCGACTTTACTTTCTTTGTCCCTTTTATTTTTATTCTCCCATCGAGACCAGAACGATTACTTTAGGAATTTAAGCAATTTAAAGTATAAGCAATTCATCATAAGTTAACCACTACCAGATTTATTTATCTTTTCACTTTGACACTTCAATATTAAAATAAGTTTGGCTGTGAAGTGTGGGGTAGTTATATGAATAAAGACAAACGTATATCAGACAATCCTGAGACAGAGAGGTGAAATAATCATATGAAACATTTTTAAAACGGTCTCTAGTTTGCACAAATGATTTTTCAAGCGGGAAGAGAGGGAGAAATGGGGTGTTGGACGGCGGGCATGAGCTGAGGTCCGGGGTCTCTTACGTCCTCAGAACATAAATCAAAATCTGGTTTACTGTACATTTACTACATAAGCCACGACCTCGCACACATTACCACCACTCCCATCCACTTACCATATGTCACATTCTAGGCATGTTACGGGTGGTGTGTTATGTTAACTTCTAATGGTCGGGACAGCCCTAGTGTTTCCAGCTAATCCCTGGCGATTTTCTTCACCTGAAGGCTAGTTATAATAATTTGTTACTGCTAGCACCATTAATCCTCAGAGAGCCTTAACAACTCTTTACTTTTCCAGCCAACACCAGACGATTTTATTTAGCTGAGCGAGTGCGTAATGGTTCAGCCTTGATACTAATGGTAGGGACTGGAACCCTTAAAAGTTGGTGGTGCGTGGTTAGCAGAGGGGAGGGGAGGGGAGTTCCTGCGCACTCTGTATCACCCCTTCCTGCGTACACGTTTAAATCTGTATTCATAAACTTTCCTGAGCGTAAGTTGCGTACAAGACAGCCTAATTACCGTATACTTTTATCTTCACTAATACAGCTACAGAACACAACTATAACAATTGTTCAAGTGAACACTAAAAAGCAAAATAATTCATGACATTCAATTGCAGCGGAGACTTCTTTGCCGTAAAAAAAAAAAAAAAAATATTGACTAATCACTTCAGTTCGATGCCGTATTTTATATTTCTTCTTGCATCCCCCTGACGATTTAACGAGAGCATTATAACCCCTACAAATCGAAAATCCTCTCCTAAGCCGAATAAAATCGTCTTTAGGTAGAAATAACAGAAGTGACAATACGAGTGAAGAGGTTCATTATTTCTTGACATTTAGGTCCGTTTCGTCACTCCTTCAATCCCATGATGTATTGTTTCTTATTTTTTTTATTTCATTCTTGCTATGGCCAGACGATTTTATTCACTTGAAGTGTCTTTTCGAACTGGAGGGGTTAGATAGGCCTCATAAAAAACGCTTCATCACCTGAGTTCCTTCTGGGATTAAATAAAATCGTGGAACAAAACGGTCTGAAAAAATTAAGGAACTCCCCTCTCTCTCTCTCTCTCTCTCTCTCTCTCTACGCTTTATTTTCATGCACTACGCATATTCACGGGTTTTGAAAGTTACGCGGAATTTGCAAGAGAACTGCACACTATGCTGGCTTTCCTCCAGTGTATTTCTAGATCCAGCTCAACCAGCTCACTCTCTCTCTCTACACTTTTGTTCACTTCATAGTTTTCTTATTCGCGGGTCTTTAAAGGATCGCGGTAAACAAAAGCGAATCTGACTACTCCTGTTTGTTCTTTGATGCTTGTTAACCTGCTCATTGATCCTCGTTAACCTGCTCTTCGATCCTCGTTAACCTGCTCTTTGATTCCCGTTAACCTGCCCCTTGATCCTCGTTAACCTGCTCTTTGATTCTCGTTAACTTGCTCTTTGATTCTCGTTAACCTGCTCTTTGATACTCGTTAACCTGCTCTTTGATTCCCGTTAACCTGCCCCTTGAATCCTCGTTAACCTGCTCTTTGATTCTCGTTAACTTGCTCTTTGATTCTCGTTAACCTGCTCTTCGATCCTCGTTAACCTGCTCTTTGATTCCCGTTAACCTGCCCCTTGATCCTCGTTAACTTGCTCTTTGATTCTCGTTAACTTGCTCTTTGATTCTCGTTAACCTGCTCTTTGATTCTCGTTAACCTGCCCCTTGATCCTCGTTAACCTGCTCTTTGATTCTCGTTAACTTGCTCTTTGATTCTCGTTAACCTGCTCTTTGATTCTCGTTAACCTGCTCTTTGATTCTCGTTAACCCGCCCCTTGATCCTCGTTAACCTGCTCTTTGATTCTCGTTAACTTGCTCTTTGATTCTCGTTAGCCTGCTCTTTGATTCTCGTTAACCTGCTCTTTGATTCTCGTTAACTTGCTCTTTGATTCGCGTTAACCTGCTCTTTGATTCTCGTTAACCTGCCCTTTGATCCTCATTAATTTGCTCTTTGATCCTCATTAACCCTCCCATTTCACGCCCTTCCAAGTCATACAAGCCTGAGAGTGCTGTCTTTAATAACCCCCTCAAAGTCGATACAACTCATAGTATTTACTCAACTACAGACGATTTTATTCAGCGAAGGTAAGCCATAGGAATCTGAGAGTTAAAATCACCCTCCTCTATTTTCATCCACTAATCATATTCTTATTCAGGGATTATTATTATTATTATTATTATTATTATTATGATGATGATGCTGATGATGCTGATGATGATGATGATGATGATGATTACTATTCACAGGTGTTCAAGGTTACACGATACACAAACTTATACTCGGATCTTCACAGGTGTTTTTTTATTGCTTAATTATCTTGGCGGCGAATACTTTGCTTTTTTATTTTACACCTGGCAACACGTCTTTGGGTTCAGGAGGAACGATGAAAGATAAAAATAATTATAGCGTAAGAATGAGTATAGTAGTGTAGCTGATGGAGAATGGGGGGTAGGAGACAGAGAAGGAGATGAAGGGATAAAGTGGAAGAGATAAAAGATCGAGAGAGAGAGAGAGAGAGAGAGAGAGAGAGAGAGAGAGAGAGAGAGAGAGAGAGAGAGAGAGAGAGAATATCAAGTGAACGGGGAAAACCAAAAAGGAATGAGGGAAAAATGGAGGAACGAGAGACCTAGAACAAGATGGAAGGATAAAACGGACGAAATGGTGAAGCAGATGAGAGAAAGGATAAATATGGGAGAGGAAGACCGAGAACGAGATCAAAGGACAAGCTGGGAGAGTTCACATGGGAGTGAAAGTTGGATCAGGGGGATGAAGTTAAGACGGGTTAGAGTTTGGTGGCAGGTTTAATGAGGCCATCCTGATCAACTCTGGGATTAGGAGTCTGGGGTTAGGTAAAGGATTACAGACAGATATACAGCACGATAAACAGACAGATAATGGATATATGGACAAGCTAGTACGAGAATACACGTGATGAAAAAAAAATGAAAAAAAGACGGGGCTTAGGTCTTGTAATCTGCTGCGTCTTGTTTATTTTAATTTCTTACATCACTACATTTTTTTTCTCATATATCTCCCTTCATTCCCTCTCTGTTATGCGCACACAAACTCTCTCTCCCTCTCTCTCTCTCTCTCTCTCTCACCTAACTTGTTACTTCACTTTTCTTATTTTCATTTTTTCCCTCCAATAAACAGGTTATGAAAGTTCCGCGAAAACAAAAACCAATTGGACCTCCAGTTGACATTCCTCTCTCTCTCTCTCTCTCTCTCTCTCTCTCTCTCTCTCTCTCTCTCTCCCTCTCAACATGTCAGGCACCGTTATACTATTTCTTTTATATTCAATTTAGTGTTCCAACTAAGGTATAGATCTTTATGCTGTATCTATATTTTTATTAATTCGTCTTGAAAATAAAAATAAGAAAAATGGTGGATGAGGGTGAGGATGAAGATTATATACCGTATATACCGGTTACTTACATATACCTTAAGTCTTGCTGCCAAGATGAGAGAGAGTGTGTGTGTGTGTGTGTGTGTGTGTGTGTGTGTGTGTGTGTGTGTGTGTGTGTGTGTGTGTGTGTGTGTGTGTGTGTGTGTGTGTGTTAGACCCCCAGCTGACTTCTCTATATATTGTGATCCACGTTGCAAGCATCCCACTCTCCTTTTTATTTACCTTCACCTGGCAGCGCAAGATTCAGTTCAGGGAGGGCGATCACAGCCATCAGGGATATAATCCAGGTAAGAATGTGTACAAACAGATATGTCACGGGCGTCAGATTTCAAAGCTATGAGATTGTGACTGCGGCTATGGTTGTTAGGTTCGAAAATGAATTGAGGAGCCACGTTTACTCACAGCCGGGTCAGACTATACTCTTGTTAAAATAACCTGGCCTAAAACTGTCATCTCTCCATCGTGAATACTGAGCTGTTAAGATTAGTTTTATTTCAGAAAATTATGCCAAGGATGTAGAGCCGCGGTACTTTTCTGCCAATGGGATTCGTGAAAAAACTGCAAAATAACAAATATCTTAGGCCGAGTCAGTGTACAGAGAATAATATATTGCCGGAGACGTTTCTGTAGCCCGCATTCAAGTCGGATAGTGAGGTATATACTCTGAATTTGGTCCTGTGAAAAACATAAAGCGTACAGTATACATGCTCCAATTAATTTTTTTTTTTTCATTCCTTAAAGTGTCAGCTCTCGAATGCTTGTTCTTTTTTAAATTATTTCACTGACAGGCAAAACCGAATTTATCTTCCCTCTGACTTCCCTCATTCCTTTCTTCAGGTAAACACTGTAGTTTCCATTAT
Source organism: Coenobita brevimanus (assembly GCF_032717465.1). Classification (NCBI taxonomy): domain Eukaryota; kingdom Metazoa; phylum Arthropoda; class Malacostraca; order Decapoda; family Coenobitidae; genus Coenobita; species Coenobita brevimanus. Next base: position 55,580,396 of record NC_137046.1, on the reverse strand, counting down.
TTGTTCATTTTCATTTTAACTCTGGGAAAGACAAAATTGTATCTTCGTCTTTCCGTCGTCTTTCCTTTAAATTTCATGTATGTTTCTGTTCGACCTTGATGAGCCTATTTACCTCACCTACCGAGTTTAAAAATTAGCTTAGGAACCAACACGTTTTCGTCCTCCTTCTAGCTGTACTCTCTGGCTCCTTAAATATTTCAGTCCCAAGCAACAATTTACTCTATTTAGCCTTTCCTTTAGAACCTGACAACACGGGAGGCTAAGTGAAAGGAGGGCAGTATGACAAACCCTCAGAAGGATCGTAAATTGGATTCCGCCACAAACAACAGTGAATAAGATCTTGCTAAAGCTGCCATCTTTCCATACTGAACGCTGAGCTCTAACATTAACTCTAGAATATAATGCTAGTCTTGAGAAGTGCTATGGAGAAGATGTAGAGCCCAGCATTGTCTAGTTTTGTCAATGAGATACATGAAATATGCAGCAAGAGGAAAAAATTCTGGACCAAATGAAGGTGAATGAACGGCAGAATTTTCCTCGCATGTCCCCTCATAGTAAAAGTATGCCTATTTTCTTCTTTAGGTCTTTTAATTTCGCTTCCAGGCTTTAATTTTTCAAGGTCGGATTTTTCCTCACTCTCTTATATTTAGGTTCTAAGTTCTAATTTTCCAAGTTCTTCTTCTATATATCGATTCCAAATTTTCCCCATTCGTCCCCTTCGAACCTGGCAACGCAAAGATGGAGCGGAGACGTGGCGGCACCAGTATAAGCTCGTAAACTTAGGTCTGCCATAAACAAAGTGAATCAGATCTTACTAACCACCTTCATCTGGGGACTTAGTTCATATTTTATAATTATACTCTTGCTGTCTCTCCCAACGATAATACTGACTCAGAATATTTTCGAACTTGGGGGGCTATAATTATATAGCCTTAATTGACTCCGTGACTAGAGATTTTTTTAAATATCAGAAGAGAGGAATGAAAAACAAATGAATAAAAAAATTTCCATACACCAGATTACAGGTGTCTTCCATTCTTTAAAAAAAAAAAAAAAAAAAAAAAAAATCTGTAACACTTGGACTTGAACAGCCGTGGGATGAAGTTTTGAGGAAAACAACTCTGGGGAAGCAAGTTCCAAAGAGATGCAATTCGGAAAGCAGCCATTGCCAAGGGGGATGAAAATGGTGTAATATCTAACGTGCATGTAGTGTGGTGTAGACAGTCTAAGGCAGAGGTATTATGAGAGTAGGCTGGCCTACTCTCTGTGTTACAAAAAATCGTCCAGTGTTAGCTTGAGTCCAATGAAAGAAGCCTCTCCGTAATGAAGGGGTTATAGGTTACCTCATGTCTCTCCACATTATAACTTTCGCTGGCTGACGAAAAGTCGTCGCAGTCGTCATCATTTTTTTTTCCTACCTAAGAATGGGATGAGGCTAGGAGTAAACCATTTAATTCAGCCAAGGGAAAATCTATTGCCAAGTGGTAAGACGCGTTTCCCCCCCCCCCTCTGTTACACACGAATATTTTAATCAAGCTGACAAGAGATAATTATTTTTAGCTACGGAAAATTCTATCATTCAAAGATTAAAGAACCTCCATAACATTTCTCAACCCCTTCTTTATATGACTCATGAGAGCTGGGTAAATGAGAGCAATGTGTGTTTATTATCATATTGTTCTGACTACTCTTCTACTGCTAAGGCAACCATATCTGATGCTACCGTAAAAAGAAAAAAAAAAATCTTTAACCCACTGACTCCCATGGCGTAATATTAATTTTATACTCGTTATTTACAGACGATTTTATTCACCTCATGACAGACTTTTGGAGCTAGAGAGGTTATATAAAGCTTTCATTAACTCTTACGCCAAGAAGGTTCTCCTAAGTTGAATAAAATCGTGTTGAGGAAGCACGAATAAGCCCATACAAAATGTCACATGACTCCAAAGGGTTAGCATAAACCAACTCACCCCTCTTCACCAGATGTGACCCAACCCCTGCTAAGCCTAAGCCCACCTCGCACTATTAAGAACGTTATGACCTGGGACAGTGTATTATATATATATATATATAAAACACTTCCATCTCTTAAGTAAGGTTTATTATTATTATTCCAAGAAAAGACGTAGAAAGATTTTTCACTTGCCATTCCCTATCCTTCCTTTAAAACAAAATATAATATTCACCACAGAACTTATCATAAAATCTGAGAATCAATGAGCAGCAGAATTCTGAAACGTTCATTAACTATCTATCTATCTATCTATTGCCAGACGCCTCAATCCCGTTTGGGGTGGCCACAAACAAATCGCCTCCAAGTCGCCCTGTCCCCCGCCATTTCACTGCCCTGCTCCCAACTCACACCCCCCTCTCTCATATACCTCTCCACCCCATCCCTCCATCTCATCCTCGGTCTCCCCCTCCCTCTTCCACCCTCCACCTCACTCACATACACTCTCTTCGTCAATCTTTCACCCTCCATCCTCTCGTAAAACTGTTCACCTAACCTCGTACAGCCACTAGACATTTCACAGCCGAACTAGAGTCAATGTGCCTGTGACAATAACACTACAAAACACTGCTTCTGGAAAAAAAAAAAAAAATGCCACGAACATGTATTAATCACATTAACTGGCTAAGGATTCTATATAAAAACTTGCCGTGTTTCTATGGTGGTCTTGACATTACTACGCACTATCAAGGGCCCTGAGAAGACACTACGCTCAGTGCCAGGGACAAATGACGTCAATGGCGCCAGAAAAGGACTGACTTGGTTAACGCACCGTGGACATGATATGCGCAATAATTCAGTAACAGGTGTAATGCACTGCGTTTACATACTAGATAGTATAATAATAATAATAATAATAATAATAATAATAATAATAATAATAACAATAGTAATAATAATAATACCCAACACCAACAAGACCAACAACAACAACTATATATACTACTACTACTACTACTACTACTCCTCCTCCTCCTCCTCCTCCTACTACTACTACTACTACTACTACTACCACAACAACAATCTTTTTACTCCAATTTGTGCTAAAATTACCGTTTCTACACCTTGCATGTTGATTGGTAAACACAGAATACCGGTAACCCTTGAATATGATGCTTGTCACGATGAAATACGGAAAATACGGAGAGTCACAGTATTGTCATCTGCTAAGCCACGTAAAATAAGCTGTGTGTGTGAATGTGTGTGTGTGTGTGTGTGTGTGTGTGTGTGTGTGTGTGTGAGAGAGAGAGAGAGAGAGAGAGAGAGAGAGAGAGAGAGAGAGAGAGAGAGAGAGACCGCTTATCTAACAACAACCCATCAGCATAACAATATTCCAGCTGGTCGTCCTCCCCTGCCCTGCATACACAACTCAACACAATACACCTCAGTCACTTCCTCCATCCACCACATCCACACACACACACACACACACATCCTTACACAAACCCCCCCAAAAAAACACCTATGTTAACAGTTTGACTGCTAGTATTTCCCTCAACGGAGCAAAATCGTGTGGCGTTATATATACCCACATCTATTCACGTACACTAACACCAACAAGCCTCCCTTTCTACACAAATCCCCATTACCCTACACCCATGACCCACACGGAAATACTTAGTTGGAGCCTAAGTCTATAGGCTATACACACACACACACACACACACACACACACACACACACATATATATATTACATATATATATAAATATATATATAGTCTATCTGTTTAACTTACTCTATACACTCACACTCACTCCACTACACAAACCGCCATTTTCTGCCACCCATTCACCCACACTTAGCTGGAGTATGAGTATACATACAGTATGTAAACTCATCTAAATATACACTTCATGCTTATTAACTCACACATTCACCAACACCTACACTCACCCCCAAGCACACACACCACTACCGGTATTTTCCGCGACCCAATCACCCCCACGTAAAAAAACTTTGCTGGAGAATGAGTCTATATATAACCCACTCTAAACACACACTTCACACTCATTAACTCATCTATTTATACACCTACACCTACACTCATCCTATCTATACAAACCACTATTTCCCGCGACCCAATCATCCGCACGTAAACAAACTTTGCTGGAGAATGAGTCTATATATAACCCACTCTAAACACACACTTCCCATCATTAACTCATCTATTTATACACCTACACCTACACTCATCCCATCTAGACAAACCATTCTTCCTCCCCAAACATTCACCCACAAGAAAACACACATAAGTATAAGTCTATATGTAACCCACTCTAGACATACATTTTGCACTCATTAACTAACCCATTCATGCACCTACTCCCACATTCACAAACTGCCATTTACCCTCACTCATTCATCCACGCGTAAACAGACTCAGTTGAAGCCTGAATCTATATATAAACCTCGAGTGACGCGGGGTTTCCACTCGGACATCATCACGCAGAATAAACAAATGGCCCACAGCTGAGGACATGGAGTAGGGAAGGAGAGAAGGTCGGGGGAAGGGGACGAAAGTGTGGGAGGAAATGATGGCGAAAAGGGAAACAAGGTGGGAGACGTGGAGGGGAGAACGAGTGGGTTGGGGAAAATAGAGGAGAGAAGGCAAGGCGGAGAGGAAGGTGAAAGGATGGGAAAGAATGTGAGAGAGACGAGCAAATGTAAGAAGAGAGGAGAGAAGAACATAAGGCATATCCTGAAGGAAAGCTTAACTCCCTAACTATAAAGAGTCTCTCGTAAGGTGATATCGTCTAACGGTATTTAAAAAAAAAAAAAAAAAAAAAAGGAACTTGTTCCTAAGCCCTGCACTACACGTCCCAGTAAGACCTAATGTAGCTTTCTGTCTGCTGCAAGTATGAAAAAAAAAAAAATGTCATCGTACTAAGGCTAAGAGATGGAGATGAGACGAGAGAGGTGAATTAAATGGAAGAAGCACAATACGATGGAGAGTTGGGAGGAAAGCTCTCAGAAGAAGTGGTGACGGTGAGAAGGGGGGAAGGGGAGGGGTAGAGCTAAGTAGAAAGAGGCACAGTAAGAGGTGTGTGTGGGGGGGGGGGAGGGTAAAGAAAGAAGGCTCGAGAGGGTGACTAGGGAATAAAAGAGGCAGACAGGGAAAAGAATAATAGCCTCTAGCCAGTGGATCTATTTTATTTTATCCTTGAGGAAAGGGAAGAAAGGAATGATGGAAAGAGATGAAATGGGGAGGACAGGAGGGAGAAGGAAAGGGAGAAGGCAGAATGGAGGGAGATGATGGAAAGGAAGGGGATGGGGGAAGAGTAGGGAAAAGAGGGGAAAAGGAAAGGGGCATGGAAAAGTAATGATGGAAAAAGAGGAGGGGAAACAAGCGAGGGAAAGGGGCCAGTAAGAGGGGAAAGGAAGGAAGAAAGGAGGGAGAGGGATAAATGGAAGGTTGGAAGAGGAACAAGAAAAAGGGAAGTGTGGGGAGAGGAAGTGAAGGTAAGAAAGGACAGGGAAGCTGGGGTAGGATGGGGTAAATAGTGCATGGGAATTTTAAGACCTGTACTCTTGTCGGATTACGCTTCTTAATGGTGGATGAGACGTGAAAAAAAGGTAAAAATGAAAAGGTAGGAGGATGAAGAAAGGGTAGTGGAGTAAAAAATAGAAGGAAGAGAAGAGGAACTAAAGAGCGAACGGTGGAAGGGAAGAGAGAGAGAGACAGAGACAGAGAGAGAGAGAAAAGAAAGAGTGGGAAGAAGAGGAGGGAAAAGAAAGTGGAGGAAGGAAGAAAAATGTAAAATACATTAAAAAGGAAATGGAAGGGAGGAGTATGGAGATGAGAAAGATAAAAGAGAGAAGTACGAAGGAACAGATGATTAAGAGGAAGAAAACGGTGGAGGAAAAGGGACGAAAAAAACAAAAGGAATGAAAAGGGCTGCAAAGGAAGGGGGGGAAAAGAAAAAGGAAGGAAACGGGAACTATAAGATGGAAAAAACAAAGATATATAAGAGGAACGAAGGCACCCCTAGACACTAAAACAAAAAAACTCTCTCTCTCTCTCTCACACACACACACACACACACACACACACACACACACACAGAGAGAGAGAGAGAGAGAGAGAGAGAGAGAGAGAGAGAAATTTTATATTTACACCATTAATGAAGAGAAAATGAGGAAAAGGATGGTCAGAACAAGAAAGAAAAATAAAGAAAACGTGATGCAGCCTAAAGGACAGACTACTGCAACTCACGTGTGCTCGGTTATGAAATTCACTCCATAACCACATACCAGCACGTTTTGATCATAAGCTGTATTTCTCAGCACAGGGTAGGGTGGGGGAGGGGGAGGGAAAGGGGCAGTTAAGGAGGGGGGAAGGTAGTTGGGAAGGAGAATTAGGGATGGAGATGAAAGGGGAGGGAAGAAAGAATGCGCTGGGGTGAGAGAAGCTAGGGGAGAAGGAATGGGGAAGGACTAGATGGGATGTGGAGAAGGGATGGGGAGGAACAAACTGGAAGAGATAGGATGGAGAGGAACAGATGGTGGGAAAGGAAGAGGAGGGAAGGAAAGGAAGGGAAAGAAAAGGGAGGGAATGGAAGGGAAAGGAAGGGAAAGAAAAGAGAGAGAATGGAAAGGAAAAGAAGGGAAAGAAAAGGGAGGGAATGGAAGGGAAGGATGGGGAGTAGAAGAAAAAGGAATAGCATGAGAAGAGAGGGAGGAAAGGGGAGCATAAGTAAGAGGAAGGACAAGGGAAGGAAGGGAAGGGAAGGGAAGGGAAGGGGTGATATCAAAGGCGATAAATGACCCGACAGACAAGATGATCATGTCGGGTCGTCGGAGGACAAACAAGGAGGGACAGGGGACGAAGGGGGAAGTGGGCTGAAAGAGCAAGAGCAGAGGAGGAGGAGGAGAAAGACAGGAGGTAAGAGAATGAGAATGAAGGCGAAATAAGGAAACAGGATTATGATGGTGGTGGTGGAGGTGGTGATGTTGACAGCAGAAGGCCAGCTGGCTCACTATATATACGAGGTAGCTTCGTTAAGTGGCAGTAAAAAAGATATTTGGGAGACAAAAGGGAGCTAAATTATTTAAAAACAGTCTCTCTCTCTCTCTCTCTCTCTCTCTCTGTAACAAGAATGGGAGTAGATGTACTTGGGACCCCTACCCCTTGAGATCAAAATAGCCTATGGGACTGGTCAAAGGGTTAAGCATGCAGAATCAGGTCAGGGAAGGGAAGGCATGGCGAAGTGAGATAAAGAGAAGGGAAGACATGAAAAGAGAGGGACGAGATATGAAGTGAAGGGGAGGAAAGATGGAGGGAGGGAGAGGGGAGTTGGTTTGGGAGAGATGACGTGATGGGAAGAAGGGACAGGATGGGAAAGGGATAATGGAGAGGGCAAGAAAGACTGAAGAAGGGGAAAGCGAAGAGGACCTGTGGGTGAGAAGAGATGAAGGGAAAGGAAGTGAAAAGAAGAGAGGGACAGATGTGAAAGGAAGAGGAGGAGAGATTAATGAAAGAAACAAGAGTTAAGAAACAAGGGGGAAAGAAGATAAGTGTAGGGGGAGAGGAGACGAGGGGTGGTGAAAAATTGGGGGAATGCGAAGGATTGGTGAGGAAGGGTAACAGAAAAAGAAATGTGAAAGGAATAAGACGGAAAAAGAGAAAGTCGAGGTATGGCAGAGAAGTGTGACGAAAGGCATGAGAGATAAACGAGAGGCGACGTGAGGGGCCAGTAAGATTAGTGAGACGAGAGATGAAAACGGGTAAATAAAACGACTGAGTAGAGCGTGAAGGAAAGATGAGGAAGTGTGATGGGGGAAGGAAAAGGAGGTGAGGGGGCAGTGATGTGAGTGAAAAGTGAGAGGAAGGGAGAAAAGGGATAAGAATGTGAGGGAAAGATGATGAAGCGTGAGGCAGGAGAAGGGAAGGGGAGCCCAAAGGAGTCCAAGAGAAAGCAAACAAAAACAGATCTAATGGTCCTTTCGGGAATATTTGTTACAAAGAGGAGTATGATTAAGATACCGGTAGCTAATTATATGAGCTGAAGATAAGGATGAGGGAGGGGAGAGGAGAAGAGGGAAGGGAAGGGAAGGGAAGGGAAGGGAAGGGAAGGGAAGGGAAGGGAAGGGAGAAGAGGGGAGAGGAGAGGAGGGTAGGGGAGGGGAGGGAAGGGAAAAAGGAAACTAAGGACGACAGGAAACAGGTGTTACCCTAATCGACACAACGGTAACAAATGAGGATTACTGTGACGCTAAATAATTTCCCATCCATCGCTTACACATTTTCATTATCAATACCATCATCTTAATCCGATAAAAATTCAGGAAAGGGAATGTACTCTACAAAAGCTGTATCTGGAGGTTTTACAATATAAAGAGGATGATAATAATAGTAGTAGCAGTAGTAATAACAACAACAACAACAATAATAATAATAATAATAATAATAATACAGTAATGTTATTGTGATTTATTATTACCGGGTATGTGCTACGTGGGGTTGCCCACTAACCATTCATTCGACGTAAAGTAGTACTACAGTACCTTCAGGTGGCTATACTGAGTGACATGCCAAATGATTTCCTGTAACTCAGGAAACTATTTACTACGTAGGAGGGTAACCATATAACGAAATAATGTCTGGTGATCTCGTGGGAAAAGGCGCTGCAGCCAGATGGGGCCCGAAAGGGTTTGCATCCAAGGACTGGTTGGTGTTTTTGCTCGCATAATGCCACTCAGCGATGTGCAAGGCTTGTCACACTAACCTTGATGTCGGGACTGAGTAAACTAGCTTCAGGCCTCTAGGTTCCTGACAGAATAAAATGGATACTAACAGATTAATAGACGGACATATTATTATTATTATTAATATTTTAAGCTGTGTACGTAATGCATCAAAACAAAATTCCATTATGACTGAGATGACTGTGCACACAAGAGAAATATCAACAAAGTTTCAATACACGTGTCTATTTCAATTCACTCTCAATAAGGAAAAACAAAGACAAAAGACAGAGAAATACCCCCAGAGTCGATACATAAAAAACGTAAAGAAAAAGTTGGCATTAGCGAGGGCAGGTGCTGGTTGAGGAGTGAGGTTGGTGAAGGTAAAAAATAGAGAGAGAGAGAGAGAGAGAGAGAGAGAGAGAGAGAGAGAGAGAGAGAGAGTCAAAAACTGCGAGGGAGAAAGGTGGATGACATGGAGATATGGAGACAAAGGAAATGGATTTAAAAGTAGTTGGATGTAAGCAAAGATGAAGAAGTGAAGGAGTGGATGAAAGATAGTTCGAAATCTATGTGAATGAGGTAGGGGGGGTGGAGAGGAAGACCGGATAAAAGCAGTAAGGGGAGGAAGTGTGGAGTGGAGGAAGCGTGAACAATAGCAAGCAGGGTGGACAGTGGAAGGGAAGCGTAGACGAGTGGAAGAGTGCATAAAAGCGAGGTGGAGGGGTAGGGACGGAATGTGGAGGAGGGGGCTAGAGGGGAGGTGGATGGGAAGAGGGTGGAGGATGAGGGAAGGAGAGGTGGGGGAGGAGGCGGATGGTAGGAAGGTGGAGTAGGGGTGAAGGAGGGTAGGAAGTGGAAACGTGACTATGCTCAGGCCCACATCCAACTCCAAGCCGGAGAGAAGGAGAAAATGAACAACACCTGCGAGGTCTGTAGTGTACACACCCAATGTACATAGGAACACTCACCCTCTCTCTCTCTCTCTCACACACACACACACACACACACACACACACACACACACACACACACACACACACACACACACACACACACACTCCACGCTTATACTGTATTCAGCTAAGAAGAAACCGCTCGTAGTGAAGGTCAGGCAAACACACCCTTAACCTCTTCACTCCGATAATATAATTTGTTTTATTCTATCAACAGACGATTTTATTTCGCTCCCTAAATCCGAGTAAAATCATCTATAGTGTTTGGTTGACTGAAAAAAAAAATAAATATATATATAAAATCACTGGACAGACGGGGTTAATGTACTGAATGATGTTTTCTTTATTATTATTTTTGCTGTGGCCAGGGACAATTTTCCTCAATTTATGGCATACATTTTGCAGTGAGGGGGCTTTTAATGACACGAACCAACATGAAAGATGAATGTTGCATCAAGTCTAATCAAAACAACTGCCTGGTGCTGGTTCCTCTCCACCCCACTTAGCAGAAGGAAGTCACAGGGGACATGAGAGGATTAGTGGTGGGTGTCGGAGGAAGCGACTGGGGGAGGGGGTAGAAGGGTTAATGGCCTACGGGTATGGAGGGTTGATGGGCTGAGGGTATAAACGCTGAGGAGGACGATAAAGGGAAAGGGAGAGGAGGGGTATAAAGAGAAAGTGGGTATGAAGGGAGACGGGGGGCATGCAGGGAAAGGAGGAAAGGAAGAGGGGCCAGGAAGGGAGAGAGGGTATGAAGGAAGATACCGGTATGAAGGGAGATGAGGGAAGAGAGGGGTATAAAAGGAGAGGGAGGGGTATGAAGGAAGAAAGATGAATGCGTGTGGAGGCCTTGAGGTATAAAGGGTTATTGGCCTACGTGTAAGAAAGCAGAGGGAATGCAATGAAGGATGGAGTACAAAGGAGTGGAGAAGGTATGAAGCTTAAGGAAAACCTCTCGTAGTAAAGGAAAATGGGAGACTCGTGGGCAAGAAAGGTAGTGGTTTTAGGCCTAGGATGAGAGGGGATAGCAAGCCTACGGGTGTGAGGGGAGGGTGCGTGGGTATGAGGTCGTTTTATTTGATAAGAGAGAAGACTGTGAAAGCGTAAGAAGGATAAGGGCGCACTGTATCATGCCAAGAAGTGGAGGAAAGGATATGCTGTGAGGGTGTGAGGCTGTACGAAAGGATGCAAGGGTGAAGGATAATGCTACAAAGAACTGTGCAGACTTGATGAGGAAGGAGGGAGCTTTGAGGGTGTTGCGGAGAACGGTGGGGGTGGGGAGGAGTCTTAAGGAGTGAGGCAGGAAAGGGAAGGGTTGTGAAGCAGTAGAGGGGATATGAGAGTGAGATAATGAAACAAGGAACTCTGAGGTCTTGATGTAGGAAAGAGATATGAAGGTGCAAGACAGGAGTCGGGAGGGGGTTTTTGAAAAGCAGGCAGGAGGGGATTCGTGAGTGAGGGGAAAGGAGGGTTACTAACTTCTCGAATCCGATGACACGTGTTTTATACATTGTTCTAGCTACTTCCTGCTCGAAAAGCCACTCCTCAAGTAAATATAATCGTCTATACATAAAAAAAAAAAAATAGGTTGCAAATACAACAAATGGACCGAGGTCAAGGAGGGTGATGGTGGGGTATTAGGTCCAGAAAAGAAGGCAGTGGGAGGGTGATCGGAAAGGTGTTATGCGATGATGAGGGGGGAAGGTTATTGCCACGATGCGAGGCAGGAAGGGGGATGGAGGATTAGGCCTAGGGGAGGAGAGGGGGGGGGGACTGTGATACTGTGAAGGCGGTGAGGGACGATGCATGAGTCACGTAGTCACCAGTAAGGTCAAGCAACGGGAGGCACAGGTGTTCACTGCCACGGGTGTAAACATTGCTGTGTTCTTACAGTATGTGTATGGGTGTAAGAACTGCTGTTCTATTGTGCATATGTATGTATCTGAATGTGAGTCACAGTTTTTGCTGTGTATGTTTTAAGTTGTTGCTGTTGCTGTGGGAGTCAGCGCGCGTGCGTGCGTGCGTGTGTGTGTGTGTGTGTGTGTGTGTGTGTGTGTGTGTGTGTGTGTGTGTGTGTGTGTGTGTGTGTGTGTGTGTGTGTGTATACGCTGTTGTTGTACTAACAGATGATAATAGCCACTTACGAAGACAGTGGTGATAACACAAACAGCATACATTATGAGGAACAGAACACCCCAAAGAAAATAATAATAATGTAAATGTGATAATGGCGTAGCGTATCAAACAAACAAACTCATTCCGTCACGCTGAGGGAACTGCTACTTTTAATGAAGAACAAGATGAAAAATGACACACACACACACACACACACACACACACACACACACACACACACACACACACACACACACACACACACACACACACACACTAAATGCTGTCCTGCTACAGAAGATGACGCCTGCCATACCCTCACACTGTCTTTGGTGCCAACGTGTGTGACTGCACAGATCAATCCTGGATCCGCAAACTTTGCCACACAGTCGGCATGTCAAGTCCGGGTTTGCTGGGAGAACTCTGGTAAAAGCATTGGTTTCAAGATATTTTTATATTATGTTGCATTTCTTCAGGGTTGTCCTTATAAGTTTCATATCTTTTCTGTCCCCTGGGTTGCAGCGTGCTGCAAGGAGTTGGCCATGCAGAACCTGGCGGGGAAGGAGGCGCTCAGGCATGTGAAACACATATCAGACCTATCTCAGCTGTTTTTCAGCCAGCATGGTTTCTATGCTGGTTGACTTTGCCCTCTGGAGAATTTGTGAGTGAGGAACTTCATCCTCTCGTATGAGTCCTATAGGATGGGCTGTATGCGTCATATGTGAAACGATTCAAGCTATTTGATGGGGTGCTGGTAAGCAGTCCAGGATTCAACACTGAGTAAGAGGGTGGAGTGGCAGACAGCTGTATAAACTGATACCTTCGTCTCGATTCCCAAGTTGGTGTTTTCAAAGACTCTGGATCTGAGATCCAAAAATGGCCGAGGCGTGGTTGATTCGTGCGAGGACTTCTGCATCAATGTCATGTTTTTGTGCGGACACTTCCAAAGTAGGTAAAGTTATCCACCTGTTTTAAATTTTCGTCATTTATCCGAAATTCGGGAGGTTCTGCTGGGTTGTTTCTCTGATATACTGTTTATCTTTTCCTGACATTTATTCAGAGCCCCAATGCATGGTATATGTTGGAAATGATGGTAAGGCTCTGTTGTAGGGCTTCTGGGGTATGTGCAAGGACAGCACAGTCATCAGCGTATTGCAGCGCCAGGAAATGAGCCATTTCAGTTTTTGTGCTTCAAGACGTCTGAGATTTATTTTACTGTCTAGACGGAACTGGATTTTTAGTCAATCATCAGGGTTCATTTGTTCGTGACTTAAAAGGAGGACTGTAATGAGAGGGATGTTGAAAATGACAGGAGCCAGGACACATCCTTGCTTTACGTCCACGTCCACACTGAAGGGCTCAGATTTGCTTCCACCTATGGACAAACAAGCATTCATGTCATGCAGGCTCTTCAGGGTGTAAGAAATTTGTCTGGAACTCCAAATTTGGAAAACGCATTGCATAAAAGTTTTCTGTTGAGTGTCAAATGCTTCTGTAAAATCGGTGAATGCAATATACTGTATACATCACGGTTCTGCTCGTTGGCATTTCTCTTGTATCTGTCGGGCAACAAAGATCATACCACAGGTACTTTCTTCCTTCCGAAATTAACGCTGAGTTTCAGGAAGTGTTGACTCAGTCAGATGTTTTGTCAGTCTGAATAACATTATCATGGCTATTACTTTGCCAGCATTCACAAAGGCAGAGAAGCCTCTGCTGTTGTCATAATCTGAGCGGTCCTCTTTCTTCATGTAGATGGTTACAACATCAGCAGTAAGCCATTCAGATGGAATTCATTCTTAGTTCCAGAGAGTCAGTATGAGATTATGGAAGCACTGTTAAAGTAACTGGCCACCCTCTTTGATTAGTTCAGATGGTATGCCATTAGGAAAACAGCTTCTGTTATTTTTTACAGATCGGATGGCCTGAACAGTTTCTGCAAGTGTAGGTGGGACATCGATATCTTCTGCACACCAGTTCTCCCCCTAAGCACACAAGGAAAACATTTCTCCACTACACACGCACACACACACACACACACACACACACACACACACACACACACACACACACACAATTCCCCCCGTAAGTACACAAGGACAGATGGTATGCCATTAGGAAAACAGCTTCTGTTATTTTTTACAGATCGGATGGCCTGAACAGTTTCTGCAAGTGTAGGTGGGACATCGATATCTTCTGCACACCAGTTCTCCCCCTAAGCACACAAGGAAAACATTTCCCCACTACACACGCACGCACACACACACACACACACACACACACACACACAATTCCCCCCGTAAGTACACAAGGACAACAATTCCTAACCACACACACACACGCCAGTTCATCCCCTAAACACATAAGATCAACAGTACCCCCCAAAACACACACACACACACACACACACACACACACACACACACACACACACACACACACACACACATCCTTAGCATAACCTCATGAGTAGTGCATCTCAGTACACAAGACTTGAAGATAATCCTGCAGTGTTGTATCCGTCCATCTGGTATGATATCAGTTCAAACCAATTAACAAGATATTATGCGAAGTGAATGATAATAACAGACATCCTCGCACGCTCTCCTGAACCTCTCATCACCACAACTGGATAGGAAGATGTATGTGGGACTTATGAGAGGTAGGGAGATACGATAATGTGGGACTTATGAGGGGTAGGGAGATATATGTGGGACTTACGGAGGGTAGGGAGATATATATGGGACTTGTGAGGGGTAGGGAGATACATGTGGAATTTGACTGTCAGGGTAAGCTATTGCATTTCATTCTTGCTGCCTTCTGACGATTTTATTCACCTTAGGACAAACAACCTGTATATAAAAGAGTCAACGGACTTTTTCAAACCCTATCATTTAAACTGGTCTCCCCCAAAACTTGACCAATTTGCCCCGAGGTAGAAAAACTAAAATAAATAAATAAATAAATACATCAAAAGTATGTCGTCGGACTGAATGTGTTAAAAGAAAGAATGAAAGACACGTACTGACGAAAAGTAAAAAAAAAATGACTCGCTCCAAGTAAGTTGTGCGGTTCTGACCAAACACCTGGCATGTACTGATCTCAGATATGTTTCTCTCAGAACCAAACACCTGGCATGTACTCATCTCAGATATGTTTCTCTCTGGCACTTGTGACTTCATAACGTATCTCCCTTGCCGATTTTTACCTTATATTACACTTTAAAAATTCTCTTCTAGGTTATATAGGCTACTTGTATATAATTTCAACACTGACATACCGGTAATTTTTATTTATATTGTAGAAGATATTAACTTGTAATGGCAAAATATATCGCTGAGGATGAAGTAACACGAAATCTCAACCAATAAGACAAAGGTCCAGTACCAGAACAGTGCAGTAACTACCATTTTTTTTTTTTTTTTTTTTTTTGCCTGGCCCAGATTTTCGTCTTTTTAGAGCACATTTCATGCAGCTGAGGGGCAGAAAAACACAATGCTACAGCTATACACGCTTTTCATATCACTTCTTGCCTAGTATCAGAGTTTTGTGTTAATTTACTGATGCAATATGGAGAGACGACAATTTTAGACCAGGTGTGAGTAAAATCAGTATGCAAGATGGAGAGATGACATTTTTTGGTCACTGCAGCAAAAGGTGAATGCAAGATGAAGAGATGACAATTTTAGGTCAGGTTAGAGAATGAGGAGCATAGGTGTATGCATGAGGGGAGGCCTTGGGTAACAAAGATAAGATGGCAACGGGTTCCGGGATGTTGGGTGTGGGCAGGATGCTAACTATGCGTCTTATCTTGGCGGGCACAGATTTCCCAGCCCATCTTTCTCATTTTCTTTTTCTTTACAGTACACTTACTTATTCACTTGTACTCTACGTTACTTAGGCAAATTATTTTGATGCGAGACAAAAGAATATCAAGGTGTATAATGGACGATAATTCGATAAGGAAAGGGTACTATAGTTCGTTCATCTTAACTTGGCGGAGATTTTCGTCCTATCGTGGGGTATCTCCCGTGACTTACTGGTAAAATAAAAATACTGCAACTCCACATAGTTTACACAGCACTTCTTCGTGAGTGACACCATACGCCTATTCTAGAGTCAATCTTTTGTTTCAGTTCCGCACTCTAGGAGGAGAGATGGCAATTTCTGGCCAAGTTAAAGTGAACAGAGAAAAGAATGCGACCCTGTACAGCAAAAGAGGCCTATCTGGAGTGTCGCTTACATGACAGTCCACGTTGATGGACAGCTGCTGAGAATAAGAATGTGTTGCACTACCAAGTGTTGTTCTGAACTGGCGAAGGTCCCAAACCCGTTTGTTTTTAGCTGAAGGCCAAGTGTTGTGATCAGAGGGTGACTTGAATAGTAAACAGAGAAAGACCCGACAACTTTATAACTAAGGCTACGGTAATCGAATTTCTTGCAACCACGACGCAGTATTACAGTTGTGGAAGTGGCCAAGCTGCAAGCAAACCTACTACTGTGCCACGCTAAAACCTTACCCTCAGGTGGTGCACAGGGCATAAACATCAATTGGAATATAGAGTCGCTGGCTGTTAAACTAGCAAATGGGGATATCTTTTATAACTCTTGAAAAACGATAATGGCCATGAACCCAAATACAAAACAGTCTCCCATTGCTTGTATATCAAGTAGTAGGAAAGGATATTACCACTACGTAGGTTGGAATTGGGCAGGCGTTTAAAGTACCGGTATTCGTGGGATGAGATCAGTGAAAATACTTTAGGAAGAAATCTACGTAATGCTGCCCTACATAACAGCAGAAGCATTTGCTATGCTGAAACGAGGGGACATTCTAAATGGTCTTTCCAAAAGCAAAGTTTTTGGAATTGAAAGGCTTCACTCAGGAGCCTATAATATACTCGTACACCACCCAGCTTAACATTCTGGTTCGGTATATTGCTGAATGCATGTCTCCAACCAATATATTCCTAACCAGGTAAATGTTGTCTTAATCATGTTAACGATCCCTAAAAACTGTGTGGACCAAAGCAAGAATACAAATGCTGTCAAAGATCACTGAAACCGTCATACTACACGAGGTCCAAATGTAGTCATGTATCGATTCAGCTATAAGACAGGATGCAGTACAGAGATGTCTAGAAAGATCAACACATTATGGACCAGTGTATCAAGAAATGATCCCCAGTCCATCTTTATTCACCTTAAGGCTAATGATGGATCTGATAGCCAATTCCTGATTTATTTTTTTCATATTGCATTAATCCTTTCACTACGACGACTTTTGTAGTATATTCTTTTTACCACCAGACCATTCCATTCAACTGAGGTGTGACTTCCGAACTGCAGGAGCTACAATAAGCCTTCATTAACTCTCTCGCAGCAACACGTCTCCCTTAAACTGAATGAAATCGTCTAGTGGCAGCAAATACACACACACACACACACACACACACACACACACACACACACACACACACACACACACACACATACACACTGGAAACGAAAAGGTTAAAAGGCTAGTATTGAATGTCTATAACTGCTGGTGTACTGGTAAACTAGGAAGAAATTTATTGTCTAATGAGATAACCCTAACTCCTTATCTATCGGCTTTAAATCAACCAGTGGCATTACACAAGGAGAGATACTGCTTCCTTCTCTGCTTAATATTTTTACTAACAAACGCCGTGCTTTCTTGGTGGCTTAATTACCATATAAGACAAGTTCATTACTTTATTATGTATTCATTTATTCATTTTTGGGCTAAACCGGCAACCATGTGCTTATTTAACTCTTCCAACCAGATGGGATGGGGATATACTTTTCAAGGTGTTAAATATACAGTACCTCTCACTAAGTCACATCTTTACCTAACTGCTCTCCTAAGCTGAATAAAATCGTCCAGTGGTGGCAAGATTAACAGAGATAGTTCCTCAAAAGGAAAGGGTTAATGCTGATTCCAGTTTCACTTCGGGACTCATCAATACGAAGGGAAGGCGGATGATGATGATGATGATGATATACTAAAGCAGCTAAGGAAACAAAACACACAGCACTTAGTACCATCATCTTCCCATTTTTTTTTTTTTCCTCCAGTAATCGGGTGTATCTGCAGCTGTTTTGAACTTGTTATTCTATTTCCTCCTATTCATTAAGGTGAGTTACCATATACATGCTGACGAATAAAGTATTCAGAAAAGGTTGTTTGAATAACTTTGATACGTACTATGTACACAGTCTCAGGTTCCAAGGACGCACTCATTTAAACAGAAAGGTCTCAATCTTAGCTAAATAAAATTGTTCGGTATTAACTGGACTAAAACTGCCTACTAGCAGTGTCTTGTGCATGATGGGATTATATGTGTAGGTGTGGTTAGTGACTCTGTATATGGACGAAATTCAGGAGCAGAAGAGTCGCACCTGGCACCAAGGCCACCGCCCCCGCATGACTGAACTTGTTACTCATCCACTGTACCTCGTGGAAGGTTCCTCAAAAAACAGTTGTACCACATTTTGTAATACATATATGGTACACTTCGTTTTGTGTACTTCCTGTATTGTAATAATAATAATAATAATAATAATAATAATAATAATACTTCTACTAGTAAGCTACATGAATATGCTGCTAATTTTTCGTCTGGTTCAGGATGCAATAGATGTATAATAAAAGAAAACTGTAATAACAATAATAATAATTATTATTACTGATCTCTTCAACTAGAGAAGAAATTAAGGGTAAACTATTCCTGTCTTCATAAAAATTAACCTATTCAGTCCGGGAACGTCTTTTATATTTTTCCCTGGCTAACTGCCCAAACTTAAATACAGCTCAGCAGTGACATCTCCGGTTTCAAGGGGTTATGGTAAAAACAAATAGAGGTGTTTTATTAGTAGTAGGCATTTGATTTTTTGTTGTTGTCAATTTGGACTGGTATTTAAGACCGTCTTAGCCTACCCACAAACACCATCTAACACCGATTATAATGCAGATGTAAACACAGTCAGCCTCATGTACAGAGGGCAAGGGCACGCAAAGACATTCACTTCTTTCATGATCTGTTTTACATACATTGCTCTGGTGGATACTTGGGGACTTGCACCTCCAAAGCGTTCAGTCTTTGTGTGCTATCTACATTACGTTATTCCGTACTCACCACAAAATATCTAGTTAACCTTATCAATTGACATGCTCACGTTTTCTGTTGCTGTTGAGTGCCAGGTTCGGTCCTTTATCTTGGCTCTCTAAAATGACCGCAATCAGCACTGTGCTTCTTCTTATACGATTTTGGAGCAACTTTTTGGCATATAGCTTCTAACTGCACGAATAAAACATATTTTACGTGTGGTTTATATATATATATATATATATATATATATATATATATATATATATATATATATATATATAAACGGGCAATTTCATACATAAACAATGTGTGTATGAGCGACTCAATGGCCTATCCCTACCCATTAAAACAGGTGTATGTGAGTTTGACAGTAGCAGCACCACCACCGCCTCACCACCACACTCCCGCCTCCCCCACAAGCACAGCCACGACTGAACCCGGGGCGCGGGGCGGCAACATGACCAGTTAAATATACACGCCTATGGTGGTCACGTGACCCTGACATACGTCCAGGGGAAAGTGCCTGGGTGGCGGCAGATGTGAAGACTGCCTCATCGCCCAGCCAACCCCTCACAGCCATCGCTCACCTGCCCATGCTCACACAATACCTCAATACTAGCCAACCAATTTACAGCCATTTTTTTTTATAAACAAAGTGAAGCTATGGGTTCATGAAGTATCCTTCAACCAACTTCGCGTTCAATGTATATGGAAAGAAATATGGCCATCTTTCCTCACTGTAGTAGTTAAACCATTGCACTCTAGCAGTTCCCTGAACTAAGTGAAACACTCTGGAGGGAAGTGGGACGGTGTGATTAAAGGTCGTATGCTTAAATTTTAAATCGCAAAAGAGTACAAACCCCTAATTTTTTAAGGTTATTTATGGAACTCCTGTGGTCAATACTTATGGTTAGCCTGCATCCCAAACCACAGAATGCAGTCAGCAACCATATAGGAAGGCTAAATAAGTTAGATCATCGTCAAGTACTTCAAAAATCGTTAAAAAAAATTGAGTCTGCATCCCACTTTGTGGCTCCAGGTCTACGTGTACGATCTTTAAAAAAAAAAAAAAAAAAAAAAGGCTAAATTGAGCACGAAGGAGGCCATCAGACCCTAAACACACTCCGAACATCCATCACAACACTACACTGCCCATCTTTCGACTCCAACAACAAACTGTACCACCCGCGCGACACTCCAGGAGCACCGCCACTACCCACACCGGCAGCAGCAAGAAGAATAAATAGCGGGTCTCAAGAATGCCTCTCCCCGTGCCTCGATCTAGGTGGAAGGAGGAGGCGGGGGAGGAATCCCTGCGAGCTCGGCGGGACGTGCGGATCGCCTCGTAGCGGTAGAGTTGGGTTTGGTCACGCAGTCAGAGGCTCTGACGCAAACCGCAACGTAACTTCCAAGTTTCTTTTCCTGACCCGGGGCGCACCTGGGTATGGGGAGAGCGAGGGCGGTGGGAAGGCCATGGTACAACAGGTGGTGCGGAGAAAGAAACAGACTGCACGCTGAAGGCTAAGGAATAATACTGTAAAATAAAAAGTAAAACACGGGAGGAACCCGCTGGCACCGAGAAAGAATAACAACCAAGATGAAGGTTTGAAGAATTGTAAAGGACAGAACAAACTGCAAATGTGGAGGATGAAAAATAGCAGACACAATCAAAGGAGATGATAACAGAAAGTGTGAGCTTGAACAATACAAAGGATAACATGACGTCAAAAGAAAGAAAGAAAGAAAAAGGAGGGGAAAGGGAAAATAGTTTAGACAATGAAATAAGAGAAAACGGAGTGAAGACTGGGAGAGTATACAAGATAAACAAAATACAAACCAGCGAGAAGGGAAGAAAAAAGCTGGTATAAAAAATGAAAAACTGAAACACACACACACACACACACACACACACAAAGTGAGAGAGAGAGAGAGAGAGAGAGAGAGAGAGAGAGAGAGAGAGAGAGAGAAACAAGTGCAAAACCAGAAGGAAAGAATGCAGTAAGCACAAAGAAATGAAATTCAAAAGAGAAATGGAGGTGAACGATAAATATACAGAACAAATGATATAGGGAAGAAGAAACTACATACAAAATCTATGATAAAACAAAAAAATTGCAGAAGAAACACGCAGGATATCGCCGCCATCATCATAATCATCCAAACCATATTTCCTAGTATAAAATGAGGTGAGTATAATCCAGACATAAAAAAAGAAAAAGACGTACAAGTAGAAAACGGAAAGCACATACCGGGGTCTATCAACAGAATACCCAGTGATGTGTCTAGATGAAATGAAGATCAGGTATAACTATGGAAGCACAGAGAACATGGACAATTATGCAGAGAGGGACAAAATACAGCAAAGCATACAATACATGATATGTAAGACAACTACAATAAAAGCGACAGATCATGAAGACTGAACAGAGTGACTCCTCGTTAGATCGGCATATGCGTAA
This sequence comes from Coenobita brevimanus, assembly GCF_032717465.1. Classification (NCBI taxonomy): domain Eukaryota; kingdom Metazoa; phylum Arthropoda; class Malacostraca; order Decapoda; family Coenobitidae; genus Coenobita; species Coenobita brevimanus. Next base: position 55,559,032 of record NC_137046.1, on the reverse strand, counting down.
CAATATGAAAGTGAACACAACTACACCTACACCTCGCATCAACTGAGGTCGGTTTCACGTTGGATTCTTTTATATTACTGTCAGACGATACTGGACTCAGGGTAACGATTATGCCTTACACCCAACACCTAGCATCCGCAAGAGGTGACTGGAGATTTTACTGTGTGATATCATAATGCCATGAATAGTTCAAATAAATTGATTATACCTACATATTTTGGAAAAGGTGTATATTGGGAAGGGGCAATAGTTTCGGCCCGACTTGGACATTTTTGTGTGATAATGAGTTTAAAGATAGGATGAAGCGCAGAAGGCCAAAAGTTCAGATTAGCAGGGCAAGTAAACACGTAAAACAGGAAAGTGGGCTACGGTGGAAGAAGATGCAAAAGAAGAGCGATGAATGACGAGGGAGCTTGGCAGTGGCCGGCATAGTTCACAGATTGTAGTAACGTTAGTGTGCATGACTTCGTGTCTGGGGTGGAACGCAGAATTTTCAAGACTTGAATAATTAGAGAATTGATGCATGACACATCCCACTAAGTACACTCATGTAACAGCGATACTTACGGCATGTGTTTAGGTTTCCCTTCTCTGGATCATGCACAGCCTATTTGTAATGACGGGAAATGATGATGAAGATGATGACGATGATGATGATGACGATGACGACTGACTGATGATGAATGCCAATCCAGTTTAGACTCAGCACAGAAACATCCTGCAAGCTTCATACAGTATCGGTAAATTCATATTCCTGGCAAAACACATCAACAGGCCTACGTATCTATACCGAACCTTTAAGTATCAGTATCTATATCAATGCTAAACTTACAACCAGTATAAGAGAATCTATCAATAAATACTGCTACAGAAGGGCAAAACTACCTCTAATTTCGGGAAAAGTTACCTATTCGCAGTTATGTTATTATTCCATTAGGGTGATATAGCGTTATGGACTCAACCTGCTGACCTAATACCAATCCCTTCAAATTCCGCTGTTTCCTATAACACTTCGTCTGTTCTATATTCCCACATCTTTCATCAGCCCTTTCAGTGATCTAGACTCACTTAGGTATTTTATTCTGGGTATCGGTGGACGACTTTATTTAGCTGAGGGAAAGTTTTGTAGCCAAATAATTAGAGATAATCTAGCTATGTTTACAAAATAAAGAGAAAACTATTCACCTTCACATATTGAGAGAGAGAGAAAAAAAAAATGTTCACCAAATAGAGAAACAACATTCATAAAAAAAAAAAAAATCAATCCTCACCAAACATTCTGAAAAACAGCAATCTCTATTATGCACACACACACACACACACACACACACACACACACACACACACACACACACACAAAATTCTTTCGTCCAAACAAAAGGGGACCATTTCAACAAATTCATATAACCTTCCATTTTAATCAATGCAGCCGAGAACCAACCACTCCTCCAAAACAGTGTAAAAGACACGCCACCTCCACCAAACAGACAACCACCAATCTCCACCGAAACTAAAACAACCACCCCTCCACCAAAACCAACCTAAGATCACCCATCTCAAAAACAAAAAGAAAAAAAAAACACCTCCCTCCAAAATACTACTAATAATAAAAAATAAATACTCTTCTAGGAGCTGCCTAGCATGGGCCAACCGGCCTACTGCAGTTATCCTCTCTTCTTATGTTCTTATGTTCACTGCCCACCACACAATCTTCAGCACTAACAGAAACACTCTCCTTTCCACAAAAACCAACCTAAAACAACCCACTTCTACCAGAATGTCACCTTTCTCCAACGAAGCAACTTAAAACCACCCATCTCCACCAAAAAGTCACCTTTCTCCAACAAAATCAACTTAAAATCGCCCATCTCCACCAAAACCAACCATAAATCATCCGTCTCCACCAAACAAAAACCACTTCTCTCCACCAAACGTAAAACCAATCATCTCCACTGAAACTAAAGAAGAACCACCCCCGCCACCAAAAGTCATCCTAAAACCACCTCTCTCCACCTACCTAAAACCACCACTTCTCCACTAAACAAAGGAACAGCGTGCCGTAGGCGGGGATGACTTATGTAGATATTAATAAGTCTACTGCACCTCCACTTCACCTTCTCTACGCTCCCTTATCATACCTATCTCCTGAAGTCAGTGCACCTCAACATCTGCTGGGGCGAAAATAGCTACCTTCCCACGTGTGTGTGTGTGTGTGTGTGTGTGTGTGTGTGTGTGTGTGTGTGTGTGTGTGTGTGTGAGAGAGAGAGAGAGAGAGAGAGAGAGAGAGAGAGAGAGAGAGAGAGAGAGAGAGAGAGAGAGAGAGAGAGAGAGAGAGAGAGAGAGAACCACACGACGACCTTTGTTGCTAGCCTACCACTGCTACATTGCCAACATCCCCAAAATAACACCGACACTCGGCTGCACACTACTCCAAACACACCTCTACACTGCAAACTGCCAACATTTCAGATGTTAAACGTATTCCCACCATCCTAACGCTGCCAACACAGTGCCACCCTACAATATTACCAACACCTCAAATATTACATCTATCCCGCTGCAGCATTACCGACACAACTCCACCTGCAATACTGCCAGTGTTTCAAATATTACATCCATCCCACCACAATACTGTTAATATCCTTAAGCAACATTTAAGCTCGCATTACCACCGAATCACTGAAGGTGTGGTTAAGCCCCCAATTTTTGACGACAGTTTTTGAGGCATAATAGTGATGACAAAATATGCGTGATCTTCCTTAATGTATCGTGATGACAACACTTTGGAATGTGAGATGATGAAAGGGGATTTGTTTACGCCTTCACACTCAATATAATGATGATGGCATATATCTGATCTTCCTTTCTGTCCCACTGCTAATTACATTCAATAACGTGGGATACAGGAAGGGGCTTGCTTACACTTTGGCATTCCTAGATTTTACTACACGAACGTTACGCCAACACATTTTCGGCACTCCATGATACTGTCAATCACGCTGCAGTTCTATAAAAATGTCAACACCTTAGCATCATGGATCTAAAAATATTGCCAACATTTGTACAATATTACCGAGACTTCTAAAATAACTTTTATCCCATTTTTTTTCTAGTACCTAACGTCGCATCCTAGAAGAGGTAGTTTTGACAAAAAGGACTTCAAGGAGTTTGAGTCACAACTCAATAGTGACTCCTCCTTCAACGAAACATCACCCTTCCTTATATACTCTTGCACTTTATCTAACCACCCACAACTGTCAAACACCTGTCCAGCCACATCTTATCTAACACAATACTGCCATCCTTTTCGACAATATATCTACAAACGAACGTGTTTTGATTTCACGGCGTCAATCATATACAAGCATTATACCCACACACTAAATTGTCTTTACAAGAAGCATTCAGAGGTGAATTAACCGACTGATGACAGGATAGCTAGCAAGTTCATTATACAACACAAACATGCCAGCATATACACCCGCACATAGAGGGGGAACGTGAGAATAACTAAAAGTATATATATATTAGGTGCAACAGCAATCTTACATTATAGTGGAAATGTGTAGCCAACATTATGGAGCTAATGGACAAGCGTACAAAGTGAAAGCTGAGTAAGGAGGGATTGGTATGCTGGTCCGCAGTCTGATATATCGCCCTACTTTTTACATAATTATCCACTATTTTATATAAAGGTATAACAAAATTTGAAGCGCTATCTCCACCAGTATTCAGAATATATACTTGTGACTGTTGTAGAATGCATGATGACCCCATAGCAGAAAAAATACATTTTCGTGTGCAATAACGTTTCTTGTATTAGGAAATTTTGTCCAAATTCATAAAAGAAGTTGGTGTGTTGCATCATGGGATAGAATTTGCTAAAGACCCCAATCCCTCCCCGTCCCAGCCCCTTTATTAAATCAATTGCCTGGAAATTTGATTATGTAATAACGTGTGTACAGTCCATACTCTTCTCGACCGCGTGACTGGGAATGGCTCGAAGCCGGGTGATGTAATGAAGCGAAACACCTCCAATGCTCTTGAGATACTAGATGAGGTTGCAGCGGCATTGGAGGCGCCTCTTCCCATTGCACACGCCGTTAGACAGCTCGTTCCATGTGCACAGTTACCGACTGATGACAAAAGGTGCTGATGCTGTATTTAACGATATGGGTTGAAATCCTGACTATGGTATGGAAGTTTCCTGATTTCCTGAAAACAATCGTCACTGTCTTTCTGCAAGATCCAACTTATAAATCACTACTCGTAAAACACTCCAGCTAACATCATCAGACCAGTCAGTATGTAATAACCCAAGAATATTACAGCAGAGACGGTGGGTGTTTGTGTCCGAGAAGTCAACATGCGAGGTCTGTTTGGGACTTCTGTGTTACTCTGCAGTAGTCCATGTAGTGGACTTTGATAATAGGCTTCTTAGTTCACGCCCACAAGTGGGTAAATAATATATCCTACTGGAGCGCGATACTGTACGTGAATCCCTCAAGTGATAGCCAAACCATTAAGTGTACAATGGAGCCTCCTACCTCTAGCCTCAGTTATTACAAGCGAAACAAAACCACCATGAACAGCGAACATAAACAAGATAAATGCACTATGTTGAATGGGCACTACCTGGGTGACTAAAAGAGGTGATGAAGCTGTATGTGAAAGAAGCCGGCCACGTGTGTGTGTGTGTGTGTGTGTGTGTGTGTGTGTGTGTGTGTGTGTGTGTGTGTGTGTGTGTGTGTGTGTGTGTGTGTGTGTGTGTGTGTGTGTGTGTGTGTGTGTGTGTGTGTGTGTGTGTGTGTGTGTGTGTGTGTGTGTGTGTGTGTGTGTGTGTGTGTGTGTGTGTGTGTGTGTGTGTGTGTGTGTGTGTGTGTGTGTGTGTGTGTGTGTGTGTGTGTGTGTGTGTGTGTGTGTGTGTGTGTGTGTGTGTGTGTGTGTGTGTGTGTGTGTGTGTGTGTGTGTGTGTGTGTGTGTGTGTGTGTGTGTGTGTGTGTGTGTGTGTGTGTGTGTGTGTGTGTGTGTGTGTGTGTGTGTGTGTGTGTGTGTGTGTGTGTGTGTGTGTGTGTGTGTGTGTGTGTGTGTGTGTGTGTGTGTGTGTGTGTGTGTGTGTGTGTGTGTGTGTGTGTGTGTGTGTGTGTGTGTGTGTGTGTGTGTGTGTGTGTGTGTGTGTGTGAGAGAGAGAGAGAGAGAGAGAGAGAGAGAGAACGCATCCGGCAGCACGAGGCCTGAGTGTGGGGTGGGGAGAAAGGGGGTGAAGGGGAGCATGGAGGGGAAACAGGTGAGGCAACTGGAGGAAGGGACTACTGAGAATGAAAGGAAAATGAGGAAGCGATGAGAAAGCTATTAACAGAGGGATAGGCAGGCATTCTCTCTCTCTCTCTCTCTCTCTCTCTCTCTCTCTCTCTCTCTCTCTCTCTTTTATATACGGTATATATATATATATATATATATATATATATATATATATATATATATATAGAGAGAGAGAGGGGGGGGGGAGGTATGGCCAGAAGGAATGGTAAGAAACACAGCAGATAAGAGAGGAAATAGAAAGGTCACTGATGATAATGGAAATGCACGGAGAAAGGGCAAGGGTCAAAGTGAATCTGGGTGGGGAAATGAGAAAGCCGAAGAGGGGGGAATGAGAAAGCCAAAGAGGTGGAAAGGGCGGGATATGAAAGAGAAAGGAAAAGCGACACAGGATGAGTAATAACGACAAGAAAGGAAGGAGAAAGGAAAGGGCAGAGGACGAGACTAAGGGGATGGCTGGGTACAAAGGGCGATGAGATGGCAAGGAACACAGGGAAAGCGGAGGGCAAGGGCAACTGTCAGGGAGAGGAGACGGAGAAGGAGAAAGGAAACGGGAAAAAGGGAGGAAGGGAAGAGGAAGGGAATGGTGGGTGAGAGGGGCAGCAATCTCTGTCATTGCCTGCTGGCGGGGAGTCCCTGCCGGCGCTCACGTACGCACCACACACACACACACACACACACACACACACACACACACACACACACACACACACACACACACACACAAAACATCACCAAAAAAAAATCAGCACAAAGAAAGCCACATCTGAGAAGAAAATGTTTTAAAGGGCTTTAGGGGTCTTTTAACATTCATCACTTTCACTCAATGATAAACAAGCACACACACGCAGGCTTACTCAAACATACACACATCTAGGATCAACACACTGCAAGAAACATACGTATGCAACCAACTATAACACACACACACACACACACACACACACACACACACACACACACACACACACACACACACACACAAAATCACTGCTAACACAAGCAAAAATAAAAATGAGGGAGATTCAGGGCCCTTCAATTAATGCCTTTGGTGTGGAGTAGTGTGGTGTGGGAGGGCGATTCTGTGAGGTGTGGTGTGAGAGCGCGGCAAGATGCGGTTAGGTCTGGAGGAATGACACACCTCGCGTCCAAAAATCGTAAGTGAAAGAAAGACGGGAAAACTCGCTCCTTGAGAGACTTCAACATATTTTAAATAGCTGAGTGAAAAAAAAAAAGGGATCACTCTTGGGAATCACTGACAAAGAATGTCGCCCACGCCAGCAATAGCACATTAGGAATGTCCCCAGAAACACACACACACACACACACACACAAAGACAAAATTATTGTCAAAAAGGAAGGAAATACTCAGAGAGAGAGAGAGAGAGAGAGAGAGAGAGATCCTTACAAAAAGAGATAAAGACAGGTCTAGAGAAATAAAACTCGCTCACGCCACCATAATCTGGCAAGTGCGTGGAGTCTAATACTGTCCTGTCCCAAGCAGAAAGTTCTTGGTGGCGTGATCACGTGATAGGACTAGATTAGGAGCACCTGGTGAACTCCCTCCCCCACCCCCACACACCTCCGAACCAAGCACATGTCACTGCGCCACCTACCCACCAACACACACACACAGGCACAACATTACTTCGCTTTTCCTCTCCCTACCCTTTACCAATACACGTACAAGCATGAGTTCTTGTTTCCCCTGACCTTTCTAAACACACACACACACACACACACACACACACACACACACAAAGTTTGCCCTCACGTCGCTGTGCTTCACCTCACACGCACAGAAGTTTCACCCTTCCATACTGGGGCAAAGGCATAAAGTTACTTCCTCTACCATGCAAAAACAGATCGATTTTTTTTTTTTCCTCCCCACCTACCCACTGTCAATACTGTTTTCTCTAACCTCATCCACAAAAATCAACAGCTTCTCGCCTACACACAAGCACACTAGTTTTTCTCCCTAAACACCCAAGCATCAGTCTCCCCTCCCAAACACGCACAATAATGTCCTCCTCCCAAACACCACTACTTTCTTCCTCACTTAATCACAAAGCCCTCCCCTTACATACAATCAAGAACCATTCCCATCTGTCAGTCCCAGTACAATCACACATCCTCCCCTCTCCGACCGCAAAAGTATGACTCTCTTCCCTTACATACACACTCTTCCAACACACACACACACACACACACACACACACACACACACACACACACACACACACACACACACACACAAATTCTCCCCGAACAAACATCCAGAAACACAATACCTGTCCCTCCCCCCTCCACAAAGCCTGACACTTCCCCTCTCTTTCCTTCCTCATAACTGTCAAGATCCTCATCCAGTCTGATCCCCAATCACATTCCTCTCACTCCCACCACCACCACCACCAGAATCCCAGTCTCCCTTCAATTTTCTCATCACACACCCTTCCCCCACATCACCATCACCTACACATCCTCATTCTAGCCTCACTATTCTCATCACAATCCCTCTACACATCACCACGTACACTCACTCCCCTAATTACATTCATTACAAACTCTCTCCCTACAGCATCACCCAAAACATATTCTAGTTTACTCTCCTTTCCTTATGCTCATCACAAAATCTCTCCCATCACGAAAAAAATAAAAACAAAATAAAACAACTCTCCTTACTGCAATAATCAAACAATATTGTTATTCTCCCCTGCCTTTACTCATCACAGATCATCTCCCCTCCATCATCACAATCAAACTTCCACTACATTTATCGCAAACCCTCTCCCTACATCATCACAAACGTATTCAGAAGATCCTTAACACAAACTTTCCTCCCTTCATCATCACAAAACATATCCCCACTACCCTTATCACAAACTCTCTTCCCTCACATTTCCTGTTTTTATACCAGCTAGGACCTGGACCCAAGACTATCAGATGATACACTAGAGCGATAACCACAGACCATACTGGATGGAAAAGTCTGAGAACCTTAGCAGTTACACCAGATCTGGAACTTACCACACTCATTACTCTCCCACTCCCTTCCTCATACCACTCCCACACGCCCTTTCCTCACCACTGCTGCCACCAACCACTCCTGACCGTCACCACAACTCACCATTCCTCGCACCTTTCATGGCAATCACCATCATACCAACCATCACTTCCCTCTTCTGCCGCGACACCCGTTTCCCTGTATCAATGGTCATTATCACAATTCCCTTCTTTCCTTACCACCATTACCACCAACCCTTTCCTTTATCACAACCCCTTTCTTCCATACTGTTATCACAAACGCAACACCCAACCTCTCTTAGATCACCTTACTAGCTACATCAAACCAAACCCTATATACGGCAACATACTTCAGTCACGCCTAACTTTACCTACCTCATTAAACGTAACATCATCCAAGTCAACCAAACAACTGTATACAACCCAACCAAACCTGATAACTCCACACCTACCCTAATCCATCGAAACCTAACGTAATCTTATCAACCCGACCACACCTAACTTCACCCCTCGAATCCGGACGACGTCTCTCTCTCTCTCTCTCTCTCTCTCTCTCTCTCTCTCTCTCTCTCTCTCTCTCTCTCTCTCTCTTCGTGCTGCTATACGGTGTGATTTTATGCGATTTAATTCAGCTCAGGAAAGGCCTCACATACCGACGGAGTTTACCGAGGCCTATAACAAACCCCTCCAATTCTAAAAGTCTATCCTAAGTGGAACTAAATCGTCCGTCCCTGGGTTCAATGGTTTAAGTTCTCCCCCCCCCCCAAAAAAAAAGGCCAAGACAAATGTAACCACACCCAACATAGCTTCTCCGTATCTCATCACATCTGCCTTAATCTAACTTTACCTCTCTAGATCAACTCAAAACTTAAGTAGATCGCACCTAACCAGATCAAACTTAGCCTACCTGAACGTAGTCTATCATCAATATTATCAAAGACAAAGCAAGAGAGGCAAGGGAGTACAAATTCCTTCCCAACCCTCCAAGGTCAGTGTAGTGAGGGTCGCTGCGTGATCTCAAGGCTTGGTTACTTTGCCGCGCACACACCGCCGACATGTACACACAAACGCAAAACACGCACACGCACCGCCGACACACACACACACACACACACACACACACACACACACACACACCGCAAACACACACACACACACACAACTACAACACCGACACACACACACACATACACAGTAAGCAACACCACCCACCCTCCCTCATATACTGTAGGACTGGTGTAGGGGTATTTTTATGACATGTCGGTGGGTCTTCTGCTTCTAGGAAATTCAAAATCCTTAAACTGTTCGCTGCTCCAGCCGGGATTCGAACCTGGGTCCATTAGGACCGCAGGCCACCTCTCTACCATTTCAGCCGCCGTCTTCTCCTCTGACAGGCGATTTCAGTTAACACAAGAAGGACGTTCATCATTCGAGAGATTAAAATACACACACACACACACACACACACACACACACACACACACACACACACACACATCAATGATACCTTCAATAAAATAAACCGATCTCGCTACTGACACAATTTTCGACATTCTCCATGCTTCCGTCACGTGATTTTATTCAGCCTCCAAAAGGACCTCTCGCAGGGAAGATGTTAACGATAAAGGAACAACTCTGATAAGCTCTCTGATAACAGCGCAAAATCTCCACTTCCACATCCCTCGGTACTTCATCAATCGCCATTTCGAGATAACGATTTGATCTCTCTGATAATAGCGCAAATATTTCCACTCCCACGTTTCCCAGGACTTATCAATCACCAAAAAAAGATAACGATAAGGGCAGACTAAACTAAGACAGTTTTATCAACCTACTTAGGCCTGTTAACTCTCAAGGTCGCGGCAACTCTAGCATACGATTCCATCCAACAAGACATTATTGAGTTAAAACTGAGTCATAGGTGTATGTTAATTCTGGCTACCTATTAAACAGCTCTATCAATTATCAAAGAGAAAAAACTACAAAATCGATCCGTCAGTTATTTATGAAATTATCAACATCCCACAAATAGCTAAGATCGCCTACAACTACAAGCAAACTACACATTCTCACCAACACCTACACCGTAACAAGCCTACACATACACCTTATCTCACTTAGGTACCCAGCATAATTATCACCTTATATCCCCTTCTCACTCTCTCTCTCTCTCTCGCACACACACACACACACACACACACACACACACACACACACACACACACACACACGCTGGTACAGTGGTAACGTTCCCGCTTGCCAACTGGTGGACGGGAGTTCGCGCCTCGCTCAGGTTGCGAAAAGTTTCACTGACGAAGTGGGTGGTTACTGTCCCCCTTGAGCAAGGGGACGGGTGTGTGTGCGTGTGTGAAGGTCACAGCCTTGCCCTTAGATCGGACTATATGAGCTCTCAGCTCCCTTCCGGGAGGGTAAAAGCTGACGATCACGACCATCAAGTGATCCTGACCGACCCGGTGAATTACACACACACATTAAACAAACAGATTTACAACCACACCAATGGATCGACACAAAACACCCTAACCAACACATACACACAAACACACTCAAGGCCTACATTTCTCTCTCTCTCTCTCTCTCTCTCTCCAAGTGTTTGGACGTGGGTGACTTGCCCTTGATGTTGGCAAATCAAAATCCAAGGAGATGGCAAGCGGTCATCCACCTCTCTCTCAGTCTCTCATTATCCACTCTGAGTCCACCCATCCCGCCCCCCTTTCCTTGTCTCCCACTCCCTGTTCCTCTCCTCAGTCCCTCACTCCCTCCTCTGTGTTGACCCTCCCCCCCACAATCATCCCATACTTCAACTCATTCCTTTTATTTCCATTCTTTCTCTCTTTCTCCCTCTCTCTCTGACCTCCAGATCTTTACTTTAGCCTCTCCCCTCCCCCATTTCATACCCTCTGAGATATCACTCTTCCATCCTTTCATGTCACTTCCTCTTCTCCCCGTCCCCTTACCACTCTGAATAATTTCTCCCTTCCCTCCTCTCCCCAGCACTCAAAATCCTCTCTCCTACCCCTCCTCTCCCCATCCCTCCGAGTCATCTCTCCCTCCCTTCCTTCCCCCACCCTACTGAATCATCTCCCCTCCCCTTTCCTGAATAATTTCTTTCACTCCCTCTTTACCTCTACTTCTCCGAATCCCCTCTCCCTCCTCTCTTTCCTCCACCCTCTGAGTCGTCCTTCTATTTCCTTTAAATCTCAATCTCTCCACCTTTTTTTTCCCCCTCTCTCCCTTCTCTGGATCTTCTGCCTTCCCTTATCCTTCAATAAATCCCTTCTCTGGACCTTCCTTCCCTTACCCTTCAATAAATCCCTTCTCTGGATCTTCTTTCTTCCCTTAGCCTTCAATAAATCACTAAGAAACAGTAAGGTGCCTCGTGAATGGAATCTAGCAAATGCAACACCGATATTAAAAAAAAGGCAACAAATCGCAGCCAGAAAATTATCGACCAATAGGTTTAACTTCAGTGGTGTGCAAGTTGTTGGAAACTATTCTGAATCTCAGCGATAAGTTAATCTCATCAAAGATTCACAGCATGGTTTTCGAAATAATCGCTCTTGCCTTACGAATCTCTTGGATTTCTTCTATGATATGTTCATTATATATGATGAGACCAGATCTGTTAACACTGTATATCTCGATTTTCAAAAAGCATTTGATAAAGTTCCCCATAAAAGGTTACTTCAGAAATTGCATGCACATGGTTCAGAGGGAATGTGATCGGGTAGATCGATAATTGGCTTAAAGAACGTAAACAGAGGGTCAAAATAAATGGTAAAGATTCGGACTGGAAAGAAGTTACTATGTGGTGTGCCACAGGGCTCAGTACTGGGTCGTATTCTGTTTTTAATATTCATGAATGATACAGATGAGGATTTAACTTGTAAAACAACCAAATTTGCTGATGATTCTAAAATTGGTAACAGAGCAGACACATCGTTACATGTAATAATGGTAAATAAGTAACAACAAACTGTATATATATATACTGCTACAGGACATGTAGCCTACCCAAATAAGGTTGCAGTCTTAGATAAAAATTAGGCTGTCATTCTTCAGTCATGTATTGTAAATACTTTGTGTACATATTATGTAACAACAATACCCACTGTTGGTGGAAATAAAATTATTATTATTATTATTATCTCTCCACATCACCCTTCCAACCCCCTCCCTCTCCACATTACCCCTCTCGTCGTTCCCTCTCCACACCATTTCTCTAACCTATCCTTTCCACTCCACCTCTCTGATCCTTTCCTCCTCTCTCCCCTATTCCCTTCTTCCCATCTCTGAATCACTCTTTCCCAGTGCTGGTCTTTCACTTCCCTCCCACCCTCACCCTCCCACCCCCTCACTCTCTGAACCATTCTTCCCTCCCTCCCTCCCTCCCTAGTGTCCCTTCCAATCCCGCCTTCCCCCTCCCTCCCCTCCTCCCCTATGCTCCCTCCTCCCTACAGCCCTCCGCTCCTCTCTCCCCACTTCTCCAATCCCCTCCCCTCCTTCCCCACCCCCCCGTGCAAACTCGCAAACAACCTCCCATTTCGCCTGATCCCTCCATCCTCTTTTATTGCTCTTTTCTCCTCTTGATCCATTGTAAATACTTCCTCTCTGTCAACCACATTCTTGGTATTTCTCTCTCCTGATCCGCCACCTAAAACCTTTCCATTTTACTTCTTATATAATTTATCTTTTGCGTCCTTGCTCTTGCCTTAGCTTCCACTCCACTTTGGAACATTTACGGTACCCTGCACTCTCTCTCTCTCTCTCGCTCTAAGTTTTACATCATTCTTCTTTAATCTCGTTAAAATCCACGCAGCTGGCTATTTTATTCCCAAGCTTTCTTTCTCTTCCTCCCCACCCCACTCCTCCACCAACCTCCCTCTCTCCCCACCCCCGCTCCCCCTCCCACTTTCTCCCCCCTCCCCCCCCACACAAGCACCGTGAGCACGCAACACAGACTGCATGGCGCCCACACTACCGCTCTCCTCTCCCTACTCCCCCTCCCACTCCTCCCCATGCGTTAACCTCCTTCCAGCTCTGCGTCCAAGAATCCTCGCTGAACTTCGCCACTCCCCCATCTCTTCAGAGTAACCTCCCTTCTCCCCAGCCTCACGTCTCCATCTCCCCATAGTATCCTCATTCTCACCAGTTTTTCCTCCCCATAACCTATAATACCTCGATTCACTATAATACCTCCATTCACTATTCTTCTCCCTATCTCTCCACACTACAGTAGATTCATTCGTACTTGATTCAACTTCCCATCCTTACTGCTTCTTTCCATTCTTCTTTAATCGCACGTTTTTTATCATATTCATTTCATCTTTCCATCCTAAACTCAATCTTGTAAGACTCATCACCCCATCCTTCCAACCTCCTCCTGTCCCTCACTAACCTCACTGCACTACCCCATTAATCTCATTTCTCCACACAAACCCATAACACCTCATCCTTGGCGACTTATTTTGGGATAAGGTTGGCTAATATCCCTTTGTACGTTACCTATGCAGAGTATGACGATACTGGGATGGTTTTTGTAATCCACAAGATAACAGTATGGTGTGTGTACTGAGGAAAAGAAATTGCTTTGGAAAAAGTCCTTTTTCTTCTCTATACTTTTCGTACACTGCTAAGCTTCCGTCCTAGTTATTAGTATGTACACTGTTTCTTGCTACACTCCCTCACTCCTCCTCCTCCTATTCATTACCATTCTCTCTCTCTCTCTCTCTCTCTCTCTCTCTCTCTCTCTCGTATTTACTTGAGGTCAACACTCCGCTTTCCCGAGTTGTATCTTCCAAAAGCTATTGAATCCTGCATAACTCTCCTTTGTCGGGGAAGAGGGGGAGAGAGGGAAGTGATGGAGGAAAAGGGAGGAAGGTAAGGAAGCGAGAGACAGAGGTAAGTAAGGAACAGAGGGATAAGTAGAGAGAGAGAGAGAGAGAGAGAGAGAGAGAGAGAGATGGGGAATGGGGAGGACAGACAAAATGGGAATATGGAAATGATAAAATTAAGGAACAGGGAATGGTGAAAAAAATGGGAGAGAAAAGACAGATAGGGCGTGGTAGAGAGAGAGAGAGAGAGAGAGAGAGAGAGAGAGAGAGAGAGAGAGAGAGGGAAGAAGGGAAGTCGAGAGGTAAGTGGAGATAAGGGTGGAAGTAACAGCAGAGACGGAGAGTAGAAATAGGCAGGGGATTCTCTTGACCTAGGGCAGGGGTATAACAGGGAAAAGAAGGAGCCGAGAGAGATGGGAGATATAGAAGGGAGTGGGAAGAAAAGAAAGGGAGAGAGGTGGGGGTGGGGGGGAGAGGGTAAGGAGAGAGGTGTGGGCGAATAGAGGGTGAGGGGGATGGAGGGAGGAGGGGACCGGAGGGGAGAGGGTGAGGGTGAGGGGAGTACAGACGGGGGGGGGGAGGGCAGAGGGAGGTAAGGGGGAGCAGAGATAGGAGGGATGGACGGAGGGGTGAGGGGAGGGTGAGTGGAGTAAAAGTTACGGTTCGCTGGAGGTCCCTGCTGCTTCTCACGTCAACATTACCGTAGCTACCTTCCACCCTCCCTCCTCTTTTCCACTTATCCACCAGCACTCCTTCTTCCTCTCCCTTCATTTCCCCCCCCCCCTCCTATTCTACATATTCCATTCTCCCTTCTTCCAACTTTCTTCCGTCTATTCTCTCTCCTTCAACCTTCCTCCCTTTCACCCTTCCTCTTTTCATTCTTTTTCCTTCCACCTTCTCTCCTCCCTCCTATCACCTTTTCTTGTTCCATCTTTCTCTATCATCGCTTGCCTTTATCTATCCTCTAATATCACCCTCCCTCCTTCACTCCTCTCTCTCTCTCTCTCTCTTACCTTTCCACAAACTTATTTACTTCCTCGCTCACTCTCCTTCCTCTGTTCAGTCGATTTTACCTCATCCCTACAAACCTTGCTTTCCTACGTTCCTCCGTCTCTCCTTCATTTTTGTCCTTCCATTCACCCTAAACCTCTCTTCTTCCACTCTATCCTCTTCCCTCCTTTTTCCAAACAACTTTCCCATCCTCTTCCTTCCCCTTCTTTCATCTCTTTTTTTTCTCCTACTCTCATCTTTTCCACTCATTGTCCTTCCATCTCTTTCCTTCCTCCTCCTGTTCTTATCAATCTCCCCCCTCTCCTTCTCCACCTCTCTTCTTCCCTCCCTTCTTCCACCTCCCCATTTCTTTCTCCCTCCTTCTCGACCTCCACTCATCTCTTTTCTCTCCTCGAGTCAATTATCCCTCCACTAACCTAACCTTTCTCTCTTCATCCACCCTCCACCCTTTCTATGTGACCATCACCTCATTAACGTCTCTCTCTCTCAAGCGTGAAACTGGGCACGTTTCTTCAGGGTTCACCATTCCTTCACCATCATTTTCACCACTCCACCATGTCTTCAGTGTCGTTACTTCACCTCACTACCTCAGTAATATTTCATCACTATTGCACTATCATTTCCATTATTTCATCCCAGTTTTTCTATGTCATCATCATTATACCTCACCATCTCAGCAACAGTTCAACTCATTTCCATAATTTTATCACAGTTTCTCTGTAATGTCATCATTTCACCTCACTACCTCAGCAACATTTCGTCTCATTATCTCACAATCATTTTCATTATTGCATCATCACAGTCTCTTCACAATGTGGTCACTTCATCTCACCACCCTCCCTACCAATACTTCATCACCATCTCACCATCACTTCCGTTATTTCTTCACCCTACCATAGCTAGCTGTTCACACTTAACCTCCATAACTCTGCCATACGTCTACCTTATCATTCCTATAATACTGCAAATTTTACTACACAAAGTCATCTGTGTCAACTGCACTCTCTTGGCCTCACTGAAGCTTTTCACCAATCCTACCGCACTTGGACATTTACTCTGGCTAACGCTTGGCATTTTTATTTAGCAAATATTATTTCCTAGATAGAAAACTTACTCACATACCGTACATTTTCCAAATGCTACAATACCACAATTTGCTTGTTTTTTCCTTGCCCAGAAGCTATCAGATATTCTATTACCTCAGTGTCAACAAACATAAACATTATGTATTTTGAGTTCTCTCTAGCTCTGACCCTTTCGGACCGATGACATTTTTTTACTTGACTCATGGCCAGCACCAGACGATTTTATTTCAGTCAGGGTGGAATTCTAATATTAAACAGCCTACTGATGGCTATAATTATGTAACCCCTGCAGTCTGAAAACCTCTCCTTTGCTGAATAAAATCGTAAGGAGGGATTAAAAAAAAAAAATACTTAATTCAAAGTGTTAATGATAAATAGCAACATTATATCCACCCTATAGCTGGAACTACCATCAAGACCTCCTTCCAGCTTCATGGAATTTCCCACTAGAGATAACCCCTTCAATCCAATGTCGCGCTTCATACTTTGTTGCCATCTCCAGACGGATCTCTTCAATTTAGCTGGGGGCTCATGGAGGCCGTATCACATCCCTCGAAGTCTAAAAATCTCTTCTAAACTGAATACATTTGCCTGTTATCAGCAAAATAAGGATAAAAACTACGCTACTGGACTGAAGGAGTTAGCACATGTCGTCCCCACCTCCCTTATCAGCCTCCTCATCTCCACTCTTGTTATCTCCAACACTATCAAATAATCAATGCACCATCAAACACCTGAACTGCGGTGTTTCTGTTCAGAAAGCCTCATGGCCAGTCACAGAAACGAAAGTCAACTCGGGCATAATTTCCAGCGAAAATCGTGTGTTTGAGAAAATAATGTGCCGTGGAGGGGAGGGGAGGAAGTGAAAGGCCAAGGATGAGATGGAGGGATCGAGTGGAGAGACAGGCCTATATGAGAGAGGTGGGGTGTGAGTTGGAAGCACGACAGTAAAATTGCGGGGGACAGGGCGACATGGAGGCGATTTGTTTGTGGCCACCCCTTAGCCTACGGGATTTAGGCGTCTGGCAATAATAGATTTATAGATGGTAATATATATATATATATATATATATATATATATATATATATATATATATATATATATATATATATATATATATGAGAGAGAGAGAATAACCACCATAGTGAAAAGTTTCAATACAGAAACGGGGGTTGATTGCCTCACGTATACTGTATACTTATGCTATAAAACGAAACTGTTAGATGAACTACAGTACATGGCACACAGGTAGCGAGAGACGTCACGCCCATGAAGATGGAAGTGACAACTCATTTTGTCTAGACTTCCTTGACCTCATTTCAGTGTATGTGTACCACACTTACGCGAAATGTAATAAAATAATGAGACTTCCATGCCAAAATGTACAAAATTAAGTGATAATACGGAAAATGTTCGACCTCCATTCTCACATGTATTTCTCTAACGTTTAATAAGAAAAGAATAACATTTTGCTTCGGAAATATATTTCCTCACCCACCACATTATACACAGAATACTGCCAATACTGTGCGAAATGGAACCAGACGAATGTACGCAAAATACATGATAACGCGAATCCTTAAAAACCACGTAGAAAAGGGAGCAACTGGTAGCCTTTACTATTACCGTTAACATTTAGTCATTTATAGGGTCGAATTAATTCCCCTCGCAATAATGAAGAGCAGCATTACAAAGAACTTTGACCTGTTACTCAATATAACAAACATAAACCTCCAATGCTTCAAAGGTTAAACAATACCTTGGCCAACTGAAACAAGTACGCGAAAGAAAAAACAGTACGTGGCAACTCCATCTCAAAGGTATCGGGCAGCGCTGGCAACACAACCCAGGAAAATGCGTAAAAAAATTTATGTCAGCGGTAATAACAGCAACGTTAGTAACACTCACCACTTAATACACTCTCCTTGCTATCCCTCTGTGAGCTTTCCATATCTGACGAAGCCTGAAGACGAGCAAGAAATCCACGTTGACGGGAGAGAACCACCACAACCCGCTGCAACCCACGATGCTTTGTTTTGATGGAAACGTCAATGGCTTGTGACGTCAGTCTTCATATGAGAAACTATTTTCCCTTATCTCGAAGACAATTTAAATTTATTCTGATGACGAACACTGATATGCAAGGAGAGTTTATAATTAACTTATACATATTATAGGAAAACACTGAATATTATAATATCGGCGCCAAATTCAAAATTAGTTTCAACTGATACTAATAACAATTTAATAACTTGGTTGTCAAGGGAGCAGAAAAGCATTGGATTCATTTCCTATCGAATGACATGCTTGTCATGTAATTTTTTTTTTGCCAAGCAACTGTTTTTAATTTGAGGTACAACAGAGTTCCACACTGATCTCACTGTGACTAATCAAAAGCAGATAAACTAATACTCTTGAGCACAGTCACTAATGTACAACAGCTTAAAAATGAAGACTGACCTTACTACACATTCACAGATTCCCCATTCCTCAATGAGTCACTGAATGCACAAGCTTCCCACTCCTGTCAATCACTTCATGTTGATCAGTTTCCAAGTTTTGTCCAGTTCCAGTTTGCACACTCTGACTTGATAAGTAGATATCTCATGTATGATAAATGTGTTCAGTTTGTGTTTTAACTTCCTTAAGTTACACTACTATATGCTGTACTGTATCCTCTGAATCCTAACAGGAAACTTATTTGTACCATTTGGGTTTAGCTTACTGTATTATTATAATAAATCTTAAATTTGTAGGATTCAAAAGAATGCTATCTTCTGACAACAAACTGGGACAATATCTAAAAAGAAAAAAAGTGAGATGAGCAGGTTTGATAATTTGAGCAGCTCACAATATTTTTGAGATATAGTTGAGCAAGTTTGATGATTTGAGCAGCTCACAATATTTTTGAGGTAGGTGGGGGCGCTCACCCTCCACTCACTAGATGTAATGCGGCTCTCAGGTGCCTGCCCTTTCCTCTCTTCCTTCCTTCCTCCCGTCTTTCTTTCCTCCTCCATCTGTCTATGGGTGGCTCTACACAGAGTGACAAGCCACATAGTTTCCCGTACATCAGGAAACCATTTACTACACTGGGTGGTAACCATATAACCAAATTATGGCACGTGGCAGTTTGGTTGGTAATTAAGGCATTCCACTTGGATTGAGCCTGTGCAGATTTATATCTAACTGGCAGTTGAGGTTTATTGCTCATATAATGCCACTCAGGGATGAGTGAGGCTTGTCACTCTCATCTTAAATGTCAGGACCAACTTGCCTAGCCCCAGGCTCCTACACTCCTCATGGGGTAACACAGGATTGGATGATGAATGAAATGAAATAACTGATGAACACGTTCGATCATTTAAGCAGCTCAATATTTTTGAGGTATAGCTCATTCCTTGACACAACTAGAACACCAACCAATTTCAGCATTATGCAGCATCTATGGAACAGATATTTACCTAATACTGTACCGTTATATAGAAACTCTCTTGAAATGTCTCGTGTGTTGCTTAATGCCTTATCTTTTGTTAAGTGGCCTCAGCTACACTCAGTGTATGCCATCCCTTTTTTTTTTTTTTTTAATGACACACTGCTTTCACTTATCCACTCACAGACCTTATCCTTCCAAAATGTTATTGATTTGCTTTCTCATCCACCTCAACGTCAAACACTCTCCAGATCTTGCACTTGCTCTGCATTTGATTGTTTTCCCCTGCACATCATCCTCTCATAATGTAACTTAACATCATCCCCAACATGTTGGCCAAGACTAGGTTACCACAGTTCAAGAGTCTTATGGGTACATGATTAGATTATTTTTGGTGCCTACATGTCCCTTCATCCAATGTAAAATACCAAGAAGGTAATTGGAAACCTAAGATTAAAATGTGTACAATAATTTAAAGGCATCAGTGTTATTAAATGTTTTACTGATAGACAAAGTACATTAGTTTTAATACAAAAAGAGTTACAGAGTTGTAGATACATATTACTTTATTCAGCAATAGCTTTGTCATTACCGATAAATCATATATTTCATGCATATGTTGAAAGCATATCAGTTAATCTCCTTTGCTTGTTTGCATAATAGAAATCAAATAATATAGCAAGATCTCCATTTAAAATATCACTATGAATATACAATAATGAGTATATGGGAGTCAGAGCTGAGGACTAAACCTATTAGAAAATATCAATATTCAAAATGGCAAATAGAAATACCTAGTGCATCTCTGAGAAAAAATAAAAGAAAAAATAGATAATGTATATATATGTATATATATAATATATATTTATATATCTGTTAGCCATAAATGTTGTAATGCCCAGCAAACACTGGCATAATAAAGCAAGACTGGTATAGTAAGGGTTATGGCAGGTTGTGTAGGGGTAATTGCTGGTCGGCCGCCCCACAAACACAAAGTTTCCTGTTACACCTCTAACAACAAAATCTTAATGCAATGCTACAACTATTGACTGTACTAATGTATACAGTTTCTCTCTAAAAACCACATTTAAAATTAACAAAACTGAGTTACAATCAACATTTACAGAAGAGGTATTAAAACTACTCCACTCACAACCAAAATATTACTTATGTTAACAATTCTATGGCTTATTTGACTGAGGAAAGCAATACAGTACAGTATACTGGAATTTTTTTTTTTTTAACTTTTGGTATTGAAATGAAAGACATTTGACATAGTCAATCACTGAAGCTTATAAACTATCCTCATGTTGAAACAAAAGTAAAACATCACTGATTTTTAGCTCGGCTGGTTGATTACCCAGATTAACATCCATCATTAACTATCAGATATGACTGCATCAATGAGGGAAGTATGGCATGTCATGGATAATGATGATTGTCCACTGGCCAGTCCCTGACAAGCTGGCAACTATGGTGTGTGGTGTCGACTGCTTGGTGGCTCTGCACCACAGCTCCGGTAACCAGCAACTCCCTCACACAAGATAAGTCAAACAGAAAATTTGTACATACAGTATAACAACATAGTATTGCCAATTAGCTTTGGTAAACCTAAACCCTGCATGGATATAATGCTATATATCGAGCTATATATTTTTTAAAGAAAATAAAGGACTACATGCAAAGCAAATATAATATATACTGTATAATAAAAATCTCATTTATAGAAATAACACTATAAACTCTTACTGACTTCATGAAACACTGACCATGGAAAGATAAAAGGCCAGACGACGAGGAGCAGCTTGACCATTCCTACTGCAAGTCTCACTAAACACCAATGAAACTTCTGCATTTTGCTCTGGATTTACTTTTTACTGTATCATTTCAAGCTATGGGGTCCATCTACAAATACTGGACATTGCTCACTTACTTCCTAAATGGGAATTTTCATACTTCACAGCAGCTATTGAATCAAAACTTCCAATAAGTCCCACTGGTGTTTGAAGTTGCATTTGTACATCAAGCCATTCCCAGCCGCCATGGCAAAATGAATGTATCACAAGCTTAAGGAGCTTACAAAAAGAAAACATTGGCCACAGCCTAACACAAGCTAGGGCAAATCTGGCAAGTGGTCAAGACAACAGGAGCCCAGGGTCCCTCCAAGGCAGCTGCATCAACTCACAACATCACTGACAAAGAGCACTTGAAATTCTTTTTCTTTTTCTTTTTTCCTAACAAGAAGTATTGTTTACTAAGATGCCCCAATAAAAAGTTGAGATTTCTTTTACTACAAAGTCATTGTACAAGAACTGCAAAATATAAAAGCTTCAACTACTGCAACACTCTAAAGCATCTTCAGTGAAAAAGACAACAGGCTACAAATGTATCTTTATAAAATTTTTTGCTTATTTACTTACAAAAAGTTATTGTATGTATTCACTAAAATTCCACACTAAATGACCGTCTTACACAATGGAGATGTCTTGTGTTGCTTCACAGAGGGGCAGAGTGATATGTGTGCAGTTGATGTTACTATAAGGCTGAGGGATGATATGCCACAACCTGAACATCTTAACCTTGCTGGCTGGCTGGTGTGGGCAGTATACTCCTGTCTTGACACTAGCCAGGGTGATTTGACACTCAGGGAAGAACTCACTGCAAGTTTTGTAGAGACAGTCCTCTTGCCGCACATGTCATGGAAACTGGAGCCAAAATTGGCTACTTAATCAATCAAATTATGGGAACATGAATTCACTTGATGATGTCTCTACCCATTACATGAAGTTTGTATACATGGTCAAATACATAAACAGTACCAATACAATAACTACCACAAACCCAGAGAAAATTATGCACCTTTCGAGATACTGACCATACCATACTTAACATTACAAAAACTTGATGGCAAGTGTGGCAAGAATCATATTCCACTAACGGCAGGGAGAAAAATTTTTGTGTTTACATATCCTCCTGAATCATCTGTGGGGCCTGAATAATGTAATGGAGGAAAAAATAAAAAGACTACAGTAAAATGTGTTTTTGTGCCTACACACCACATTTGGCACAAGATACTGTTCAAAAAGGGTGGGGGGAACATCACCTCCCTATATAAACCTATGCTTTGATGACTCAAATGGGTACACAAGACTATAGAACAGCACAGCAATGCAAAGTTCAGAGGGGTTGTTGTTGACGTTTCTTCTATGATGAAGGACAACTAAGCAAAGACCCGTACAGTATATATAGCTTAAACCAATAAACAGGCAGAAAAGATGTGTGAAGACAATGTTCAATTTCTTAGTTAATGTATTCTGTTTTTTTACTCAAGGTATGGAGTCACAGTAAAAGTACAAATGTGTCAAATGGATGGGTGTGCATCAGACCAAAGATGAGTGTAGGAAATGGAAGAATCCTTGATATACCTTAAAAAACTACCACACACACAACCAACACCCCTTCACCTTGTAAACTCTGAGTGTGCTGCTGACTGCCTCCTCATTCAGTTCCCACCACTCTCCTAAATCATGTCCCTTCATAATCCAGAATATTACAAGAAATTCAGAAATAATCAGTTTTAATGAATTAGTGAATTTGTGTGCAAATTTTAGTAACTACCTATATTCCCAAAGTAAAGTGCTGATTAGAGTTCAGGGTAATTTGGTATAGCATTAAACAGGTTTATGAGAGGGACACATTATGGCAACTGACTGATTCACCGTATACATAGTTCCAGACTATCTCATCCAATCCTGACAAGACCAATTCACAATAAATTCTGACAGACACAGCAGATAAAAATCTTCTGCTACCAAGTTGTTTGTATAATACTATAGACAGATCTAATTTCCATACAATGAAAACATAGGTCAACATTTCAAACAGGTTCAAGTGGATGCTATGCCTTCTTATATTCTAACCATGTCTGTGTATGTAAACACAAAACAAGGAGCTATCTACATATTTATGCAGTTCCTGATACTCACTGCCAGTACCATGATAGTTATATTCGATTTGGAAGGAATGTGGATGCAGTTAGTAAAGCAGAGAAAACAGTCACCTGAATCAATGTTTGAAATACGACCTGGAAATGAGACAATTGAAAAACTGTCATGAACGGGCAAAGCAGACCCCACAGTCAATTTGTTCCTTAAAAGAATCTGCATTAAACACACATGGCAGACACTCAAATAATCTCAAGGAGGCCATAAAATTCACTTCTATAAACTCAGGCATGCAAAACTCCTAACAAACAGAAAACCTCCTTGGAGGTTCCCACTACGGTATATGATATTGAATAATATATATATGAATACTATAAACTCTACACACTATATTCTTAATAATATAAAGTAATTAGAGGCTTTGCATATGCAGCTTCATTTTAATTTTCAAATGACTTACAGGTACTACAGGGTTCAAAATTTTTTTGCACAGTAATGAAAATCTTGGAAGTAATAATAAAAATTATCCTTAGATACAGAGAGGAAAGACACTCAGAAGGTGAAACCAGCAAACTGCACCCATAGACCTAAGTCCAAGGGTCAGTGGTGGAGGCTGGGGGGCCACATGGCATCAACACCTGCCACTCGAAAGCCCTGGGCACACATGCTCCAACCACCTTAGTAGCTTCTCACATTCACGGATATGTTTGCTTAACAAGACAAAGCTACACTGATGAATGATGGAAATCTAATTTCTACTTGTCTTCTTAATAGACACAAATTACAGTAAAATGGCATTTTATACAGTCTACAATGCCATAAAATTAATTCAGTTACTTGTAACAAGAAATTAAACCTTCTGAAATCTGGAATAAAACTACAGTACTCACTGTAGAATAAATATAGCAACAGCAAACACATGCTTAATACAATACGAAAATTAATATCAAAGATTTATAAAAGTAAAGAAATCTTTAAAAGTTGTGATTACTATAAAAATTCTTATTTTCAACTCAGTTCTACTTCTCTAAGTTCACAGACTGGGTGACTACTGTGTTTTGTCAAGTTTTAGACGGAGTGTTGATGAGGATCAACTTTCCCTGAGCTGGAGTGGGTAGCTGAGCCCTACTGAGCCTCCCCTGCAAGGTAGTCCCCACCTTGTTACTGACCCGCGGCTGGTTGTGTGCACCAGCCTTCTCATGCCCACTTCTTATACACCAACAAGAAATTGCAGTTACATATAATGTACTGCACTTTAAAAATTCACACATGAAATTTTATGAAAAATGGTGAAGAGCAAAAACTTACAAAACTTTACTGTACACACAGTGTAATGAGAAACTTACTATCTTTACATCAACAATACAGTAAGTTGCTGGCAAAGATAGCAGTGAGGCATGAAGTTTTACAATCACAACCTATTAACTTTTCAATTCTACACCAATTGATCTATAACAATCAGATCAATACCCAAGTGCATACATAAACCACAGCCATGAACACTAGAACGAACTTGGTATCATCGCACAAAGGACAGGTGATCACTTAGAGCACCAGCCTTCCTTGTGCCTCACTTCTGGTCATGGCAGAGGTTTGCAGGATCCATTAAAGCTTATTATCTTCAGGAGCCAAGAGAGCCATCCAGTTCACTAACAGTATGGTCTCCCACAGCAAACTACAGTACTGAAAGCCTAATCTCGCTTGTTCGACTGAAACAAGTGGGGGAAAAAAATCTTACGGACAATAATGCCTGCTTCAAAACTGCCTAATTTGGGCTCCTGATTTGTGTGAAGACATTGGGCAAGAATACTGGCATAAACAAACATGGCATTAGTGTAACTCTGTGTATGGTCTGAAGTGTTTCTTCCAGACTCATCCCACAGGCTACTGCATACCCTCTCTTACAAGCAGTTTTACATTTCAATTTCCTCTGAATTTTGAAGCATCAACTCATGAAGCCAATACTTCAACCTTAAGAAATAAGAGTCTGTGATGAATATATGGACTTCAACATCATTTAAAGTGTACACATTTCACATCTTGAAATATAAAAGGAAGGTACTGATGGCTGTTTTAAATTAGGTGGCAGAGGACACAACAGCTGATTATATAAACCTCAACTGCTCCATGAGTACATGAGAGGTTGTAGAACTCTGCTTGCATAATCTGACTCCAGAACCTAAAGTAGGATATGCTTATTTCCTTGGATGACTTGCATAAGTACAAATTACAGCCAAAGCTAGCAATTATATACATACTGTACTGGTAAAGACCGGCACTTACAACTAATGATTTTGATTGGGAATATTGTATGAAGTGGTGAACAAAACTGTCGAACTAACGATGACTGACCTCAAGTGATGACTGACCTCAAACTTCAGCAGCATTCTGCCACCAATAATATGACCACCATAACAACAAGCTTCACTCCTTGACACTGGTGAAATAGCTATTGTGCATGTGGCTTAAATCTTTTGATGAGAGAAAAATGCTGAGGCACCAACACACGACTCTTCAACATTTTCCTGATATTTGCTACCTATTTTATCCAAGTTTAGAAGGATCCTGGCTGGGCCTCAACAAGCTTCACTGTACATTTACAATCATCACACCACACTTACACCTTCTTCTAGAGACCCTTGTGGAAGAGCTTTTGATTCTGCCTCATTCTGATATACAGGTATTTTCTCCTTTTGCATTCTTTCATTGGCTCCTACTTTATCAGCTTTACCATTTTGTTTTTCTTGTTCTTTCTTCTTTGGGGGCCCTTTTTCTTCTTCTTTTGACCACTCATCTGTATTATATGGAGAGTCTCCATTATCATTGTTGTAATTAGGTGAGTAAGGTTCTTCCTTTGGTTCACATAACTGAACAATGGGCTCCAAACTTGGTCCCTCAGTTCCTTCTTCTGTCTCATCATCATCACCCTCACCACCTGATTTCATTAAATATTTTGATTCTCTGAGGATCTTAATTTTAAGACTTTTAATGGGGTGTCGTTTCTTTTTGTGGGTCTTCAGGCAGCGTTTGAGACGAAACATTGCTGGACACTCATCACATTTGATTCGGCGCCTTCCATGACCAGGTCCTTTAGTGTGCATCCTTTGTATATGAGTTTTCAAGTTGGATCTCTGTGCAAACCCAGCTCCACAATGATCACATTCAAAAGGCCTCTCACCACTGTGCAGTTTCATATGGATGCGTAAGTTACTCATCATCGTGAACTTTGCTCCACACTCAAGGCAAGTATAAGGTTTGATTGCAGTAGGATTTTTTTTGCGACCCCTTCTCACTGGGGCAACACCTTCTCCAGAGTGTACTCTGTTTTTGTGTGCTTTAAGGTTTGATTTTTGAGTAAAGGCTTTGTCACACTGATCACATTTGTGAGGTCTCTCACCTGTGTGTGTAACAGCATGAGTTTTCAGGTTGGCAATTTGTCTGAATGCAGCATCACACTGGTCACACTTATACGGTCTTTCATCAGAGTGGATCTTCTGATGTGTTTTTAAAGTAGAAAGTTGTGTGAAGCAAGACTTACACTGAGGGCACTGATATGGGCGTTCACCAGTGTGGATCCTTCGATGAGCTCTTAGGTTACCTTGCTGTGTAAATTTTGATCCACATATTTCGCATGCAAATGGTTTCTCACCTGTGTGGCGCCACATGTGATTCTTTAGCTGGGTGCTATTCTTAAATATTTTTTCACAGTCATTACATTTGTGAACAACTGGAGCACGAGGTGGCTTGGGATCTTTCGGCCTCTTTGGTTTGGGAGGCTTTGGAACTAATGACATTGAAGATTCATGTCCAAGCATTGATGTAGTAGAATAGTCTTGATGAAATTGCTTGATATCAGGATATTTCACATCCAAGTCATCCTCAATTCTTAATGTGTCTCGATGGTCTCTGTTCTGGCCATCATTCATGTACTGATTGAACTGTGTGTTGAAATGGCCAGAATAGAACTGATGTTGCTGAGGTGCAGGAGTGGTGGAGGGGTCAGGCATTGAAGATACAGATGACACAGGAGTGGCTGGGCCCAAACTTGCATGACTTACATCTCCTCGGTACAATGAATCAGCATAGTGTGGAGACTCCACTCTTACTGATTCACGTAGTGAATGTGATGACTCAGGCATCATGCGGTGTGTTAGAGAGTCATAATGGGATCGCACAGGGGTCATAGCAGAATCTGGTGGGGGTAGCGTGTTCATTCTTACTCCAGTTGTATCGTTGCTGTTGTCATGTGTAATGCGAAGATTTTCTGGCATAACCTGATGAGTGGGTTCAGACACACACAGGTTTTCAGGGACCATTCGTGTTGTATCAGAAGACACTCGGAGATTCTCTGGCATCAAAGCATGAGCTTGTGGAGTCTCAGCACCCAAACGAAGATGGTGAGAACCATCTGCTCCAAGACGCATATGCTGGTTGTTATCAATGCCAAGGTGGGACTGGGATGTATCTGAGCGTACATGCTGTTGTGAGGATTCAACTAATCTAAGATGCTGGGATGTCTCTATTCCAAGCCGCATATGCTGAGGTGTTTCAGAAGCAACTCGGTGAAGGTGCTGTGGTGTTTCTGTCCCAACACGGAGATGTTGTGGTGTTTCTGCTCCTACTCGAAGGTGCTGTGGTGTTTCTGTCCCCACTCTAAGATGCTGTGGTGTTTCTGCTCCAACTCGAAGGTGCTGTGGTGTTTCTGCACCTACTCGAAGGTGCTGTGGTGTTTCTGCCCCTACTCGAAGATGTGGTTCCTCTCCTATTCGCATGTGCTGAGGCGTTTCTGCTCCTATTCGCCCATGCAGGGGAGTGTCAGATCTACCCTGCATATGCTGAGGTGTTTCTGCTCCTGGACGAAGATGTTGTGGAGTTTCTGCTCTTAGTGGAAGGTGTTGTGGAGTCTCAGCTCTGACACGGAGATGTTGTGGGGTCTCTGCTCCTATTCTAATATGATGGGAAGTTTCAGTTTCCATTCGCATATGCTGTGGTGTTTCTGGTCCAGATGAAAGATGCTGGGGGGTCTCTGATCTCACTTGAAGGTGAGGGGTGTCAGCTCGTACTTGAGGATGCGAAGGCTCTGCTCCAATATGCAAATTTTCCGGCATCATCCGCTGATTGCTTAAATCTGTTCCGTACCTCAAGGTTGATGACCGTACATTTTCTGACATACCTCTCTGAGAAGGTGTGAAATAGTCTCTGAGACTCTCTTGCACCATACGTTGGGCATCTGCATGGCTTCGAACAGATTCTTGGAGGCTGCGTTGAGAGGACTCAGAGGGAGGTCTCAGAGACTCCGACATTAAGCTACGATATGAGGCTTCTGGACTCCGCACAGATTCTGATGACTGAGGACGCAAAGCTTCCACAACCAATCTCTGAGGGTCTGACTGTAGACGCTGGAGGTCGGACACAAAACGCTGGGCATTTGAAGCAATCTGATGTAAATTTGATTCCTGAGTCCTCTGTATATCTACTGGGTTTCTATAGGTATCACTTGATGCGCGATGATATGGGTCCAGACTTTGCTCCTCTGTCCGCTGTAACTCAGACCGCATGCGCTGAAGATCTGTTGGTAAGCGCTGCGAATCACCTGACTGTCTGTAGGGGTCAACTGACATTCTTTGACTTTCTAAGCCATACCTATTTTGATCCAATGACTCTGCAGCTAATCTATATGATTCTGGAAGATACCTATGTGCCTCTGGTGGTGCCCCTGCCATAAATTTTGATCCAGAAAACATCATATTGTGTCCCAGAGCCATTAGCTGAGCACTCTGAGATATCAAGCTAGAACTAGGGCTGGAGATGCTTGGGTAAGTGACAGGGATCTGCTGGCTTGGGACGGAGGAGGGATGGGGGAACATGGCCCGGTCCAGAGTGCCTGCTGGGGTGCTGCTGCGACTCCCACTCTGCATCTGTTGGTGAATACCACAAGTGCTCATTATATGCTGCCTTTCTTATGTACAGTAATTTTTTTACAACTACCATAAGTCCACAGTAAAAAACAAGACTACTTATTAACTTGAGAATTGTGAATCAAGGAAAATCTACTAAAACTGTGAATCAAGGAAAACCTGCCCATTATATTAAAAAATAAATAAATAAATCAAATCAAATAAAAGTTTCCAGCCATACAAGAATAATGAAGATGTGATGAAGTAAATATGTATCAATTTTTAGGAGGAATACGGGATGTACCATAGTTTGGCCACTACAGTGACCTGAAGTTATATATATATATATATTTGGGGGCATGGTGGCTCAGAGGTAGAGTGCTGGGCTCGTAATCGCGAGGTTTGCGAGTTCGAGCCTCTCACGGGCCACCATTGCTGGGAGTGGTAGCGCGCTCCTGTAACCTAGTGGGGCTATATGGCCACAGTTGCCTAGCTCAGGGATGATTAATATATATATATATATATATATATATATGTGTGTGTGTGTGTGTGTATGGTGTACATTTTCTATCTACATTATCTATCCATTGCCAGACACCTTAATCCCATACAGGGTGGCCACAAACATATCACCTCCATGTCACCCTGTCCAATGCCATTTTACTACCCTGCTCCCAGCTCACACCACCTTCTCTCATATACCTCTCCATTCTATCCCTCCATCTCATCCTTGGTCTTCTGCTCCTTCTCCCGCCATCCATCTCACTCACATACACTCTCCTTGTCAGTCTCTCACTCTCCATCCTCTCCACATGGCCAAACCACCTCAATGTGCTTCTACTAATGCTTCCTATCACAACCACATCCACACCACAACATTGCTTGACTTCCTCATTTGCCAGTCTCTCTCTCCATTGACTCCACATGCTCCTCTCAAATAACTCATTTCCCTTGCTCTCACTCTTGACTTCTGTCCCTCCACCAAGGTCCAAGATTCACTTCCATACGTTAGAGTTGGTATCACAATACTGTCATGCAGTAACTTTCCATTTCCATGCTCGCTTCCTTGTTTCTTATCACTGCTTTTAAAGAACCAGCAACCTTTCTTCCTTGTTGTACTCTTTCAAGCACTTCATCCTCCAAACTTCCATCCTTACTCATCACACTACCCAAGTACTTAAAATGCACAAACATTTTCCATTTTTACTTCATCAAAAAACAGTTTTATGGGTATAAGATAGAAGAGGGCAAAATGGAATATGGATATGCTAATTTTCAAATCAATATCTCTCCTAGCTTAGCCATAATGAGCAACAAACCAATTTTAAACACATAATTCAGCCTGACTTCAAGATGTCACAGTCCTTTTAGGGAAAGTTCAAGATGTATGTCTCAGTTTTTCAGTAAATACCATTGCTATAAACAACCACCCTCCTCTCTTTGGGAACCAAAAATCTAGAGACATTCACAGAGATGACTCCTCTTGTTTCCTTGAAGATATGTCCTGTGACGATAAAACCATCAATGCAATATTCAATGTCTAACGGCTTCAGAAAAAATATAAAGAACAGAAAAGAGTTGCACTTTGTTTTTGCTGAACTGGAGAAGACCTCTGACAAAGTGCCCAGGAGGAGGTGAAGTGGGAAATGAGAAAGCTAGGGATTGAGGAGTGGTTGGTTAAAGTGGTTATGGTAATGGACAAGGATGCTCACATCCAGGTAAGAGTGACTACAGGACTGAGTACTATACAGTAATGAGTTTTCCATTAATGTTCGTGAGTAATAGTGGGTCAGGTTTAACCTTCTTGCTGTTTATCACAGAGCACAAAGTTCTCTTACAAGACTTTACAAATGCAATCTGATGGAAGGTGTTGTATGCTGATGATCTGTGTTGATTACAGAGAATGTGAGGGTGGTGGAGGAAAGATTTAGGAAATGAAGACATGGGAACGTGGAGGATGGAAGTAATGCGAGTATAAGTGGCTGGGGAATGGCTGGAAGAAGGAGGGAGGTGAGAAGACAGGAAGAAATCAGTAGGATAGAAGTTGTGGAAGCAATGAAGAAAGTTAAATCAGGGAAAGCCCCAGGAATTGATGGAGTGTGTGGTGAAATGCTGAAGCATGGGGGAGAGATAGTAGTAGAATGGATGTGGAAGATGTGCAGATTGGCCAGGGAGGAAGGTAGAGTCCCGGAGGATTGGAAGTCAGGTATAATTATTCCCTTGTACAAAGGAAAAGGGGAAAAAGAAGTGTGTGGTAATCATAGGGGCATTTGTCTTCTTAGTATAATAGGAAAAGTGTATGGTAGGATACTTATTGACAGAGTTAGAGAAAGAACAGAGAAATTAGTTGGAGAAGAACAGGGAGGCTTTAGGAAGGGAAGAGGTTGTGTAGATCAGATATTCATTCTCAGATCTTTAGTGCAAAAGTTTCTAGAGAAGGGAAAGAAGTTGTATGCGGCTTTCATGGATTTGGAGAAAGCATATGACAGGGTGGATAGACTAGGATTGTGGAAAGTGTTAAGAATATATGGAATAGATGGGAAGTTGTTGAATGCTGTGAAGAGTATGTACGATGGTGCGAAGGCTGCAGTGCGTGTGGATGGTGAACTAAGTGAATTTTTCTCTTTGAAAGTTGGGTTGAAACAGGGATGTGTCATGTCTCCATGGTTGTTCAATCTGTACATGGATGGGGTAATAAAAGAGGTACAAGGTAGGGTAGTGGATGTTGGAGTGGCCCTGGTGAGAGAGGATAGTGTTTGGAAACTCCCTGTACTGTTGTTTGCAGATGATACTGTGTTGTTGAGTGAAGATGAAGGGGAGCTGCAAGGCTTGGTGGATGAGTTTGAGAGTGTGTGTAAGAAACGGAATCTAAAGGTGAATGTAGGGAAGAGTAAAGTGATGGTCTTTGAGAGAGGTGAAGTCAGTGAATGTACAGCGAGGTTGGATGGTGAGGAATTGGAAAATGTGAGTATGTTTAAATACTTGGGTAGTGTGATGAGTAAGGATGGAGGTTTGGAGGGTGAAGTGCTTGAAAGGGTACAGCAGGGAAGAAAGGTTGCTGGTTCTTTGAAAGCAGTGATAAGAAACAGGGAAGTGAGCATGGAAGTGAAAAAGTTACTACATGACAGTATTGTGATACCAACTCTAATGTATGGAAGTGAAGCTTGGACGTTGTTGGAAGGACACAAGTCAAGAGTGAGAGCCGTGGAAATGAGTTATTTAAGAGGAGCCTGTGGAGTCACATGGAGAGACAGGCTGACGAATGAGGATATAAAGGAGTGTTGTGGTGTTGATGTGGATGTGATAGGAAGCGTTATGGGGAACACACTGAGGTGGTTTGGCCATGTGGAGAGGATGGAGGGTCAAAGACTGACGAAGAGAGTGTATGTGAGTGAGGTGGAGGGGGAAAGAGGGAGGGGGAGGCCGAGGATGAGATGGAGAGATGGGGTGGAGAGGTATATGAGAGAGGGGGGTGTGAGTTGGGAGCAGGGGAGTGAAATGGCGGGGCACAGGGCGACTTGGAGGCAATTTGTTTGTGGCCACCCCAAACGGGAGTGAGGCGTCTGGCAACAGATAGATAGATAGATAGAAGACATGGGATGGGGCATTATACAAGGATTTGAGTGTAAACGTGCATATAACAAGCAATGATATCTAGGGCTGGTGGCTGTACCTGTAATGTCAAAGCAGAGGGAGTATGGGTATACACAGTTTGCCACATGGGTGCAGGGAGTAACTCCATTTTGTGCAGTGTTTGTCACATATGGGTGCACAAGAGATGCTGATTTTGCATTCACATTGTGTACGGGAGACCATGCAGAGGCAGAAAGGCAAGAGAGGATTCATTTTGCTGATGAGTCTTTTGAGTGTGTGGAGGAGTTATGTTATTAAGGGCACATAATACATGCTGGAGATGAGGCTGGAACTAGCTTGGTGTAAAGGCTAAGGAGAAGTTGGATGAAGTTTAGGGAGATGTTATCCCTCCTGACACTGAGAGGGCTCTCCCTCCGGACTACGGAGTCCTTGTACAGTATGCAGAATGTGTTAAGAGTGTAATGCTGTTCGGTAGTGTGACTAAGGCAACAGAGAAGGAAGATATTCATTGGTTGAAACATAAATGTGATAATGATTAGATGGATGTGCAATGTGTCCTTGAAGGATTGACCTGAGGGGGGAGAGGTTAGGAATGTGAATGAAGAGGTAAGGGCAAGGATGGGCATTTGATGAGGATGGAGGATGGAAACTCACTGCAGAGAGTAAGAGGTATGAATGTTGAGGGTACAGTTGCAAAAGGTACTCTATAAAAGACTTGGGATGAGCTTATAGAGTGTGTCCTCAGGGATAAGAGACTGAAGAGAGAAACTGCTACAGATCAAGCAGCATGGAAAGCCATTAGGTGACCAAGGATGACGCATACAACCATGTTGGAGCCTTTATACACAAATGAACGATATATAGTGCAGTATAAAAGTTTCAATACTCTATTTTTGTACAGGTATGCAGTCAATTATGCTAAAACTAATCAGAGCCTTACTTTTGTTTTCTAAATATCACTGCAAATGGGAACACTGCAAAATCCTCAGATGGGAAACAAAATGAAAAAATAAAAACAGCTGACTGTACAACAATTACCATTTTACTGGGCATTATATCATGGTCTCTATTTACCTAATTCCCTGTTAAGTGTCTTAACCCAGGGCTTGGTAAACTGAGTTACAATGAAGAAGGTTTCTTGTATACAAATTCTGCAAGTCTCATGAGACTGGTCATTCACGTCTAGCAATTTTCAAAACCTTAAACATCCACACACTTCTTCTACCACCTGTTATATTAATGACTCTAACTCAACAGAGCATGAAAGTGAGCCAAGTAAATTAGCAGAGAAGAAAACAAGTCTGGATACTGATTATTTATTGAACAAATTTACACACAACTCACACTTCAGTTCTAGGGATATGATGGAGAAAATTTATATAAAAGAAAGAAGTAGTTTACCAGTGCAATAATAAAACATTCTGAAAATGGCAAAAATATAATTAGCTGGTATAATAGTACTAGTACAGGACGATTCTATATAGTGTTCTATCCAAACCTCTCTCTCTCTTTCTACAAAGCAGTTTACAAGCAATACATTCAATGATTAACAAATATGTTTTTCTTACTAACCCTTCTGCAGGCTCTACCACACAAAATAGGCCATTACTAACAATGTGCACAGTATGCAAATACTAAGATTTACCTTTCTTAACTTGTATAACAGACAGTACTCATGACTGCTGATGCTGCATTAGCCCAGTCTATACTAAAACAACATGTAGCCTAGTTATCATATGGTCCCATATCAGACTAGACAAACTAGTTTTCATGTGTCAGTAGTTGTAAATGAAATCAGTGTCTTACATCTACAACCACCATCTACAGAAAAAATAAAATAATAATAATAATAATAACGGTAAAACCTCACTATAGTGGACTAATTGGGACCCAAGCCATTCTGAAAATAGCGAAATTTCAATAAAAGCGACATCCGGACTTCCCCCTGCTGACCTGGACTTTTTCTGATATATCAGATATTAGTTCGGATTGCACCAACGGTTTTTAAACTGTTTTCACTACCACTGCAGTACTGTACTATATTATACATTCACTACAATAATTCATTCATTCATTCATTGCCAGACGCCATGTATCCCAGACGGGGTGGCCAAGGGCTTAGAGTTAATTGTTTTACAGGGAGGGGCACTAATCCTCCACCAACCCCACTTGACACGTAGGGATGCCAACAGCATCTGGTGTTCCCAGGCGGTCACCCATCCAAGTACTAACCAGACCCAACGTTGCTTAACTTCGCTGATCGGACGGGAAGCGGTGTACTCAACGTGGTATGCCCAATCAAATGATATATATAATAATACTGTACTGTACACTGATAAACAAGTCTTTTATTTACCTTGTTGTGGTGAACATAGCTTAAGTGGTCAGGCAGTCTGGACTGCTTCTGGCTTTATTAGACTTTTTACGATATTTAAGAATTTAGTCCAGTAGCTCCTCGATTCCGATAAAAGCGAATTCCGGTCTACTGAAGTCTGCTATATCGAGGTCTGACTGTAATACTGGTGTAATATGAGCCTGTCAAGAGCAAAATGCCATGGTGAACATACAAGATTTTATGATTTGTTGAAAGAAAGCGGTCACATGTAATCTAATACCCATAAACTGACATTCTGTTATGAGGATAAAACAGTGACTTCAACAATCCTGCTCGACCAGCAACCTCTCAACACCTCATGATGAGTCAAGAATATTTTTTAAAATCCACCTTTTCCACACAAAATGTGTGCCTACATATCACCTTTTCCATGCACTTGATACTGTAAATTATATAAAACTTGCAAATCAGCTTTATTTATAATTATGGAATTTAATACTGAACATTTTTTTCCCCCCCATGTAGCTTACTGTGGCCTAAACAGAAAAGAAAAGAAAAATGGTGGGGGGGTGGGGGGTTACAGTACTTACAATGATGACTTACTGTATGGAATAATATAATGTGTAACTGTTTTGCTCACCCACTAATTTTAACAACTGGCTGCAAGCAAATCATTGTTAGGGGTTTCAAATTTAATGACAACCAGTTGTTGGTAGTTTGGAGCTGTTACAGACAGAACAAACAACAGTTATTGGAAACTGCTAATAATTTATCTATCTATCTATTGCCAGATGCCTCAATCCCGTTTGGGGTGGCCACAAACAAATCGCCTCCAAGTCGCCCCTGTCCCCCGCCATTTCACTGCCCTGCTCCCAACTCACACCCCCCTCTCTCATATACCTCTCCACCCCATCCCTCCATCTCATCCTCAGCCTCCCCCTCCCTCTTCCCCCCTCCACCTCACTCACATACACTCTCTTCGTCAGTCTTTCACCCTCCATCCTCTCCACATGGCCAAACCACCTCAGTGTGTTCCTCATAACGCTTCCTATCACATCCACATCCACACCACAACACTCATTTATATCCTCATTCGTCAGCCTGTCTCTCCATGTGACTCCACAGGCTCCTCTTAAATAACTCATTTCCACTGCTCTCACTCTTGACTTGTGTCCTTCCAACAACGTCCAAGCTTCACTTCTGTACGTTAGAGTTGGTATCACAATACTGTCATGTAGTAACTTTTTCACTTCCATGCTCACTCCCCTGTTTCTTATCACTGCCTTCAAAGAACCAGCAATCTTTCTTCCCTGCTGTACCCTTTCAAGCACTTCACCCTCCAAACCTCCATCCTTACTCATCAAATACCCAAGTACAGTATATGTTATCTACACTCAAACTTCCACATTTTTGAGAGTATCATGAACATAAGTCAGTACATACAGTGCACTGAGTGAAAGATCCCACCTCCACCTCTTTTACCTATATTCCCCCCACCCTCCACCCCGACCTTTGGAGATACAACTTTGAAGCACCATACCAATAATGTTTAACACAAGCACTATTAACCCTTGCAGTCTAGGGGATGCCCTCAGACAAGCACATTATCCCCCCAACCTTTTCTAATTTCATATACTGTTCACTACAGTTACAATAATTCATCACCACAGCAAGATGAAAGTTACAGACATGTTCCTGGCATCTACCTGAAACAAAAGAACATATTTTGATCACGCTCCTAGTTTTTTAGAGTAACACTTCCATTAGAGAATAAAAATTAGACGAGTGACAATTGTGAATGTGCCTAGGGTTTAGAGGTCAATAAAGGTACAGATCAATAAACAAATCAACAGAATGTTTAAGAGATAATAACATGACATCTTATTTAGTATCATCCATAACAATCTTGCCAACTCTGCGTCATTCCATACCCCAAAGCATCTCCCAGTTGGTCTAGCTTTCCTCCCCAGTAACTGTATGAACACCCAAAAATATGCATGAAGACATTTCTTCAGTGATTTTGTAAGGCTTGGAGACTTTCAGGAAAATATGGAACTAACGATATTACAGTTGGGTCAGGACACAGTAAAATGCATTCACAGCAACCCCCATAGGTCCAGATCTGCATCATTCTTGTATGTTTGACAAATCACCTGAATGAACATGCACAAAAATTAACTGAATCCAATGAAATTAAAAGAGCACATTACTGACCAGACACTACCAATGCACTTACATTTTTAGTGTCTCTACCATTCAGCGTTGGCAACCAATGCCCACACGGCCCATTTATTGTGAAGAATACCTTCACATGTTCTGCTTCTATCGTGCTTACTCTACCATCCACCACTCACAAGGTTGCCGTCATTGCAGCACATCGAGAAATTTAGACTTTACACCTTGCACCTGGCCAATAATGCAAAAAGGCTGTCCTCCCTCGTTCAACAATATGAGATATTTTGCATGAAACAGAAGATGGTGAGCAATTATGCAATGTTGCAAGACAATTTCCTGTTATCGAATCCAAAGTTTATTAGAAGACCCAAGACCCAGAGAAGTCAACATTACAGATGACCTGCATCATAAAGCTGGTGGTATCTGGGGAATAGCTAATGATTGTAAGAATAAGTTACTTTAAAACCCTTCCCTATAAAGACATCATTTAATAAGTACTGCTATTACCAAATGACTACTAATTTTAAGAAAAGCTTCACATAGCAAAGGAGTTAATGGAGACTAGTTAAAATCTTTCACTACTGTGTACTTCCACTAGGCTGAATAAAACTGCATGAAGGCAGCAAGATACAATGACATAATCATGTTAATGAAGATAAATGCAGAGATACCATGCCACTTTTCTGTGATACTGGTAAGAGTCTGCCCCAG
The DNA here is from genome assembly GCF_032717465.1 of Coenobita brevimanus. Lineage (NCBI taxonomy): Eukaryota > Metazoa > Arthropoda > Malacostraca > Decapoda > Coenobitidae > Coenobita > Coenobita brevimanus. Next base: position 55,520,651 of record NC_137046.1, on the reverse strand, counting down.
TGAGTATATTACACATAAGGGGAAAGCCAAAATATATTCATGAGCTAGAGACTCATGGGCAGGCTGTATTTAATGCATCATTAAGTTGGTTCAATGCTTTTACAGAGGGAAGTATTATCAAGACTTACTGTAACAGGTGAATCAACCTTGCCCAACAACAAATCCACACAAGAATTCTGATTATTGTGCAAGAGCACTGTGTGTGTGTGTGTGTGTGTGTGTGTGTGTGTGTGTGTGTGTGTGTGTGTGTGTGTGTGTGTGTGTGTGTGTGTGTGTGTGTGTGTGTGTGTGTGTGTGTGTGTGTGTGTGTGTGTGTGTGTGTGTGTGTGTGTGTGTGTGTGTGTGTGTGTGTGTGTGTGTAAACCACAACATATTTTCAAATATTACACCCCCTTTTTCTGGAAAAGAGAGGACTCTGAAGACACTGATAGTAGACTATAGACTATAGGCAGATTAGTGGGTGTAAAATGCTAATTTCCTCACATGTTTTTGTATAATCATTATGACAGGTCACTGTCAGGATGATTGTTGCTGTTGTTGTTGCTACACCTTGGTCATGCCTGGCCCAGAAGATAGAAGACCCGTCGACTGCACGTAAGCAACTGCCCCTATGGGACTGTCTCATGAGTTCCTAATGCCAATGATGTGTCTCGAGTCTTAGTCCTGCATGTGTTGTGCAATGCTCCAAGATGTGGGTATGCTGTGGGGGCCCATTTTATATGCAGGGCATGTGTCATCTATGAAAATCTAAGTTTGTATGGATGATACTGCTAGTACTTTAAAAATCAGCAAAACCTATGGATATGAATAATGATGTTATGGGTGAACCGAGTACAGCAAACCCTCAATTTGCAAACCTGATTTGGGCTACACACATTTTGCATGTAAAGATACACCCTGTCCTGGCCTAGTCAATGAAGGAAAAAAAAAAAAAAAGTTTGTGGGGGGGAAAACCCAGAAGCTGTGCCCCAGTCCAAGGCCATCCCCCATCAAAGTTCCACTGTCAGTACATACAGATGCACACTTACCCCACCTAAAATAAACAAAACTCTGTCTTTTTGTAGAATCTGTTGAAACAAATGACCATAATTCCACATGGTTAATATTATGGGATGTGAAATGGTCTTTTTACACTAATCAACTCCCCACCACACACACACACACACACACACACCTTTTGTCTCTCACCTCATTGCTACCACTCACTATGCACTTTTTCTATTTTCAACTAAGTTTTTCATTAAAACAAATGTTCATAAATCAACACAGCTAAAATTATGGTATATGAAATGGTCTGTTTGCACTCGATCAGCTGGCCATACACATGTAGGTACGCACACATGCACACATCACTTGTTACCTGCCTATCTCTCTCACCTTGTTGCCACCACTCATTATGTACAGTACTTTTTCTTCTTTCAACTACCATAAGTTTTTTATCACTTTATGCTATCAAAATATTGTAGCTTTCACCTACCTCTGGGTAGATAAGCTGTCATCTGAAGATACCCCCTTCCCTGATACTCAAGCTTCACTCCATCCCTTGTCCTGATAATTAATTACCATGTATTTATTTTGTACACTAATTACCTTTTTTATGCCCACTGATGTTCACAGAGGATGCATGTGCACTACAATGAGTGTCAGATATAATCAAAAGGGAGTAAAAAATTTTCAGTAGGGCTACAGGGGGGATTTCACCAAACCAATTGGCCGACATAATGCAGGTTTCAGTGGCATGATTTGTACATACTGACTTGCACAATAACATTCCTGATACATTAGCTATGCAAATTGAGGGAAACCATATATATATTACAGTAAAGGACGAGCTACTTCTGCTGAAGCATCCACCCACTTCAATGTAAAGTTTGTGAAAGATGTAGAAAGTATTTCAAGTCAATTAATAAATTAATGAACACCTTACTTCATGTAGACAAAGTCACAGATCATTTACAGTTTCTAGAAGGCAAACATCTAGACACAGCTCTTTCAAGCTGCCAAACATCATCTCCCCACATCCTACCTAAACACCAAAAAATTATACAGACTTACATGTTCCAGTATTATTTCTCCCATGGTTAGTTCCAGTGTTATTTCTCCCATGGTTAGTTCCAGTGTTATTTCTCCCATGGTTGACTTAGGGCTGGAGATGCACGCATTACTACTGAGATATTGCCCGAAAGAACATGATAATCAACAACAATGAACTACAGCTTGGCTTCAGCCACCAATCAAATTAACAACCCCTCCCAAACCTAGGTATTATCACTGTGCAACAGTTCAAGCAAGCGTAGCACTATTCACTGACACATGGGATGATGTCAATTAAGCAACCATGGGTGGCACAAACCACAAACACTGATAAACCACTAGCTGCAGCAATTCAAACAATGCTATTTCTTATATGGCATATTCCTGTACTGGGGTTCAGAGCACTGGGCAACACAACTCTGACGGAAACAATCAGCATGTCTGAACATTACACTGAGGATACGTGCAACTAGGAGAGCAATTCAGCGGAACAGCAAAAGAACATGGAGGACACTGAGATTATTGGACCCTTCTGCTGGACAGCTTGTGTAAGTCCTAGCTCTTGCATCTTCACCAAATGAAGTAGTAACAATCTGAACCTAGACACAGATTACTTGGTTATATCTAGTGAACCAGAATACTCACTCTACAACACCAGAGTGAATGTTAGATGCCAAGTCTCTACAGCTTGGTACTTCCCTGTCCGTCAGAAAAGATCCTTCCCCACTACTGATTTTTGCCTTATGAGATTCTTGATACTGAACATTCAGGACCATCACCAGAAGAGGAAGAGGATGATTTTACGAGGGATTTTGTAGGCTTCCAGCAAACCTCAGATGGGGGCTACCAGCCCTCTGTACCAACTACCTATTCATAAGTTAGGGCTACGTGAGGATGGAGTGATTGCAGCGACTATCTGAGGAAAGAAGAGTGTGATAATGTGTGACAATGTCTTTGACATGTCTGTCTTTACTGGGGGCCATGAAGGTAAAGAACGTCCACTCAGCCAAAGGGGACAGAACTGTGCAATCCTACCCATCCGTGTCCTGTAGCTGACCACTCAGGTCATGCCTTTGCACAGAGATTTGAACCATTAAAGGATGACTGGAAATTTTTATGAGACTGCCAAAGCAGAGCAGTGGGTCTTCTATCTTTAAATGATGTGGACTGTGGTGGCCTAACCTCAACTCACCCTAAATCCCCCAAAGAGTACTGCCTAATTAAATGTAACTTTTTTTTTTTTTAAATACAGTAATGCAACGTCCATAGTATATCATATTAACATGGCGGTCCCAGACCCAGCTTGTCATGAATGTTAAGAAGAGGCTGTTATTTCACCTGTTATGAATATCAATGATTGAGCAGAAATAAAGCTGGAATATATGATTTTTTTTTTTTTTTTTTTTTTTTTTTTTTTTTATACAAAACTGTTGAAATCAGCAAGAAATCTGATATGATGTACATGTGAATATCACATGCACCAAGAACATGGATGATAAATGTTAAAGCATACAGAATGACAAATTCTATCATCCGAAGCAGCAGTAAAAAAACATATACACGTTTATATATTGTTTCTGCTTTGTGGTTAAAAAAAAAAAAAAAAAAAAAAAAAAAAAAGTGACTCTTAATTCCTAATAAGACTCACTATCTGCAAATACTTAAGTTTTTATTGTACACTGGAAGATCAAATAGAAAATGCATCATTATCACCATCACCATGATGTCACACTTCCTCTTAAGGAATCCATGAACTAGGGTTGTTGCTGGACAACCTCATGATCCACTCTGACAGCAAATCTGTGGCACACAGCCCCCCAACTCTACACTGAAACATACCACAAGTTCTGCACAAATGAGATGTGTTGTCCACAGCAAATGACCTTCTAATAGCAAAAATCATCCTCATATTTCCCTGCACCTCACCATGGGAAGGACACTGGAGGGGTGCTGTCTACAGTAAAACAAGGGGGTGCCGGATCCCTACATGTGTGGATATATATATATATATATACAGGCAGCCCTCCACATTCATGGGTCTCGCAGATTCGCGAATAGCTCCTCTGTGGAGCCAAACTTCTGTTCACAACCGCAAAGTGTAGCAGTGTGGACGCTTGCTGGTCTTTTCGCGCCAAACCAAGCCCGCACCAAACCAACGCGCAGGAGCGCAGTGGTCTGGTTATAAGAAGTTGGGATAAATGTATAGCTGATGACTTGCCCACACTCACATGGATGTGCGTGAGACGCACTTAGTCGCATGAGTCTGTGGAAGTCACAAAGTACTGTACATATATACCCTAACTTAGTACGGCCATACCCAATCAAAACTTATTTGTTATTAAACATTTTTATACAGTTGGTCTGTTACTACTTGTGACATTTTATGCTGTTTTCAGGTCCCAGATATGGTGGTAGTAGTAGTAGTAGTAGTAGTAGTAGTAGTAGTTGTTCCCTAGGCAGTCTGGCCGAACAGCCCCGAGTCCCTTAGGAAGGCCATGGCCGAGACCGGGCTTTCCCACAGCGCTCTCAAAGAGTGTATGTTGTGTTGTTGGCGTAGGTGATTGTGTGCAATGCAGTCTTCCATAATGTGCTTAATAGTATGGGGTGCTGTGTTGCATCCTGGACAGGCATCAGCGACGGAGTCATCCAGCCTCTTCTGGTAGCTTAAGAGGGCTGGATGGTGCCCACATCTCAGCCTGGCCAGGTGGACCCTGTCCTCACGAGGAAGATAGGATTCAGAAGGGTGGATGTCAGGAAGCCGTGCATGCAGCTGTGTGCTGTCTTTAAATGACTGAATGGAGCGGCGAGTGATCTGAGTGAGGATATGCTTCTAGAAGCTGGTCTGAGGTGGGCGAGGGGGGAGAGATGACAGTATTTGTGTATGGTATCGTGTGCTGGGTGTTGTTTTGATGTTCCTTGGTGTGGGTGGATGTGCTGCCATGTACTGTAGTGGATGTTGTGGGTTTGTGGAGGCTGCAGCAAGAAACTGGGTGCCTCTCATGTCTAGGTGATCCTTGCCTTTGAGGACTTTGGTTTCTTGATGTAGGTGGTCTGTGGGTGTAGTAGCTGTGCAGCCTGTTATTATTTTTAGGGCCTTGTTCTGTAAGGTCTGTAGAGTGTTGTGTGTTTTGGTAAGGTTAGAAGCCCAGGCAGGGCTTGCATAATTCATCACTGAACGTATGTATTGTTTGTATACTGTGGTGGTAGTTTCTTTGTTGTGTCCGAATGTTGTATGGGCAAGTGACCTTAAAGGATTGAGTTTTGGTGTTATTTTATTACCCATATCTGGGTAACCACCGCAAACCCCCCAGGACCCTCACGGGGCTCGAGTACCCAGATATGGTTTATTAGGTATAGTATGTGCACACTTGCTCACAGGGGGTGATTTGCGGCTGTAGAGACATTGATGGGAGGGTACACCAAACATTCGCGGAAATTCCACATTCACGGGGGTCTGTGTCCCCTAACCCCCGTGACTGTGGAGGGCCACCTATATATATGAGTGTGTATATAGATATATATATATATATATATATATATATATATATATATATACTCAAACCTCAATTTAAGGGACTAAATGGGGAATCAACTTATCCCTTACTTGAAAATGTCCCTTACACGAAAATGTCCATTGTTTTACCACATATAAAGACAATCGTATTATGAAATGCAACGGCTGTTTCGCTTTATTTATATGATTATGAATATTATTTTATGGGTACTGTATAAAGAAATATATCAATGTGTATACCCCAGACATTACATATCATTTTTGAATGATCTTGTCCATTTGTCAGGTAGAATATGGAGTCCCTTAAATCTGAAATCCTTTAAATGGAGGTCCCTTAAATCGAGGTTTGAGTGTACTGTATATATATATATATATATATATATATATATATATATATATATATATATATACAGCAAATATACAGCACCCTTAATTATCCGACATAATAGACTCAATGGCATGTCAATGTTGTGGCAATATCTATCTATCTATCTATCTATTGCCAGACGCCTCAATCCCTTTTGGGGTGGCCACAAACAAATCGCCTCCAAGTCGCCCTGTCCCCCGCCATTTCACTGCCCTGCTCCCAACTCACACCCCCCTCTCTCATATACCTCTCCACCCCATCCCTCCATCTCATCCTCGGCCTCCCCCTCCCTCTTCCCCCCTCCACCTCACTCACATACACTCTCTTCGTCAGTCTCTCACCCTCCATCCTCTCCACATGGCCAAACCACCTCAGTGTGTTCCTCATAACGCTTCCTATCACATCCACATCCACACCACAACGCTCCTTTATATCCTCATTCGTCAGCCTGTCTCTCCACGTGACTCCACAGGCTCCTCTTAAATAACTCATTTCCACTGCTCTCACTCTTGACTTGTGTCCTTCCAACAATGTCCAAGCTTCACTTCCGTACGTTAGAGTTGGTATCACAATACTGTCATGTAGTAACTTTTTCACTTCCATGCTCACTTCCCTGTTTCTTATCACTGCTTTCAAGGAACCAGCAACCTTTCTTCCCTGCTGTACCCTTTCAAGCACTTCACCCTCCAAACCTCCATCCTTACTCATCACACTACCCAAATACTTAAACGTACTCACATTTTCCAATATCTGGATGAACATTATCCCCTCTACTATACCCAGACCCTGCCTATACCCAACCTCCAACCTATATCTAACTTATTTGTATAGTACCTCTGCTTATCTTGGCAGTGTTTTCTGGTCATTCAGGCATATACAGACATCAAAACACACACAGGTATATCCAAAATAATTTTAAACACCAAGAAAGCCATTAAAAAAAAAAAAAAAAAAAAAAAAAAAAAAAAAAGTGAAAACCAAAAAACACCCTACCTACTGTATACAGTATTGTATGTACAGTACCTCCCCTGAGTTTGGCATTGTCTTCAGGTCAATCTGCCATATTTTGACATCAAAACAAACATAGGAATATCCAAAGTAATGCTAAACATAATATATATATATATATATATATATATATATATATATATATATATATATACAGTACAGGTATACCTCAATATACGATACCCCAGCTTAATGACAGGGGCAGAAATACAGTACCACCATACCCCACCTAACAATGGCTAAACCCCGGTTTAATGAAGGGTTTTGATTTTTTTTTTTTAACCAATTTTGATGATATTTTAGACTAAAATTGTGTGTTTAGGTTGATTTATAAACTGTTTTTAGACTTAGATTAATGAGTTTAAGCAACAGGTAGGGTGGACTTATATTTGATGATTTTCAGATTTTATTTTTTGGCTTTAGTGAGTTATTTACAGGTGTTGGGCTTAGGTTAGCTTCTTGTACAGCTGTTGGGCCATTTAGATTGGCTTTAAACTTGTTTTTGGGCTCATCTGGATGGATTTTGGATTTGGTTGGGGGGGGAACCCAAGGTTGAAAAATGCATCCCATTACTTTACATGTTAAATCTACCCCGATATACGATACCCTGACCAATGATGGGTTTTTACCTAACCAACTACACTGTTAAAACCGGGGTATACCTGTATATGTACAGTACCCCCATCAAATTTTGGCAGTGTTTTCCAATCATTCTGCCATATTGAGACATCAAAACACACATAGGAATAACCATATTAATGCTAAACACCAAGAAAACAACGCATAAACAACAAAAATACACAAAAACCTAAGAAGGTTGTAAAATTGGTTATCTTCTGTAACACCAGTGATACCTGCTCCCGGGGCACACACACAAAAATTCCACTGCCAAATATGCCACCGGAAATTGGCTACATGGATATAAGTGGTATACCACCATCTTTGTTCGTGTTTATACTATACGATAAACTAATAAACACACAGAAATGATGAGTAAAATAACAAAACTACAGTGAGAATAAACACTGTTCCAGAGTAAAACTTACCTTCATATAACTTCCCACCATCCTACTGCAAAATTCTGCCCACACCTTGCAAGAGTTATGCATATGTCTAGATACAGAATTTCATAAGCTTTTTCATGGATTTCGAGGAATTTTGATACTTATTGACAGAGTTAGGGTAATAACAGAGAAATTAGTTGAGGAAGAACAGAGAGGTTGTAGGAAGGGAAGGGGTTGTGTAGATCAGATATTCATTCTTAGATCATTAGTGGAAAAGTGTCTAGAGAAGGGAAAGAAGTTGTATGCAGCCTTCATGGATTTGGAAAAAGCATATGACAGGGTGGATAGATAAGGACTGTGGAAAGTATTAAGACTGTATCGAGTAGACGGGAAGTTGTTGAAGACCGTGAAGAGTAAGTAAGAGGGTGCTAAGGCTGCAGTGCGTGTGTAGAGTGAACTGAGTTAATTTTTCTATTTGAAGGCTAGATTGAAACAAGGATGTGTCATGTCTCCATTGTTGTTCAATCTGTATATGGATGGGGTTATAAAAGAGATACAAGGTAGGACAGTGGATGTTGGAGCGGTTCTAGTGAGAGAGGGCAGTGTTTGGAAAGTACCTGTACTGCTGTTTGCAGATGATATTGGGTTGTTAAGTGAAGACGAGCAGGAGCTGCAAGGCTTGGTGAATAAGTTTGAGAGTGTGTGTAAGAAACGGAATCTAAAGGTGAATGTAGAGAAGAGTAAAGTTATAGTCTACGAAAGAAATGAAGTCAGTGAATGTACAGTGAGGTTGGATGAGGAGGAAATGGAAAAGGTGAGTGCATTTAAGTACCTGGGTAGTCTGATGAGTAAGGATGGAAGTTCAGAGGGTGAAGTGCTTGAAAGGGTGCAACAGGGAAGAAAGGTTGCTGGTTCCTTGAATGCAGTAATAAGAAACAGGGAAGTGAGCATGCAAGTGAAAAAGTTACTACACGACAGTATCATGATACCAACTCTAACATATGTAAGAGAAGCTTGGACCTTGTTGGAGGGGCAGAAGTCAAGAGTAAGAGCTGTGGAAATGAGTTATTTGAAAGGAGCATGTGGAGTCACATGGAGAGACAGACTGACAAGTGAGGAAGTGAAGCAACGTTGTGGTGTGGATGTGGATGTGATAGGAAGTGTTAGGAGAAACACACCGAGGTGGTTTGGCCATGTGGAGAGGATGGAGTGAGAGACTGACAAGGAGAGTGTATGTGAGTGAGGTGGAGAGGGGGAGAGGGAGGGGGAGGCCAAGGATGAGATGGAGGGATGGAGAGGTATATGAGAGAGGGGTGTGTGAACTGGGAGCAGGGCAACGAAATGGCGGGGGACAGGGCGACATGGAGGTGATATGTTTGGGGCCACCCCTTCCAGGATTATGGCGTCTGGCAATAGATAGACAGATACCATAATAACATTCAAATACATCGACAAAAACTTTTAAAAATTCATGAGTAGGTGCTTTCAGCGCGAAAGAGGGGAGGAACTGAGGGAGTGAGGGGAAGCCAGGAGGCAGGGCTAACAAGGTGGGGAGGATGGGAGGGTATGGAGGAGGGATAAGGGGGGAGAAGCGAGACCATGGGCATGATTTTCACCCTTCTGTCACGAGGCGGACAGGCACTTTCACATGACTCGTGGCTCGTCGTCTGTCTTACACGTGCGGTGGCAGTTAGGAAAGACTAATCCCGGCGGCTGTGCGACTCTGGAAATTCGTTGGGGATTTATGGGTGTTTTGACACTGATTGCAGGTTACAGTCGGTATTACTCAGGAGCTGAAGGTCTGTAGGGAGTGAACAGGCCAGCGCGCTACTTTGACCATTTAGTACAGGGGCGGACTGATATTTTAGCTCTAGTTGTGGGCTATGGCTTATTTCCCGAGCAAGGCCCAGTGGCCACAATACTGATTGTTTGAACAAGTCAGCTGGCCAGCCAAAGTTCTCGGGGACTTTTACGTCTGGATAATTGCAAGTAAATTTGGATAATGGTTTAACAGACCCAAGGTCCAGTACCTGGATAGTTAACAGGTCAGGATAAATGAGGGATTACTGTGTGTGTATATATATATATATATATATACATTATATACAGTAAAACCTTGATATAACGGACTTCAATAGACCGGAATTTATTTTTATCGGAATCGAGGAGCTACCTGACTAAATTCCTATATATCAGAAAATGTTCGATAAAGCCAGAAGCAATCCAGACTGCCTGACCACTTCAGCTATGTTCACCACAATAAGGTAAATAAAAGACATGTTTATCAATGTACAGTACAGTACAGTATTTTAATATATATGATTAATGCAGTGAAGGTATAACACTGTACAGTACTGCAATGGTAGTGAAAACAGTATAAACCGCCCCGTCCCGACCGATTTTCCACCACTGCCCCCCCCCCCCCAATCCCGACCAATTTTGGAAAAAAAATTTTTGGCTCAAACCTCCGCTTTTGGTGAGAAACATAAAAAATCATAGAGAAATCGCTCATCTGAGGTTTAAAATACTGATTACAGGCAGAAGTACCCCTTACCTTACTATGTTTTCTATCAGGCTGGCTCCAAAGAAAATGAGTTCTATGGGAGGGTAACTATTCCACACCACTCATAAACGGTATTTATTTATTTATTTGGTAAGAATTAATAAGTAGTATGAGAGTATATTGGTTTTCACACAGTAATATAGGCAATATATGCATTGTTTCACTCACCAAACACATCAACATACTGGACCTTTTTTGGAGACATTACCTGATCATTTCTGACTGTTTCTTCCTCTAATGCTACATAAACTTTGTCCTCCACATTGTCATCGATTAGGGAATCACTCTGGCCTTGAATTTCGTACCGTGGCACGACATGTCTTTACTGGCCAGGTCACTGGTAACAGGTGAAATCCAAGAAAATGGTGTGCAGGGGGGTGGGGGGTGGTCATGTGGGGTAAGGCATTAACCCTGCCTGGCATCTTGTAGAGGAAGGTGTCCCAAGTATAAGTACCAAATTTCACATGCGAAATATGAGAATTGTGCAAATTAGGGACCTTGCAATTGCTGCGCATTTATATACATCAACGGAAGTCACAGTGACAAAACGTGTGGACGTATGTATACGTCAATGGGAGTTGGCGGGTTAAAAACCATTGATGCAATCCGGACTAGTGTCTGATATATTGAAAAAAGTGCGGATTAGCAGGGGGAAGTCCGGATGTTGCTTTTATCGGAATTTCACTTTTTTTTAGAATGGCTTGGGCCCCAATTAGTCCGTTATAGTGAGGTTTTACTATATATATATATATATATATATATATATATATATATATATATATATATAATATATAATATATATATATAAATATATATATATATATATATATATATATATACTATATATATATATATATATATATATATATATATATATATATATATATATATATATATATATATACTATATATATATATATATATATATATATATATATATATATAGTGTATATATTTATATGAATACAGGTATATACAGGTCTCCCTCGTTTTACACTGTATCGTTTTATGATATTTCGCATTTAGTACCAAGTGTTCATTTTACGACTGAGCTCCCTCGCATTTACGACTGGGCATGTGGAGAAATCCCGTGCGTGGTATACCCGCCCCGCCCACACAGTTTCCCACGCTTTTGCCAGTCTCATCCGCGTGCTCGTTCAGCGTACAATCTCTGTGCGTCTGTGTGCATCAGTGCTCAGGATATTACTATTTTTCCCGTTCTTCATATTTTGCACCCCTAGTACCACCAGCGTGATGTCTTGTAATCGCCCTGCAACATCTGGTACTGGTGATATGAAGCCAAAGAAGGCAAAAAATCTAAGCATAATATTGTGAAGTGGCACGGAGCAGGTGAGGGGGCAAACTCCATCGCTTGTTCCATGAGTCTTACACAGTCGACTATATCGACTGTTATAAAGAATGCTGTCAACATTAAGAAAGCTGGGGAGACAAGCACGACTCTCATGGCCAAGATGCTGACTTGCCAACAGGAACCCATCCATGAGGAGATGGAGCGGCTGCTTAAGCTTAGGATAGATGACCCAACTTGACGCCGCATGCCCCTATCCACCTCTCTTGTGGCTACCAAGGCCTTGTCTATTTGGGATGACCTGTGCAAGAAAGGCTACAAGGTTAAGGAGGGAACATCATTCACCACAAGTCAAGGCTGGTTTGAACGTTTCAAGAATAGGGCATGCCTACACAACATTAAGATGACTGGTGAGGCTGCTAGTTCCGACAAGCCTGCTGCCAACGCTTTCAAGCCAGGCCTTTTGAAGCGGATAGAGGACGGTGGATAATCCACCAAACAAGTTGTAAATTTCGACGAGACTGCCCTATACTGGAAAAAAATGTCCTCTAGGATATTTATTTTCCAGGAAGAAAAAACAGCACCGGGGTTCAAGGCGTCAAAAGATAGGCTGACGCTACTGCTGGGTGGCAATGCAGCTGGCGACCTTAAGCTGAAGCCTATGCTCATCTATTACTCTGAAAATCCCAGGGCACTTAAAGGACTAATCAAAGCTTACTTGCCTGTGATTTGGAAGTCGAACAGGAAGAGATGGATGACCTCAGCACTCAACCAAAGTTATGTTGTTGATTATTTCTCTCTCAGGGTTCGTCAGTATGCATCAGAAAATAATCTTGACAACCGTTTTCTGCTGCTGTTAGACAACGCACCTAGCCATCTATCTGTCAAGCAAGGCTGGGCAGGTAATATAGAGGTGATGTTCCTGCCACCCAACACTACTACATTAATTCAGCTGATGGACCAAGGCATAGTCACTGCATTCAAGGCCTACTACCAACGTCACACCATGTCACAACTTCTCACTGCCACCGACACCCCAGACAAGCCAAGCATAAAAGAATTCTGGGCAAATTACAACATCAAGAAGGCCATTGACAACACAGATGCAGCATGGAAGGAGGTGACACAGAAGGCCATGAATGGGAGTTGGAGAAAGATCTGGGAGGAGTGTGTGGCAGATTCCACTGGCTTCCTTGAAGTGCAAGCAGTACGGAAGGATACTGTGAGGATTTCACACCTTGCAGGGCTCAAGGAGGTGGATGAGGACGACATCCAGCAGTTGCTGGACTCGCATGAAGAACCTCTGTCAAACAAGGACCTCATGCAGCTGCAGCAGAGGAGGGCCTTTACTGAACAGGATGATGAGGATGAGGACAAGGATCCACAACGAGGCATTGATGTGCAAACACTTCAAAAGGCGTTTGAGAGCATAGAGAGGGGCATGGAACTTTTCAGGGAACGTGACTGACACCCAGCCCGGAGTGCAACAGCTACACATGGTGTGGATCAAGCCCTAAAAGTTTACAAGGAGATGTATGAGGCCAGGACGAGGCTGGCAAAACAAACAAACAATTTCCAGCTTCTTCAAACCCATTGCTAGCCCATCTGCTTCTCCTACCACTGAGTCATCCACCCCTGCCACCCAAACCTCCCACCTCTCATTCTCCTGAGTCATCCACCCCTGCCACCCAAACCTTCACCATCCCTGCTTCCTCCCTCTCCATCTCTTGTGTTGACAAGTGATGGGCTTTGGCCCAGGATGTCTCCTAGCCTCGGAATAGACATTAAGGCATTACGTCCTCCAGCTTAGGGGGGGACCGACTAAAGGTGGACGGAGCTACTGTACAGTAGGAGGGTACATAACAGTACAGTACAGTACACCTGTATTTCATGTTGTTGTTTTTGCTATTTCATGTCTTTACGTTTGCAAATGTACATACATATGTGATTCAGATGCACTACAATACATAAAACATCATTATTATTGCAAATTAGATCACTTGTATGGGTCTTGGGTTCCTTATACACGAGTCCAGGAATGCATCCCTGTTTTTCCCATTAAACCTTAATTTTGCGTTAAGATATTTTGGTTTACAGTTGCCTTTCTAGGAACGCATACCACTCGTAAAACGAGGGAGACCTGTACCTGTATATATATAGTATATGGAGAGGATGGAGGGTGAAAGACTGACAAAGAGAGTGTATGTGAGTGAGGTGGAGGGGGGGAGAGGGAGGGATGGGGTGAAGAGGTATATGAGAGAGGGGGGTGTGAGTTGGGAGCAGGGCAGTGAAACGGCAGGGGACAGGGCGATGTGGAGGCGATTTGTTTGTGGCCACCCCGAACGGGATTGAGGCTTCTGGAAATAGATAGATATAGATAGATAGATATATATACTGTATATATAATGAGAGAAGGGGGTGTGAGTTGGGAGCAGGGCAGTGAAATGGCGGGGGACAGGGCGATGTGGAGGCGATTTGTTTGTGGCCACCCCGAATGGGATTGAGGCGTCTGGCAATAGATAGATACATATATATATATATATATATAAGCCCTATTTCAAGACTCATTCGTGCTGAGAAGCCTCAACACGTTAAAATACAGATTATAGGCAGTGGGAAAGACAGACCAAGGAAAACAATTCCAGTACTGACTAGATACATGAAAGAACAGGAGTACCACTTGACTTCCATTAGTGAGTTTGACAGAAAAAAGGGTAAAGGGCGAAAATGCGTAACTAGATGGGTGCTGCGAATTTGCTGCAATGGGGAAGGAATACAAGCACAGCTCAGAATAATAGCCAAATTAGAAAAATATACAATACCATAGCAAACGAGGAGAAGCAGAAGGGAGCATGTCACAGAAGGACAGTTGATGAGATGAAAAGCCTCTTCCTCTACCTATCTATCTATTGTCAGACACCTCAATCCTGTAAGGGGTGGCCACAAACAAATCACCTCCAAGTTGCCCTGTCGACAGTCTTTTCACTGCCCTTCCCCCAGCTCACATCCCTCTCTCTTCCCCCAGCTCACATCCCTGTCTGTCATATACCTCTCCACTCCATCCTTCCATCTCATCCTCGGCCTCCCCTTCCCTCCTTCCCTCCCCCCCTCCACCTCCCTTTCATACACTCTCCTCATTAGTCTCTCACTCTCCATCCTCTCCACATGGCCAAACCACCTCAATGTACTTCTCCTAATGCTTTCTAATGCCTCTTCTTCTACCTTGTTTTAATTGCTGTAAATGGTCAGGACTCCCCATCCTCATCCTGAAGACTGGTGTATTCTGTACATGGAAAAAAAGGCCCTTATACAAAGTCCACAATTGTGTGGAGTTAGAGAATATTACGAATCGGTTCAGAACACATAACAAGTGTGAAGTTGATTTTGCTGTAATATGATCCTTTTAAGACAGATAACATGAAATGGAGACATTAAGGTTATTAAGAAAAGTAACAGTATTTCTTCTGCTTCAAACAGAAATGAGACAGATCAGAAAACCGGTGCACAACAGCCTCCTCCCATGACTGTTGTGACAGACACCAACAAGCAGGTGGAATGGTTTAGGATGGAGTTGTCAGTGTATGAGTGGCTAGGGCTAGCTATATGACTCAGTCAATGAAGAATACTAGGAAGAGTAGGTTAAAAGACAATTCTGAGGGACACCACTATTGATTTGAGAAGTGGCCATCTACATCTACAGCTACAGAACAACTGGAGGGGAAACTTGAGATGAAGGCACTGAAAGGGGGATGGAAGCCATTGGCAAGCAGTTTGATTTGAAGATTTGTGCCAGACTCTCTTAGAAGCCTTTGAGATACTGTATCTAGCTCAACAGCAAAGGTTATACCAAAATCCCAGTTAGTTACTGATATGGGGCAGAGAGCGATGTAAGATCACTAATGAAGCATCCTTGACTGATGCCCTAAGTGGCAATCAGAAAGGTTGTGAAAGGAAACATGCCTCAAAAATTTCCCGCTGAGGGTCAATGACCTGAAGAGTACAATACTGTATATTACAGTGACTAGGTAACGGAGGGTTGTGAGTGGTTGCCCTTCTTTGTGATGAATGAATGAAAGCAAACTTCCATCCAGATGGGTATGAGTCGACAAAAGTGAAAGAATTTACCTAGGCAGAGTGTCCGCATGGGTGCACAGTCTCAAAGAACAGGAAGGACCCAATCAGAACTGTATGCCTTAACAGTACTGAAGCATGTGAGGTCAGAAAATAACTCTTGAAGATATTTCAATGACATGCATAAGGAAGCCAGAGGGAGGAGGAGATGGAAAAACAGCACCTGAAGCGTCCAACCTGGAATTAGAGGAGTAAGCCTGAGCAAAGAGTTTTGATTTATCAGTGGAAGAAAAAGCTACAAAGCCATCGAAATGGAAAAGATGAAGAAGGTTTCTAGCAAGATGCCAGAAACAGTAAGAATACAATCAGAAAAGGTCACTGCAGCTGGAATGGATGAAGTTCTTCCTGGTAAGTTGAAGGACAGACTTACCACAATTCTAGGTAGAAACACAGAAACCAGGTGATTCAGGGTAAGGTTGGCATCAGTACATTGTGAAAAACATTAAACCAGGCATGATTACAACAAGGTTTTCTAGTGTTAATTGGAAGGCAGGAAAAAGGAATATAGTTTCCATGCCTAACAAGTTAACCTCCATAATGTGTGAAACATGTTCAATCAGCTCTCAGCCATGGAAGCAATTATCATTCCACAGGAAGTGGAAAGTAATACTATCCTGCCTGAAGGCCCCTATATCTGAAGCATCAAAAAACCACAGATTGCCTTTCCTGGGAGGGTTTGCAATCCTTACTGGAGTGACAGGACAAGTTAATGACTCAGTATATCTGTAGCACAGTTCCTTATCTAAATGTGATGACTAAATTTAGTAACTAAACTCTCTCTTCCAGATTGCACATGCCTATTATGGGCAAGTATGCCAATTCTACCATGCATGTTTAAGCCAAATTATATTATTCCTCAAAGGTAACAATTTGCAAGGGGTAAAGAGCTAGACTCTGTTACTATAAAAGAACCTGTCCTAATCAATGGTTCTAGCATAAGTATACAAGTGGAAGGCTTTCAAAGAATGAAAAAAAGAAATTCTGCTAATTTTGTAGTGTATTCTGACACAATGCATATGAAACCCGAGCTGAAGATATAAAAATATAACAGATGGTAGATGGGAACTCATCACAGCAATGAAATACAATATGGTACTCTGTGCTTCTAAGCAGAGCCTCATAGCTCACTGGCCGAATAAACTAAGTACATGTATCTATAACTGTATATAACATCCCATACCACTGAAATAATTATGATTTATGTTGGTTCTTTAACCTTGCAACTATATGTCCAGATAGCCCAAATTTGCCCAATCCAATGGGCCACGCTTCCATTCCATCATTCAAGCCCCCGGAATCCTGGCTCTATCAGAAAAGCCATAAAACATTCACTGCGTTCTATAGCTTCACATAAATGTATCCGATTGAGTCAATCCGGACGCTGCCACGTTAAAAAGGGGAGCCAAATCCCTGATCATGCACTTCTCCTCACAATTTTCATCCAGCCAGCTCGATCTCTTGTCAGTTCCCTAGCCTCCTGGACTTCCAAACCTCTCTTCCTCACACCACCATATTTCTCCACCATCTCCTTGGCCTACCTCACCTCCTCCCTCCTCCAAATTCGCTCAGGTATACCTTTATCACTACTCTATTGTTATCCATTCTCTCCACATGACCATACCATCTCAGTACACTCTCTTCAATTCTGGTGTCCATCGACTTCCTCACTCTGCATCTTTCATGAGTCACATTATTTCGTATCCTATCCACCCTCTGTACTCCACATACATCCCTCAGCAGTCCCATCTCCACTATTCTTACTCTTGACTTTTCGTTTTCATGCCACACCATAGTCTCACATTCATATGTTAAAGTTGGCACTAACACTCCTTCATGTAAGCCTCGTGCAGCTGCAACACTCAAGCCTCTGTTTCTTACCAAGGATTTCATTGCACCAGCTACCTTTCTTCCTTGTGTCTCTCTGTTTTCCACTTCTTTTGCACATTTTCCTCTCTTTTCTATCACTGTACCCAGGTGCTTGAACTCTCTCGCCAATTCCAGTTTCACTGCATTCACTGTAACATCGCACTGGGAGTCACCTTCTCTCCCAATAACCATCACTTTACTCTTTTTTACATTTACTCTCAAGGCACAACACTCACATACATCAGCAAAACTCTGCACTAGCCTGACAAGTTCTTGTCTGGTATTTGCAAGCAGTACTGCATCATCAGCATAAAACAAAGTTGAGATATTCCATCCATTACCAACACCATCCCTCTCTCCATTACTCGTGTTTTTATTTCTCTCATCACCCCATTCATATATATATCGAACAACTATGGGGACATCACACAACCTTGTTGCACGCCCACACCGATCATGAACCATTCACTTAGATGTCCATTAACCCTTATACGTGCCTCACTACCATCATAAAAACTCTTGATTGCACCTAGCAGCTTACCATCTACACCGTACATGCGCAAAACTTTCCACAATGCCTCTCTGTCAACTTTGTCATATGCTTTTTCTAGATCCATGAATGCTGTAAACACCTTATGGTCCTTCTCACAAGCCTTCTCTGCTATCTGTCTCACTGCAAATATTCGATCCACACATCCTCTACCACTCCTAAAGCCATCCTGTTCATCACTCACTAAGATTTCTGAGATCTCTCTTACTTTCTCTATAACAATTCTTCCATATACCTTCCCTACCACACTCAATAAACTTATGCCACGATAATTCTTGCACTCACTTCGCTCACCTTTATTTTTGTACAGGGGTACAATCACAGCCTTTTTCCACTCTGCAGGCACAGTTTCACCCATCCATGCCTTCTTACATATCTTCAACAAGCACTTCATTCCACTCTCTCCACTACACTTAAGCATCTCTGCATACACCTCATCAACCCCAGCTGTTTTCCCATTTTTCAGCCACTTCACAGCACTCTTCACCTGTGCGAGTGTCACGTCTCCTGGCACTGCATTCCTCTGCACACTCCCAAAACTGATCAAGTTTACAGCCACTCTGCTCTCTCTAATCCCATTCATCAAGCTTTCAAAATATTCTTTCCATCTGGTCCTTACTTCATCCCCATGGGTTAATAATCTACCACATACATCCTTCACACCATCATATTTCTTTCCACTTTCACTTCTACATTTCCGCACCTCTTTCCAGAATTACTTCCTATTTTCAGAGTAGTCTGCATTCATTTTTCTTCCTAGATCATCATTTACCTCCTCCTTTTTCCTCTTCACTAGTCTCTTTACGTGCTTTTTGCTCTCAATATATTCAGTTCTTATTTCAACTGAACTCTTGTCCTGTAACAACTTTAGCCACTTCTTCCTCTTCCTCCACCGCTCTCTTCACCCCCTCATCCCACCATGCTGTAACTTTCTTCTTTGTTGTTACTCTTGCCACACCACACACTGCTTTAACATTCCTAACTAAGCAATCCCTATATGCATTCCACAAGCTGTCCAGATCCATTTCATCCCAATTCACTGATTCTAACTCCTCTTCTACTTTGATCCTGTAATCATCTGCCATTTCTTTTATCCTCAGCTTCTCAACTTTCAGTCTTTCTCCCTGATTGCTCCTTGCTCTCCTGATCCACCTCACTCCTCTCAGCTTGATCTTGCATATCACAATCATATGCTCTGACAGACCACATCGTCCTCTCATTGCCCTCATATCAGCAACCATTCCCATCATCAACCTCTCTACGAAACCTGTAAATCAGACTTCTTTCAACATGATCCCCGTTCCCTCTATACCATGTATATTTGTGTGTATCTTTGTTTAAAATACAATTTACAAATGCACAACCTCCTCTCCTGACAAATATCCTTCAGTTGCTTCTCATTATCATTTTCTCCTGGTACTCCATAACAACCCACTATGTCATCCTCAGGACCAGTGCCTACTCTTCCATTCATATCCCCCATTACGATCACTTTATAGCTCCTGGGCATTTCTCCCACTACTTCACCCAGTTCATCCCAAAACCTGTCTTTTTCTCTCTTGCTCCTGTCCTCACACGGTGCATACGCTACAATCAGTGCCACTTTCAACTTCTCAAACTTAAACTTGACATACATACACCTCGAGCTGACACATTTGTAGTCTCTCATTCCACTCTGCCACACCTCATTCATCAACAAAGCAACTCCTTCCTTGCATCTTCCTCGCCCATTCGTGCCTGATCTTACACATTTCACACCCTCCCACTCCTCAACCTCACACCCTTTCATCTTTGATTCACACAATGCCATCACGGCATATCTCGCACCATTGAACATATCCGCCACTTCCACCCTCTTGCTCTCCTTATTCACACACACACACACACACACACACACACACACACTCACATATATATATATATATATATATATATATATATAAAATTACCTATCTAGTGATATTTCAAAATATCAGTTTTACACAGTTCTTAACCCTTAGGCGCCGGTCCACGTCATATGATGTGTTGGTGGAGGCCTACGGTCCACATCATATGACGTTTTAATTTTTCGCGGGCATGTTTGAACTTAGTAGCGCACAATATGGAGTCAGAATATTGTCCCGGCATGGCTGGTGCGCGGGGTAACGCTGGCTGGCCGGGAGAGGGGGCAGGGGTGTGGGTGGGGGAGGGGCGGGAGGGCAGCCCAGCAGTGAGGAGGACTGTGGTGGAGGGTGGTGGAAGGCCGGCGTAGGGATAGTGTGGCCTTGGAACCAGCTGATACTGGTTCAGGGTAGGGGTAGGGGTGGGGAGGGGTGGGGAGGGTTACTAGGGGGCCCTGAGGGCGCGGGGGAGAGTGTATGGGTGCTTCAGTACACTTGTACTGACCACAGCCAGCCTTTAGGGAGTATCAAATTGTCAAGAATTACTAAAAAGAGTGAAATAATGTGTAAACAGTGTGTAAATAAAGGTGAATACCTAAACAGACATTTGTTAGAAAATAAGTATCATGGAAAACATAAAATAAGCCAATCTTTATTAGTTACTTTCTTGTGTTTTTTTGCTATTTTAGTTGTAATATCGTGTTCATAGGGCATTTTGAATTAGTGAGAGAAATAAAGGCACACTCAACACTTTTTCTGGCATGAGGTAATCATCCCTCTTCCCTCCACCAATACCGCCAACACACCACCACGACCTTAAACATGCTCAGCCCAGTCGCCACATACCGGCTCCCTCACACCACACCACCACCTCCAAATCGTCAACAGAGAATAAGTACGTGTTTTTTATGTGTTTTCTGTCATTTGTGATTGGAAAAAAAAAAAAAAAAAATGGGGGGGAAAATTGATTTTCCTGAAACTAAGCCAGTTCTGGGATGTGGATAGGTACACCCATGCCCGGTGCCTAGGGGGTTAAAATATTTCAGATAATTTCAGTCATGACTATAAATGCAAAATACTTAAAATCTTTCTGCACTGACAAAGCTGATGATACTAAAATAATGCAAATCATTAGCATCAGCTAATAAAGCATGAACAACAGACAATGACATGTACTTTATATGTGAACAAAACTTTTTAAGAGAACAACCAATCAGCATTATTCACTAAGTCTCTTTCTGGTATTTTGTTAATCTCTATAGCTGCTGTGGCTCAGTGGGTAGTAGTAGCAGTAGTAGTAGGAGTAGGAGTAGTAGTAGCAGTAGTAGTAGTAGTAGTAGTAGCAGTAGTAGTAGTAGCAGTAGTAGTAGTAGTAGTAGTTGTAGGAGTAGGTGTTCCCTGGGCAGTTTGGCCGAACAGCCCCGATTCCCTAAGGAAGGCCACGGCCGAGAATGGGCTTTCCCACAAAGCTCTCAAGGAGTGTATGTTGTGTTGTTGGTGCAGGTGACTGTGTGCAATGCAGTCTTCCATAATGTGCTTAATAGTATGGGATGCTGTGCTGCAACCTGGACAGGCATCAACGACAGAGTCATCCACCCTCTTCTGATAACTCAAGGGGGTTTGATGATGCCCACATCTCTACCTGGCTCAGTGGGTTAAATTGTGTGCTAGTGACCAAAGGGTGAAGCATTCGAGCCCACACGTGATCATTGGTTGATGTCAAGAATGGCACCCAGTTGCATGTGCAACACTCCAATGACAGTCCTCTACACAGGGATGGTGCCATAGCCCCTCAGGAGGTACATGGCATTTGGGGGGGGGAAGGGGAAGGGGAGGGGAGGGGGTCAGAGAATGAATGGAGGAGAACGTGGGTCTCAGAGTCTGGACTGTCACAATTTGCTGCAAGTCTATTTAAAGATGTACATTACAAAACCACAAAATAACATTTTTGCACATTCAAACTGGACTATGCTAAATCTTGGCCTGCATAAGGGTTAATACAATTTCTTCTGGTTTACCTATGTTTACTATTAAGATAAGCCAAGTCATTAATATCAATCAAGTAATTATTCAAAGTTATTCATGTGTCAACACCTAACATGTGATCTACAGTACAGTACACTGTTCTCAATCTTTCACGATAATGGAAAGATAAAGAACATATGTGATCTCTGAGAAGGAACACAGTGAGCACAAGTTTTAAAAATACCTTAATAAGAGAAAACAGAGCGATGAAACAATACACAAAAATGGCAAGGTGAACTTAAACGCCATGCAAATATGGGACTGCTTTGCAGTAAACTTGAATACTACTGCAACAACCATTACAGTATAAAGTGCAAGAGCATTAAAAAATTAATGACCAGCATATGACTAACTATATCAAGCTTTACAATATATTTGCAAGATACCATGTAAACTGGTCTCAAAGCTACCAACAGAAGTGGCAGTTCAAATTAAGAACAATAAAAAACTCATTATAAAGAAAATTATCAAAAACTGCTCAGTTCCTTTTACCTGAATTTTGTAAACTGCAAAAGCATACTGCATTTAAAACATACAAAATGTAAATACTGTATGTTGCAAATCAATATTTTGATTCTTCTTACTGCTGTACACAGTACAGTACTGTTTCTAAACAGAAATAGAATTGTACTTGTACTGGGACTACTACTACATTACATGGTTGCATTTGCACATTTACTGGACATAGTGTTTGTAAGTGTGTATATTTACTATTTAAAGTCATTCATTCAAAACGATATCCAAAATCTCGGTCAGTTATTATAGGCCTCAAGAAATATGAAATGCACATATATGTTCAAGATGTAAGCAGGGAGTGCTCTTATTACAGGCATAAGTTTCCTCAACCAGGTTCTGTGAGAGTTTAAGAGTTTCTGCAGTGATGCTGTTGATGACACCTTTATTGTTCAATCAGTTCCTGTAAACTCCTGGAAATATTTCTGAACACTTGATGCTTCACAAGCCTCACTCTTAATGGTCTGGGGATATCAAATTTATGGAGTGGAAGGCCTAATCCTTCCAATACCATCCTATAAAAAAAAAGTACAGTTTTCTGACAATGAAGTCCCTTCAACACCCACCTTTACAGATATAATGAATAAACTAAGAGTTGGAAAGAAAGAAAACTGAAAAGTGACTTGCACACTAATGGACTAAAAAGAGGCTCAGGAGGATATTACTGCAGAACACAAATGATTTAGTCTCCACATAAGTTCTTGAGAAGGTTATGATAGGAAAGAGAGGACAGTCAAAAATTTCATGTGTATAACATCTGGGTAACATCTGAAACTTTATTCCTCAGTGTTCATATTATGAACTTTAGCCAGAGGCCACAGTGGAAATGACAATATGAGTCACACATTTTTATAGCATGAAATCTGGTTTCACCACAGATGTGCATATTGGCCAAACAGATATTTTGTCATCAGATAATCCGTATACAGCACATTTGCTACCTGAAATGCTAAACAACCACAGACAACTGGCACTACATTTGTAAAAATCATGTTCCAGAATTTTTTCCATTCAATCACTCATCATTTAATCCTCTGTTGTCCCACGAGAAGTGTGGGAGCCCGGAGCTAGGCAAGTTGGTCCTGACATTTCAGATGAGTCTGACCAGCCTCACTCACCCCTGAGTGGCATTCCACGAGCAATAAACCCCAACCACCCCTTGGATATAAATCTGCACAGGCTTAATCCAATGTGAGGTACCTTTATTACTCACTAAACCATCAAGGGCCATAATCTGGCATGTATATGGTTACCACTCAGCACAGTACATGGTATTCTGGTGTACAGGAAACCATTTGGATTGTCATTCAGTGTAGAGTCACCTGCAGACAAAAGGAAAAGGAAAGAATGAAGGAAAGAAAGACAGAAGAGGAAGGAAGGAAAGAGGGAAGGAAGAGAGGAAAGGGCAGTCACCCAAGAGCAGCAATATATTGAACGAGTGGAAGGTAAGTGCCCCCACCTGCAGAATTTTAAGTCTGATATTATCTGAATGAACAGTCAGTGCATAAGTATCTGTATACCAATCCATAATATGCAGTCTGCATTTCACCTGACTTCGAAGACAGAAACCGTTGGATTCAACAGATTAGTGCTACTTGTCATATGGCTAAAATAATGAAGAATTGCAAGGTCTGACCTACCACATCTGAATCTAACATCACCAAAACATTTTATGCAAGAACTTCTGAAAAAATCTAGTGAATGATGTCAATCTCAAGGGCATACAGGAAGGAATGTGATTGAGTGTCATCAACAGCATCCCATCAGCAAACTTTTAAGTGTATCTTGAAGAAAAAAAAAAAAAAAAAAAAAAAAAAAAGCTGCACATACATTTCCTGAGGTACCGGTACATTATATGAGGCTACTACATATTATCTGGGTACAGTTTTAATGAATAGCCTCTATATATACATACATACACACACACAGACACACATATACAATATATATATACATACATATATATATATATATATATATATATATATACACATAAAGTACCTCTCGATTTACAAGAGTATTGTGTTCCAGAAGTTGTGTAAAAATTTTGTGTAATTTAAACATAATTTTCCCATGAGAATATGTGTTAAATGAAGGAGTTAGGTTGTGAACTTTCTATAGTACTATGTGGTAAATAAAATAGTTATACAATAATTCCATACCTTTAATTGCACCTGAATTATATACACACACTGAACAGACAGAGAGGAGGTACAGGCAGCTGACATTACAATAACTCGTCCGAATCAGCCTCCTGCTCTGACTGACAATGTGAGACCTCTGGTGGCCGCAAAATGAAATGCCCCATGGCGCAAGTTTTGCCTTTTCTTAAATCGTGTTAAAGAAAAATGCATATTGTAAGCAAAGACAGAGTTTTTACATTGTGCTACTTCAAAAACGTGTAATTTAAACTCGTGTAAATCAAGAGGTACCTGTACATGTATGTACATACATACATACAGTAAAAGTCCTCCAATCCAGCCACCAATAATCTGAAAATCCCAATACTCCGAATTTTTAAAAGTGAAATTTTCTGAATTTTTCTGGTCATTTTTTGAATTTTTCTGGGCTCTATCTATGGACCTATCTGGCTTGGACTTTCCAATCAGGCCATCAATAATCCGAAAATCCCAATACTCTAAATTTTTCAAGGTGAAATTTTCTTAATTTTTCTGGTCATTTTTTGAGTTTTTCTGGCCTCTATCTAAGGACTTACCTGGCTTGGACTTTTGCTTGGACTTGGATGTACCTACCTGCAACTATTCATCTATCTACACTTCTATGCATTACCAGTGAGTAAAACAATAACCCATGTCATTTTAAGTGTCTATTTAATGATCACGTACATTCACGATTACTAATTTCTGCTCAGGAGTGCCCCCTTTGTACCCTACATACCCAGGGAAGACGGGAGGGGGAGACGAAACAAGCTCCACCAGCCTCTACTCCTGCTTCCAACCCTCCCCCATACTCCTACCCAACCCAACCCCCCACTCGCCATTCTTAGCTAACCTCATACTTCACACTCATAGTCACATTACTAATACACAGACATAAAACACTAGGATTTGTAAAATGTATATAATGAAACTATGAACACCCTGCAGCAAGAAATTAATGCATTATGATGTTGACAGTAAAGCAAAAACATTAAGAACAGCAATCCCAGGCCTCATTCATTGGGTGCTTGTGTGTGCTTATGGGTGTGTGTGTGTGTGTAATTCACCGGGTCGGTCAGGATCACTTGATGGTCGTGATCGTCAGCTTTTACCCTCCCGGAAGAGAGCTGAGAGCTCATATAGTCCGATCTAAGGGCAAGGCTGTGACCTTCGCACACGCACACACCCGTCCCCTTGCTCAAGGGGGACAGTGACCACCCACTTCGTCAGTGAAACTTTTCACAACCTGAGCGAGGTGCGAACTCCCGTCTACCAGATGGCAAGCGAGAACGTTACCACTGCACCAGCGAGCGGTGTGTGTGTGTGTGTGTGTGTGTGTGTGTGTGTGTGTGTGTCTTTGCAAAAGCAGTGCACCCAACACATAAGGCCTGAGGTGGCCGTTGTTAACGTTCTTGTTTTATTGTCACCATTATAACACATTAATTTCTTGCTGCAGCGTGTTGATAGTTATAAACTTTTTACATATCCTAGTTTTCTATGTTTGTATTAGTAGCAAGAACAAGAGTGTTAAGCATGATATCAGCTTGAGATGTAACTGCCAGTTAAGAATGACGGGTGGGGTTGGGGATTGGGTAGGGATATGGGGGAGGGCCGGGAGCTAGGGTAAAGGCGGGTGAAACTCGTTTCGTCTCCCCCTCCCCTCTTCCCTGGATATACAGGGGTAGAAGGGGGGCACCCCTGGGCAGAAATAGTGATTGTGAGTGTACATTTTTCTAATGTTTTCAGAGGTCCTTCCCAACAGTCTGAAAAAACCAATGGTCTGAAAGACCCTTGGTCCCCTGCCATTCGGATTACAGGACTTTTACTGTATGTATATTTGTATGTATATATACATATACATATATACATACATATATATATATATATATATATATATATATATATATATATACATATATATATATATATAAAGAATATATATATATATATACATATATATATATAAATATAAGGAATATATATATATAAATATAAGGAATATATATATATATATATATATATATAAGGAATATATATACATATATACATATATATATATATATATATATATATATATAGATAAGGAATATATATACATATATATATATATATATATATATATCTATATATATATATATAATGCTCATGCATGAATAAAAAAACCCAGTAATTCATATATTTTATGTAAATTCAATTATAACTGTCCTAAATTGCAATACTGTACTGCAATGGGAACTATATGATAAGCATCATACTTACTGGGTACTTGAGTTTTACTGTGCAACTGTTGATAAAGCTCATCTTGGATTACTTACCACTCTCATCACAACTGAATCCTGACAAGAAACCCTTATAACTTACAAAGAAAATTTGCACTCAAGATAAAATTAAAGTTTACACGGAAGTATATTTATTGCCTGAATTTCCTTCATGAGCTCTCTTGCATTATCAGAGGTGATTAGTCCTTATTAGAGAACCCCCAGGTATCCTAGGTAGCTACATCATGTCAGTCATTCTTTGCTGCTGTACATATGATTTTAATCCTTACTAGAAAACCATTGGGTATCCTAGGTAGCTACATCATGTCAGTCTTTCTTTGCTGCTGTACATATGATAGTCAAATAACTCATACAGTTCACATTGCAGCTGTTGTATAGTACTGGAATATCAGCTCATCCACAATGAGTCCTTGAACTCAATACAGTAATGCAGTTATAGTACAACGAATGACCAATGACAATATTCTAAAATTTTTGATGACCTGATACTACTTAGCACAAACAATCTGAGTCTGATCATCGAACACCATTATTTCACTGTCTATTCCATTACCAACATACATACAAGCTATACGAATCTTGATCATGCAAATCAGTTTGTGCAACAGAAAATTTTCATGCTCACTTAGAAGTTGGAACTGTCATAAGGGTTCACTTCAGGTGGGCAAGGTTCAGGAACCATTTCTTCATTTCTGTATAATGTACTGTCTTGCCTTCCATACATCTTCCCCTCTAACTTTACAATATCTCCTCCTTCAACTGAATTATCACCCAGGAGGTGAAACTGTTCTCCTTTCCCCTCTCTGATCTGTACAATGGGCTCTCCTATAAGATGTGGGGGTGCTCCTCCTTCAGTCTCTACAGGTTGTGGCATCTCTTGCATGATATATTGAGAATCTTGTAGTATTTTAATTTTCAGGCTTTTTACTGGATGCTTTTTCATTTTATGAGTTTTAAGGTTTGTATTTTGTCTGAATGCTGCTGGACATTCAGAGCACTTGAAAGGTCTCTCTTCTGAATGAGTCGACTCATGAGTCTTAAGATTTGACTTCTGAGCAAAGCTGGCCCCACAAGTGGCACACTGGAATGGTTTCTCCCCAGTGTGAAGCCGTGTGTGAATCTTTAAGTTTGACATCATGGTGAACTTGGCACCACACTCCTCGCAGGTAAACGGACGTATGGCTTCCAGTTTTTTTTTTCGACCCCTTTTACTTGGAGGTCCGCCATCTGTTGCATGTAGTTTCATCATGTGTGATTTTAAGTTGGATTTCTGTGCAAAGGTTGATCCACACTCTTCACATGTGTATGGTCGTTCACCTGTGTGTATTTTTTCGTGTGTTTTTAAATTTGACAACTGTCGAAATCTTGCACCACACTGTTCACAACCATAAGGCCGCTCATTTGTGTGAATACGCTTATGATTTCTCAAGTGTGTTGACTGGACGAATGAAGACCCACATTCCTCACATTTGAAAGGTCGCTCACCTGAATGAATTAGCTTGTGACTTTTAAGATTTGATTGCTGAGAAAATCTAGTAAAACAGACATCACACTCATATGGTTTTTCTCCGGTATGAATTTTCTGATGAGTGCGGAGGTTTGATATTTGTGTAAACGTAGCATTGCATTCTTCGCATGCATAAGGTCGTTCACCCGTATGAATGCGCATGTGTGTCTTCAAGTTTGACAGCTGAGTAAATGTAGACTGACAAACACTGCAAGCATGTGGCTTCTCTCCACTATGGCGCCAAGTGTGATTCTTCAGCTGTGTTCCATTTTTAAACTCTAAGTCACATATCTGGCACTTGTATATTTTTCCTTGTCTTCCCTTGGCCATTTTGGCCCTCATTAATTCTGAATGTGATGTAGTAGCCTGAGCCAAGAGGCTCAGTTCAGATCCTACAATATCTTCAGGCCTACTTCCACTTCTTGACAACTCTTGACGGTTAAATATCTCTGGGTTAGGGCACTGATTGTCAAAGCGGCCTAAGTGGGATCCTGCTGCATCTCCACTTTCATTTCTCTCTCTGTTAAGCTGTGATGTATTGCTTCCAGGATTAGAAGAATCAGTAACTGTCTCTTTTCTTGAACCAAAGGTCTCATCAAAATAATGACGCTTAAATGTATTACTTTCTTCTGCATAATGCTGGTACGGGGAAGGAAATGACATTGGGAACATAGGGGCTCCACCAGTAACAGAGCCTGGAGCACTTTTGCCTTTAGATGTCTGGGAGGACAACTGTGTAACATTATTCACAGTAGATGTGTAAGTGCTTTTGCCAAAATTAATATTCTCATTATCACTCTTTGTGGTTGAGGCTCTGTTTGCATTGTGAGGTATCCTCTCCAAGGTAGACAAGATACGTGCTGAATGACCATCCATCCTGCCTGAATCTAAATTCATATGAGATGCCATTTCCACTGAACTAAAGGACGCTCGATCAGTCTGTGACTGTCGCTGAGAACTTGCATGCTGTCTTACATCTGTGACAGATGCTGGACTGACATCTGTTGTAGTTCTGTTTGATTCACTAAGCAATGACTGGGAAGTGCTGCCACTTGAACTATACGGCAGACGATGCGCTTCATGTTCCTCTGCAGCCAGCCTGTAAGCTTCTGCCATGTATCTATGAGCTTCATGTGCTGAACCTGGCATAAGCTTCGCCCCGGGAAACATAACATTATGCCCCAAGGCCATCAGTGATGCCCCTTGTCCTACAAAGCCTGGTTCTGGACTTGATGTGCTTGGGTACTGAGGAGTAGAGGTGGCCTGGGGGGTGGATGAGAGATCCGGACGCAACATTGGGGGGAAAAGCCCTCTATTTCCAGACGTTCCTCCACTACTACTGCCACTGCTGCTGCGACTCAAACCACTCATCTGAAAGTGCAAACTATAGTGAGCATGATGTAAATTATAACAAATGGGTAACAAGTAATGTACTTCAAATTATCAGTTCATGCTTAGTCCAACAGGACTATACACATTTTATATCTGAATTAAAAAATAATAATAAACAAGATTAATCTTAAGTATGTGAACTATCATCAAAAGTTACTTCTTTTAACATAAAAGAAAATGCTGCTTCAAATATAACTATTTCTGAATTTATGAAGAAATAGAAATTCCAAAATGTAACAGCTTTACAGCTTTTTTCATATATACAATATGGTAACATCTGTGCTATCTATCTATCTATCTATAGCCCGACGCCCTAATCCCGCAAAGGGTGGCCGCAGACAAAACGCCTCCAAGTCACTCTGTCACCCACCAATTGACTACCCTCCCCCCAACTCACCCCCCCCTCCCTCATATACCTCTCAACTCCATCCCTCCACCTCATCCTCGGTCTACCCCTCCCTCTCCCTCCCTCCACCTCACCTACATACACCCTCTTAGTCAGTCTTTCATTCTGTGCACCCTCATTAAAAAAAAAAAAAAAAAAAAAAAAAAAAAAAGCCAGTAACCATCATCTGACTGTTGCAGTATGCTTAGACAGGAAGAATATGAACTGATGAATGTTAAAAAATAAATGCATCATGTATGTATAGAGATGCATGGGACAATGTTTACACCTTTCAACTTAACGGCTGATGGAGTGGTTTTTCTCACAAGCCTTCCTAAACATATTTCGATGTGGATCAGCTGGTCAGAAAGATGGAGACCAGAATACTAAAGACTGGACATCACTCATTTCAATGGACACTAAGTTGACAGAACTCAAACATTTATGGTTTCTTGTTCCTCTCTTGGAATCCTTTTCATTTTAAACAGTAGTGTTAAATGCAATTATAGATTATGATGGTGTGTTCTTACTGGGCTAACCAAAACACGATGAGTGCGGAATGAACGTGTTTTGTTTAGTAACTGATTAATGTGCTGGCCAAATCTTTAACCCCTTCACTCTGATGGCATACTTTATCATTTATTCTGACTATGGCATAGATGATTTTATGCATCTTGGGAAAAACCTCTGGTTACAGATAAGTTAATGAAAGATATAGCTAATACCCATAGTTCCAAAAGCACAAAGAAGAAATACATTACCAGAGTCAAGAGATTAAGAGTATACTGAAATACAACACAGCAGGCCCATGAACAATCCATGTTTGATCAACACAGTTTCATCTTCCTGTACTATAATGTATGAGGATCAAAATACCATGTATCAGATTACCTACAGCACACAGGGGACCCCTAACAACCTGCAAAGATGTGTGACTCAAAAAGATATTACTTTACTCAGTTTAAACAGTGGAATACAATATTTTACTGTACTGCCTTTACATTGTTTAGCATAGGGACCAAAATGAAACATCAAATATTCGCTAAGGCAACCCATGCTGCAACATAAAACTGTACATCATTTTGCATCAACAGTCACACTGGCTATATTTTTTACTTATATGCTTTGAAATACAGCTATCCAAGCAAAAAAGCTATGACACGATATTACAGGTACTATTTTTTTTTTTTTTTGTCTCGGTGCCAGACACTGACTTTAAGAAAACTTCAACACATCATCATAATGCTAGTAATATATGAAATGCTGATGCATACCATTTCAGTACTGTACTGTACATGATTAAAACTTAGGTATGCTTGCTGATAAACCAAGAACTTCAAGCATGACTTTGCCTCCATAACTGATCTAAAGAGAGGTAGAAAATTATGCAGGAAGGGAGGAGCTAACTGGATGTTTTTTAGTTAAATCCAGTCTCAGGTGAGCTGACAGAAGAGTATATTTCATTTTTATCATAAGCTCAAAAATATAAAATACTTAATTTGACTCAATTCACAGAAAACTACAGCAAAGTTGTTTCATAAATGCATACCAATACAGTATAAGAGGAAATCAAACATGTTGAAATGATTACTAACGATGTTCTGGCAGTTATATTTACATCTAAGAAGTGACAATATTCAAATCTTTATAACCAAAATGGGTGCTTATCGACTGGATACTGAACACTTTATAAGAGAAAAGCTTAGGACCCTAGGTGTTCTATATTCTTCACAAATAACAGTCAGATCTCATCATCTTACTCAAAGTCCACATATTCACATGACACTGGGAAACTAAGAAATACGCTCTTCAGTCTCACTGGGGAAATAAATCTGACGAGAAAGGAAGGTCATGGCAAATTGTCCACTCCTTCTGTGCCAGAGGCTGTACAAGACTGGCAAAAACACAAAAGGTAATTGGTGGGGTCATAACACTTCTACATCAATACTTTAGTGGATAGTTTTCATGTCCTTCGCCCCTGCCCTATTGCAAAGTATAGATATATACAGTATATTACCTAAAATAAACAACAGACCACTACCTTGCATAA
The DNA here is from genome assembly GCF_032717465.1 of Coenobita brevimanus. Taxonomy (NCBI): domain Eukaryota; kingdom Metazoa; phylum Arthropoda; class Malacostraca; order Decapoda; family Coenobitidae; genus Coenobita; species Coenobita brevimanus. Next base: position 55,488,115 of record NC_137046.1, on the reverse strand, counting down.
TCCCAACAAGAATATTTGAATAAAAACTATATATATTTGAAATTATACTGTACTGTATGATCAAATAGTAACAAATGATGACAGTACACATACATAAGTTTAACTGCAAAGAATATTCAACAAACTAAAACTCCAACAACTGAGGATATGCTTCAAGAAGCACTTGGAATGACTGTGGTAAACCCAATTTCTGACTGAGTGGTTCCCTTGTAAGCAATGCCATGATGCACTTATAATACAGCATATGTGTCAACCTAGACTAACCGTGAAAATATTTAAACTTCTGTACAACCAGTTGCTTCTTGAAACAGACCCTCTTAAGGAAAAGTGGGCTTACCTTGACATGATTTTTACAGAACCAGATGAATGAGTTAAACAGTATCTTCAGGTAGCATGGGAGACTTTATTCCATCTTCCATACACTGCTGACACCAAGAGAATTTTTGAAAAAAATACAACCTAATAGCTTGATTATATTCTAGATATAGCACAGAGTTGTCAAGTGACAGCAGTAAAACAGTATGTAGCTCCCTGCTGGGGTCTGTTTCACGAAGCCATCACTGGGGACAATAACGAAGTGTTCTTTGCACTCCCAAAGCTTGAATCGTATTGCTACACCGTCACTATAAAGTTAGGCTTCACCACCAACTTTTTATACATTTTCTCAGAAGTATCAACTCTATTAGTGGACTCAACCAGTGGTATTTTATTATTTAATATCATAAACCTGGCCAGATAAATCTTCCAGATGACAAAGCACACTACAAAATAAATTTATGTGTACTGTATATGGTATTACAAAATAATATGAATTATGGTTTTGACAGTCTCTGGAATCATAAAATGAAGCAATGATGGTAGAGTAAAAAATCCTGTAAATTCAGTTCCCGAGATGAATAAGAATAAAAGCAGTACAACACAAAACAGTACTGCTCAAATCCGTAGAAAATGTGGACACAGGACTATACACATCTAAAAATACCAGTATCATTTATTAGCTGTTTTTAAACAATCAACCGGAGTTCCATGTAATATGCTAAAGACTACAACTGTGGAATTCCTCAGCTCAGATATTAAAGTAATTTTACATAAATTCCTACATTCAACACATTCGAACAATCAAGTGGCATGAAATTTAAAACATTTAAAATAAAATACTTTACAAATGACACTGGGGTGAAACTGAATAAAGAATACTCTCCATGCAGCTGACTATCAACATAGTAAAAAGGCATCGCTTAAGTGAAAAACTACCACTTACCAGGCAACAATATCTACCCTCGACCAACCCTGCACACGTAATGCTGCGGGTAATTTCATTTTATTTTATTTATTTATATATTTTTTTTTTTGGGGGGGGGGGAAACAGGGGGAAGAGGGAAATGGTGTGCCTAAAATGCCAGACAATAGGGTACAGTATATCTTTATCTAAAAATTGTTCGTTATAGTTTTTCATCAACTACCAAAAAGCCATGGTATGAGGCGTGAAACAATTCTGAAACTTCTTCAGAAAAAAGTCTCTACTTTTTCTTTTCTTACAGCAGTATATTATCTCTGTACTTATTTTAAAATTTATTACATCAGTTCATTACAAAGCTGATACATGGAGTAAATGGGAAGTTGCTGAAAGCCGTGAAGAGTATGTATGAGGGTGCTATGGCGGCAGTGCGTTTGGACAATGAACTGAGTGAATTTTTCTATCTGTAGGTTGGATAGAAACACGGATGTGTCATGTCTCCATGGTCATTCAATCTGTGCATGGACAGGGTTATAGAAGAGAAACAAGGTAGGGTAGCGGATGTTGGAGCAGCCCTAATGAGAGAAGGCAGTGTGTGGAAACTCCCTGTACTGTTGTTTGCAGATGATACTCTGTTAAATGAAGATGAAGGGGAGCTGCAAGGCTTGATGAATGAGTTTGGGAGAGCATGTAAGAAATGGAATCTAAAGCTGAATGTAGGGAGGAGTAAAGTTATGGTCTTCGGGAGAAATGAAGTCACTGAATGTAGAGTGAGGCTGGATGAGGAGGAAATGGATAATGCAAGTGCGTATAAGTACAGGCATACCCCAGTTTAACGATCTAATCGGTTAGGTAAAACCCCATCGTTAGGCGGGGTATCGTATATCGGGGTATTTTTAACATGTATTTCAATGTGGACCAATTACCAGCCTTGAGTTTCCCCCAAAACCAAGTCCAAAAGCCACCCAGATGAACTCAAAAACAGAATTAAAAGGCAATCTAAATGGCCTAACAGCTGTCAAGGAAGCTAACCTAAGCCTAACACCTGTAAATAACTCACTAAAACCAACAAATCAAATCTGAATATCATCAAATGTAAATCTGGGAAAAATCAAGCTTAATAAGCTGTACCCCAAAATGACAATGTTCACCCCACCAATGGCTAAAACACATTAACTGAAGCCGAAAAACAGTTTAAAAATCAACCTGGACACACAATTTTAGTCTAAAATATCATCAAAATTACTAAGAAAATCAAAACCCATCATTAACTGGGGTTTGGCCATCGTTAGGCAGGGTATGGTGCAATTTCTTCCCCCATCGTTAAGCCAGCGTATCGCATCTAGGGGTATCGTATATCAAGGTAGTGTACTGTATTACTGTACTTGGGTAGTGTGATGGATAAGGATGGAAGTTTAGAGGGTTCAGTGCTTGAAAAGGAGAGGGGAAGAAAGGCTGCTAGTTCTTTGAAAACAGCGATAAGAAAAAGGGAAGTGAGCATGGAAGTAAAAAAGCTACTATCTATCTATCTATCTATCTATTGCCAGACGCCATAATCCTGTAAGGGGTGGCCATTTGACTTTGAGTTATTTGTTTTATGGGGAGGGGCACTAACCCTCCACCAACCCACTTGTTGACACGTAGGGAGCACGTATGGGTTGGTTATATGGTTACCACCCAGCGCTGTAAATGGTTTCTTGGCTTACAGGAAACCATTTGGCTTGTCACTCAATGTAAAGCCACCTGTCAAGGAAAGAAGAGCAATAAGAAGTGACAGGAAAGATGGGAGATATAGGATGAGAGGAGGGCAGGCACAGAAAAAGAATGATAAAGGCTAAGGAAGAAGGCGGCAGCACTACATCAAGTGAGTGGATGATGGTTGCCACCACCTACCACATAAAAAAAGTTACTGCATGCCAGCATTGTGATACCAACTCTAATGGATGGAAGCGAAGCTTAGACCTTGTTGAAGGGACACAAGAATAAGAGCAGTGGAAATGAGTTATCTGAGAGGAGCAAGTGGAGTTACATGATGAGACAGACTGACAAATGTGGAAGTGAAGAAGCATTGGGATGTGGATGTGATAGGAAGCTTTAGGAGGAACACACTGCGGTGGTTTGGCCATGTGGAGAGAACGGAGAGTGAGAGACTGATGAGGAGAGTGTGTGAGTGGGAAGGAGGAGGGGAGAGGGAGGGGGAGGTCAAGGATGAGGTGGAGGGATGGAGTAGAGAGGTATATGAGAATGGAGGGTGCGAGCTGGGAACAGGGCAGAGAAATGGAGGGGGACAGGGCGACATGGAGGCGATTTGTTTGCGGCCATCCCTTATGGGATTAAGGCGTCTGGCGATAGATAGATTTATTTATTTTTGAGTTTTATGTCGTGTCCCCTTTTCTTCGATAAGGGCTAAGGCATTGCCCCTGAGTAGAGGAATTTTGGATTTGAAGCATCTTGTACTTTGTGAGTGGATGCCCTTCCTGATGTCTACCAATGACCCCTGGGTGGACTCGAATCTCCGACCTTTTGGCTAGAGTGCTCTAACTCACTGAGCCACGGCTGCAACCAGTTTGGTGACAGGAGAGCACTACCTCTCCCGGCATGGCAGCTTACCTGGCACGGCGCGAACTCATGACTCTTAGATCCAGAGTCAGGCACTCTACACCTGAGCCACCATGCCCCCTCATATATATATATATATATATATATATATATATATATATACATATACATATGCATATCATCCATCCATCATCCAATCCTACATTGCCCAATAAGGAGCACAGAAGCCTGGGGATAGGCAGTTGATCCCAACATTTAAGATGAATGACCAGCCTCACTCATCTCTAAGTGGGATTACATGAGCAATCAACCCAAACCATCATATACACACATATATATATATATATATATATATATATATATATATATATATATATATATATATATACACACACAGTATATACTGTATATTTGTGGTAGGTGGGGACACCCATCATCCACCCACTTAGTGTAGTGGTACAGTGTTTTTAGGGTAGCTCTACATCGAGTGGCAAGCCAAATGATTTCCTGTAAACCAGGAAATCATTTACAATGCTGGGTGGTATCCTTATAACCAACCGACACTTGTTCCCTACTTGACAGCAAGTGGGTTGGCAGAGGGTTAGTGTCCCTCCCCGGAAAACAACTAACTAAAAATACGAACAAGAAGCCTCGGACCAGGACTGACCAAAGATGATGACTAAGGACCGTACAAAGGACATGATACAGATGGCGACCTGGAATGTAAGGGGTGCAAATGACGAGGTGAAAGAGAGAGACATTGTCCAGGTGTTTGAGGGTGTGCAAGTGGATGTATGTGGATTAACTGAAACTAAATGGAGAGGTGAGAGTGTGAGAGAATGGGATTATGGATGGGGTATATGTGCAGGAGTAGGTGAGAAGAGAGGACAAAAGAAGAAGTGTGTATTGTTGTGAGTAACAGATGGAGGGAGAATATAAGAGAGTATGGATCAGTTGGTTCAAGGATTGTGTGGATAAGATTGAAAGTTGGACTACAAATGTGGGCGACTGTGTGTGTGTATATGCCAACGCAAGATCGTGCAAGCAAAGTGAGAGAAGAGTTCTGGACAAATGTGGAAGTGTGCATGGAAAAGTCTGAAAGGAATGAGAGAGTGTATCTGATTGGTGATATGAATGGTAAAGTAAGGAATGTGAAGGTGGATGGAGTAGTTGGTGAGTGGGGTGTGCCTGCTGAGATAGATGAGAATGACAGTGCTTTAGTGGACATTTGTGCCGGGAGGGGGTTGGTGATAGCCAATACCCTCTTCAGGCACAAAATGATCCACAGGTATACATGGTGAGTGATGAGAAGGGTGGGTGGTGAACTGAATGAAAGAAAGGCAATGAATGATTGTGTGTGTGTGGATGAAAGGATGCGAAGATGTGTAGTGGATGCAAGAGTATATAGAGGTTGGGGGAGTGGATCTTCTGACCACCACTTGGTGGTGGTTAGAATCAAGGTCCAAGTAAAGTGAAGAAATAGAAGAAGGGAAGGACGGGAGGAAGGAGTAGATGTAAGGAGAGTGGAATGGTTACAAGAGGATGAGAAAAAGGCAGAATATAAGAGAGAAGTGGAGGAATGATTGGGTAAATATGAGTTGGGGCAGATGGGGGACGTGGAAAGTGTGTGCAAGATATTCACAGAGGAAATATGTGCAGCATGTGAGGTGGTGTGCAGGGTGAAGAAAAGACAAAAGGGGGTGCAACGAACAGCATGGTGGAATGAAGAAGTGAGACAGGCTGTGGCACAAAAGAAAAAAGCACATAATGAATGGATGAAAAACAGGGGTGTGGAAGAAGTTGAGAGATGGAAGAAAGAGTTACATGTAGAAAGGAAGAGAGAGGTGAAAAGATTAGTAAGCGAGAGAGTAAGAAGAGAGTGGATGGGGAATTTGGAAGGAATTTGAGTGTCAAGTGGAGGCAATGTAAGAAAATGTTCTGGAAAGAGGTACAGAGAGTCAGACAGGGTGGCAATGAAGTTAGTAGGAGAGTGAAGATAAAAATGGTAGATTACTAGTTGAGAAGGGAGAAAAAGTGAGCTGATGGAGAGAACACTTTAATGAATTACTGAACATAGAGAATGAAAGTAATGCAAGAATAAGTAACTGGGGAATGGCTGGGAGGAGGAGGGAGGTGAGAAGACAGGAAGAAATCAGGAGGATGGAAGTTGTGGAAGCATTGAAGAAAGTCAAAATGGGGAAATCCCCAGGAATTGATGGAGTGTGTGGTAAAATGCTGAAGCATGGGGGAGAGATAGTAGTAAAATGGAAGCAGAAGATGTGCTGACAGGCCTGGGCGGAGGGTAAAGTTCCGGATGATTGGAAGTCAGCTATAATTATTCCCTTGTACAAAGGAAAATGGGAAGTGTGTGGTAATCATAGGGGCATTTGTCTACTTAGTGTAATAGGAAAAGTATACGGTAGGATACTTATTAACAGAGGAATTAGTTGGAGAAGAACAGGGAGGCTCTAGGAAGAGAAGGGGTTGTGTAGATCATATATTCATTCATAGATATTTAGTGGAAAAGTGTCTAGAGAAGGGAAAGAAGTTGTATGTGGCCTTCATGGATTTGAAGAAAGCATATGACAGGGTGGATAGACAAAGACTGAGGAAAGTATTAAGAATATAGGAAGTAGATGGGAAGTTACTGAATGCTGTGAAGAGTATGTATGAGGGTGCTAAGGCTGCAGTGTGTGCGGATAGTGAACTGAGTGAGTTTTTCTATTTGAAGGTTGGGTTGAAACAGGGATGTGTCATGTCTCCATAGCTGTTCAATCTGTATATGGATGGGGTTATGAAAGAGATACAAGGTAGGGCAGTGGATGTTGGAGTGGCTCTAATGAGAGAGCACAGTGTTTGGAAACTCCCTGTACTGTTGTTTGCAGACGATACTGAGTTGTTAAGTGAAGATGAAGGGGAGCCGCACGGCTTGGTGGATGAGCTTGGGAGAGTGTGTAAGAAACGAATTTAAAGGTGAATGTAGAGAAGAGTAAAGTTATGGTGTTCGAGAGAGGTGAAGTCAGTGAATGTACAGTGAGGCTTGATGATGAGGAAATGGAAAATGTGAGTATGTTTAAGTACTTGGGTAGTGTGATGAGTAAGGATGAAAGTTTGGAGGGTGAAGTGCCTGAAAGGGTACAAAAAGGAAGAAAGGTTGCTGGTTCCTTGAAGGCAGTGATAAGAACAGGGAAGTATGCATGGAAGTGAAAAATTTATTACATGACAATATTGTGATACCAACTCTGACATATGGAAGTGAAGCTTGGACCTTGTTGGAGGGACACAAGTCAAGAGTGAGAGCAGTGGAAATGAGTTTTGAGAGGAGCCTGTGGAGTCACATGGAGAGACAGACTGACAAATGAGGATATGAAGGAGCATTGTGATGTGGATGTGATAGGAAGCATTAGGAGACACAAACTGAGGTAGTTTGGCCATGTGGAGAGGATGGAGAGTGAGATTGATGAGAAGAGTGTATGTGAGTGAGGTGGGGGGGAGAGAGGGGGAGGAAGGCCAAGGATGAAATGGAGGGATGGAGTGGAGAGGTATATGAGAGAGGAGGGTGTGAATTGGGAGCAGGGCAGTAAAATGGCACGGGAAAGGGTGACGTGGAAGCAATTTGTTTGCGGCCACCCCGTTTAAGGGATTAAGGCATCTGGCAATATATATATATATATATATATATATATATATATATATATATATATTGCCTTAGTGGTATGTGGTGGCGACCATCATCCACTCACTTGATGTAGTGCTACCTACTTCTTCCTTAGCCTTTATCATTCTTTTTCTGTGCCTCCCCTCCTCTCTTCCTATTTCTCCCATCTTTCCTGTCACTTCTTATTGCTTTTCTTTCCTTTACAGGTGGCTTTACATTCAGTGACAAGCCAAATGGTTTCCTGTATGCCAAGAAACCATTTACAATGCTGGGTGGTAACCATATAACCAAACCATACATGCTCCATACATGTCAAAACGTCGGTTGGTGGACAGTTAGTGCCCCTCCCCATAAAACGAATAACTCAAAGTCAAATGGCCACCCCTTACGGGATTATGGCATCTGGCAATAGATTGATAGATAGATGCGGTCAAATGCAGGACTAGGCTTTCTCCTAAAGTGTGATACCAAGAATTACCCAATTTCAATGCTAGCCAAGTACGGATTCTGTGTGTGTGTGTGTGTGTGTGTGTGTGTGTGTGTGTGTGTGTGTGTGTGTGTGTGTGTGTGTGTGTGTGTAAGAGCCAAGATGCTGAAAACATATGAAAAAGCAGAATACTGTACATACTTCTTCTTTAAACAACTGACACAGTGTGGGTTTTGAACCTTAGATTTGGGGCATGTATATCATGGTCAGTCACAGTACAGTACTATCACATTGACATGGCTTTAATTAAAACTTATGTCTCATTTCCTAGCAAAGATAGGTTTGCATTTTAGGTTATTTAAGGCAGCAGTTTGGTTACTGGGGGAAGGCATTGAGAGACCTCAGGAAGGGAAAAATGAGATACCGCAGATTAAAATGGACTGGGAAATCAGAAAGGAATTCACTTTTCCTGGGTATCACAGATACAATTGTGATATCATAAAGGTATTACTGTACACCATTAACAGAATCTTTGCTACATGCTGTTCTCTTCATAAACATATGCATCCTAGAATACGAGGCCAGTGGGACCAAGGCTTATGATGTAAGAGTTGAGAGGAAGGACGGGACAGGAGTGTATTGGTGCTGTGACAAGAAGGGGTAGACTGAGATGGTCTGGGCATGTGGGGAGGGTAGGGGATGACAAGTGGGTGCAGCAAGTGAGAAGTGTGAAGGCTGGGGGTGGGACTGTGAGAGGAAGACTGAAAAAGACCTGATCATAGAGTGAGACCTCAGGGATAAGGGGCTAAACAGGGAGGCTACTAGAGATCAAGCAGTGTGGAGAGCCACCATTCGGTACTGAAGGTCGACGCATGCAGGAACGTAGGGGCCTTTATAAACGAAACAAAATTGCATTACCTCTGTCTGTGGATTTCAAAAAGATCATCCTTGCTATTATACCAGTACATTTTGGTGTACTTCCTGACTTACTTTTGGATGCAAAATAATAACCCATTACCACAAGTTCATCTATCAAAAGGACCAGGCCATCACCCAAAGCTTCTTCCCACATTGCCTCTAATTTGCTTTGGGTAGGCTGTTGTCACTCAGAAAGGTTATGATGTTATCCTCTTGTTTATGTCAAGCAAACTCTTGGGAAAAAATGACAGTATTAAAACTATTAACCCTTCAAAAATGTATGTGACAATGCAGTGTTTACATCTGACCACCTGATTTACAATGAATAGCATTCACTAGTGAGGAAGCATTTCTTTTCATGAATGAAATGTTCTGGCTGTCCATTTCTTACTACACACACACACAAAAAAAAAGTAATAGTATGAATAAATATACAGTACTGTCCATGACCAAATGCCTACCTTCTTAGCCTAAAGACCTACTCCCTTTGCTTCTGGCTCTGAAGGTGTATAAACAATTCCAATTTCCATATTCTTTAGCCTTTAAGTGTTAATTTTACTGCAAGGCCAACTACTGAGGTTTGGGCCCGTTAGTTGGTTACTTGTTCTGTGCACGCATTCTAGAATATACCAAAGGTAAAGATGAAGGCATATGCCACAAGGCGCTTAGTCACAGTGTTCATCTTCATCACTTACGTCTTTGGGTCTGTAGTGGGTTAGTTACCCACTATCCAAATATACAAGGCCACTGCATAATCTACAGTACCAGAGTTACATCCCCAAGGTGTTATCTTAGGTGCTTATTTATCAAACCAACCCACAAAAGACCAAATGCTGTCAAATGCCTGCATCAGGAATTGAACCCTGATTGCTACCAGTACTGGGCCACCAGCTTCACATTTAGCAAAAATAACCATTTAATTAGAACCTACAGTCATATACCTTGTACTGTCCTTAACTGTGGTATCCATTCAGGGGTAACATGGCACTGCCATCTTATTCTGGCCAACATTACCATCCCTTCATCATCCTACACTTTACTGCCTCATCAGAAGTGTAGGGTCCATTATACAACTGTACTCATCTTAGAGAAACTGCTACTCATCAAAAGGTTAATGCACAATAACGATAATGCTATGCAAAGTCATAGTCTAATAATAACGACATCACACTATACCAAATACTGTAGGTCACAAAATGCCTTCACCCAACATGAACAGAGGACCTGTTTACAAAAGGAATTACCAAATAAAAGAAAATTAAACTGAGGGCTAATTAATTCTGGTAAGTTAAATGGATTACAAAGGAATCAACAGCTAGCAAAGTAGATCATGAGAAAAAATATCACAAATCAAACAAAGAAAAAAAAAAATGACTGTCACTCACCATGTCGGGGTCCTGGCCAGTCTTAAGGTCATGGAAGCGGTGAAACATGGTGAGGTGAGGGGGGGAGAGGCTGGAGGCCCCTGTGTTCTTGTTCTCTCTCCCGGCTCACAGCTGGCTCTTCCTACCTCACCCACCAGCTGCCTACATAACAAGTAAAAATTCTAAATCAATAAAACTTTGTAAAGAAAAAAGATTCTTCAGATGTTGGGGGGGGGGGGAAGTATAGCTACTGTAGTAGAGATCCCCACCTACCTGTATGTGTGGAGTATGCAAACTGACTACAATATTACAACTGTGTGTGTGAAAAATAAATATGCAAATTATTATCACTCAGGAACTTTGTTGCATACCTGCAACAGGAGAAATAAGCAATAATACCATATGTAATGCTTTTTACTCCGTCATAAACAAATTGATATGAATGGTCATGGTACTCAGTGCAAGAAGTGGATACGAGATGTTTGTCAGCACCTGTAACCATAATGGTATGTAAGATATATATTAATATATGCACAGCTGGTAACTGATTAAAGAAATCTGAGTAGGTGTGACTTACCATGCATCCAAAAATGAATGAACAGCACAAATACTGCAAGGAACATATATACTACTGTAGTAATGAAATACAGTACTAACCAATTTTAATAAATAATCAACAGTATATTTCTCCTACTTGGTAGAATGACTGATTTTTACTTAAAATAATTTTGAAACATCGTCTTTTTTAATTTGCCATGTTTCCTATGGTAGAACTTCAAACCTCATACCAACTCTATTGTGTCTGTTAAAGCATAGTGCTTTGATCAAGGCTAAACAAAGACAAGATTACACACACACAAAGGGTTTAATTACCTGTAACTCTTTATATCTGAAGAATTACTAACATGACCTATCTATCTATCTATCTATTGCCTGATGCCATAATCCTGTTAGGGGTGGCCATTTGACTCTGAGTTATTTGTTTTACAGGAAGGTGCACTAACCCTCCACCAACCCACTTGATGACACGTAGGGAGCACGTAATTGTTTGGTTATATGGTTACCACCCAGCGTTGTAAATGGTTTCTTGGCTTACAGGAAACCATTAGGCTTGTCACTCAATGTAAAGCCACCTGTAAAGGAAAGAAAAGCAATAAGAAGTGACAGGAAAGATGGGAGAAACAGGAAGAGAGGAGGGCAGGCAGAGAAAAAGAATGATAAAGGCTGAGGAAGAAGTAGGCAGCACTACATCAAGTGAGTGGATGATGGTTGCCACCACTAACATGATGCATCAGTTTAATAAGATACCACATGTTAATTAAGAATATTTTACTTTTGTGAAGTTATTATTGATTTAAATTATGCCTTAATACAATACTGGAGCTAAACTTCCTTTCTTCAACATATACATTATGGTACTGGCAGTTATAATAATGAATATACTACATGGTGTTACACAACTTAAAGAATAAATCAATTTTAAAAAAGCATTTACCATAACACATGTTCATCATCATATATTTCTACTCACATAATTATATACACATGTCTAGGGTTTGTTCATGTATGGCAGTGTGTGTATAAAAAACTAAGACAATTCTACACAAAAATGACTCACTAAACTATTCTGCATCTGGAAAGAACATATATGCAGAACCATTTTTAACTCTTACATCTCACATAGTCTTATAATTTTCAACAGCATGTGGCATAAGAATTTGTGCCAAATGCCCTGTAATGACAACTAATTCTCATTACATGATTCTGTAGAACATTTACTGGTAAAACTAATCATTTACTTGTCATCCTATAACACGTTTGAAAAAGCTATCTGCCTAAAAAAATCTTGCACTTAGGTCTAACAATATCTGCGCCCTGCACACCACCCTTCCCTGGAGACACACCCCCACCCTTTTCCATGCTACTTTCACCCTCCTACTCCATCAGTCATCAATTCACTCATATCTAGGGGGCGCATATTGCGGTCAATGGCTTGCGAGGCCCCTGTGATCCGTGTGGAATGTGGTCACTGTGCAATAGAGGCCTGCGAACCCCGTCACAGCAGCCCATTTTGTGCCATCTGCTCCCAGCGCCCTGCCCAACTTCAGCCAGTTTTTTTCGTCATTCACCAGTCAAAAAACTCAACGAAATCCATGCTCGCAGTCATTTCAAAACCTCCTATGCAAGTCCAGGACACTTATGCAACGTTACTCGTCGGCTTACCTTGACATTTAGGCAACTTTAAACTCAAAATAAACAAAAACTTCTACATTCTTCTCTCTGGTGGAGTGTCAACAAACACCGCCGCCATCTTGCAAGCCCACCCTGACGTCACCAACCCCGCTAACTTTAAAGAGGCGGCCACATCATCCCTCCTGTACTCCTATTTAACAATTGTAGCCTTCAGAAAATATACCAGTCGCCTTACATATAATCTCGAATAATCGAAATGTGCTAAACGGGCACCTAAATTGTCTAATAAATAAACAAGTGCTCCGTACACCCAATAACATGAGCAAGTGGGAAAGCCGTAACTACCACCTGCGTTAATATTGTTTATTTGCATGTTTTTGATACATATATCCAACCTAATAAATTTAATATACTTGGTTTCAAATTTTGCCATTATCACTGGAAAATTGATAAAATAAATTATTCTAGAAACTCTAATACGGACGGAAGACAAATGATAGATACTTATTCTTCTGGCGATTGATGGCAGTTACATGTCAAGACGATCGATTCCCACCCTCTCAGAGTAGCAGTCGATTCTGGTCAGATAATTTTTTATTCTTAACTTATTGGCAAACTATTCTTGACGAAAAAACATTATGCTATAATCATTCATACCTAAAATACCAAATGCCTTGGTAGCATCAGTAGGTTGGGATATCTGTACGGCCTAGAATAATGGTTTAAATACAGCTCTCTGACCCAATGACTAGAGTCGAAAAGGGGCAAGTGTGAAAGGGGTCAAAGGGCTTGAGAGAGAGAGAGAGAGAGAGAGAGAGAGAGTAGTGTCGTATGCATCGTTTAATTCCACCGGTTGAATTTTTTCTGGCAAGCATGTATAATTCCATATGGAAAACACAGGTTTGTTTTTCAAGGGTGTAGATACGGTAAAGTCATTGTTTATTAATACGAGTATCACTGAGAATACTGTTAGGCAAGAAGTAGGCTACCATTTAAAACAAGTGCCAAGATGTGCTTTGTAGTGGAAGTGCGAAGATACAACGGATGACGACGGCACATCCCCTACTCCTAATGTACCCCTACCCCTCTCCCGGCCACTCCCAGCATTACCCCCAGCTCATCTCTCTCTCTCTCTCTCTCTCTCTCTCTCTCTCTCTCTCTCTCATTGCAGTACCCCTAGGCTATAGCTGTCTCTGTCAGATGAAGCCAACCACTCAGCCATCCTCACATGATTCTCTCTCTCTCTCTCTCTCTCTCTCTCTCATAAAGCTTACCACTCACAGCCATCCTTACATTATTCTCTCTCTCTCTCTCTCTCTCTCTCTCAGATGAAGAACATAGGGAAGATGGCGTTGGCAGGATGAATTAGTTTCAGTAAAAATACAGACATATCCCCGTCACCTCTCCCCCTCTGAAATACCAACCCGAGGAAGAGACCCAGGGGAGGGCACGACACCCACCCCAAGAGGAGACCACGGTGAGGCACACAGGGGCCCCGAGCCACACCGGCCCACGTCCCTCGCTACCATATATGCCCCTCTTCCACCCAGCCAGACCAGCGGGAAGTGCATCCCCCAGGTGCATTACCCTCCGACCAGGACAGCACTCACCAGACTCGGGGTGGGACTTGTTTGTTTTCATAAAGTCCCATGTTGTCCCTCGGCGCTAGCGTCCACCGATCGACCTGCCATCAGAAGAAGAGGAACGACCACTGGTCTTCCCAGTCCTACGTACCTCAAGGGGAGCAGCGGCACAGTAACGTCCACCGGACTTGCTGTAGAGAGAGCGTCCACCGGATCTCCCTCTTCTGCCACCCACCTACGGGGGCAGGGGCACGATAACATCCACCGGACTTGCCATTGGAGGAACGTCCATTGGACTTCCCCCACCTGTTGTCCCTGGGAAGGGAGCAGAGTCTTGGTAGCATCCACCGGACCTGCCATAGAGGGGGGCATCCACCGGATACCCTTCAGCTGCGACTTTCCCCTGGCAGCAGGACCATGGTAGCGTCCACTGGACCTGCCACAGGAGCTGGAACGTCCATCGGACTTTCTCTTTCTGCTGTCCCCTAGATGGGTGGTACCCTTGTAACGTCCATCGGATTAGCCGGGCGGGAGGAACATCTGCCAGACTTTCTTCCTCCATTACCCCAGGAGGGAGCCTTGGTAACGTCCACCGGACTTACCAGGCGGAGGAAACAACTGCCGAATCTTCTTCCACTGCCCCGGAGTGGAGTTCCGGCAGTGTCCACCGGACCTGCCAAGCTGAGGGAATGACCACCAGTCTTCCCTCCTCCACTACACTGGAGGCTTCCGCCGAGGGCAGCGTCCCTGGCTCGGCCCACCCCTCCAGAGGCCGAGCGAGACACCCCTCACGCTCCCCCTGTACCACTAAGGGTGGAGATTGCTCCCCTACAGAGTTCTGGTTGGAGGACGTCTGGAGCGGACCCGTTGAGAGCCTGGGCATCCTGTCCCTGCAGCCGAGCCCTTGATGCCCCCTGCAGCTGTCGGACTCTCCAGGAGCGAGCGGCCGCAGGCGGCCCCTGACGGCCTCCCCTTGCCAACGAGACCACACACTCCGACCCTCAAGGGGCACCCTGACGACCCCGGGCCTGGACCAGCCAGGACCCCTCCGTCAGGATTCCCACTACAGCCAAGGAGAGGCGCCGAGCAGCGCGCCTACCAGCCCTATTTGGCCCCAGTCCCTAGGGCAACTACACTCCTAAGGCCCCACCACGAAAGGGCCTCCCATGATGCCACCCTTTAGCCTACACCGGGCGCCCGACTACGCAGCCCGAGACGAGCGCCTCTCCCAAGAGTGCACCCCTGATGGCCCCCCTCCCACACCTGCCGCCACCTGCACCTACCTGTGATTTAGACTCTGTTTCGCTTGTGCGTCATATAGTGTTGTACTGTGTTCCATGTATTGTGCAAGTTCATTGTATTTTTGTAACATCCTTCTTTCCTTCCAGCCTCTTCTGTCTTTCTTTCCTTCATTCTTTCCCTGTCCTTCTGCCTACTGGTGACTTTACACTCCCTCTCCTTTCATTCCTTCGTTCTTTCCTCTTCCTTCTGCCTGTGGGTGACCCTACACTGAGTGACAAGCCAAATGGTTTCCTGTACACCAGGAAACCATTTACTACGCTGGGTGTTAATCATATAACCAAATTTTGTCGCCTGGTGGTTTAGTGGGTAAATACTGCGTTCAAGTCCCATTGAACCGGTGAAGGTTTATATCCAAGGGATGGTTGAGGTTGATTGCTCATTCAATGCCACTCAGGGATGAGTGAGGCTGATCACTCTCATCTTAAATGGCGGGACCAACTGCCTAGCCCCGGGCTCCTACGTTCCTCATGGGGCACTGTAGGATTGGATGATGGATGATTGGAATATACGTGTAAGACTGCTCTTGCCCGGTCCTGAGCGAAAGAACCTAAGTCCATGCCCGTGTGCTGAATTCAAGAAGTTGAACCCACAACACGCTGCCTAACACCCTCCCTGCAGAAACACATAATATCCATCGCCGTAGAAAGTAGTAGTAGTAGTAGTAGCAGCAGTGTAACGGTAGTATATGCTTACGATAGATTAATCTGCTTCGAGGTAAAGGAACCCGAGGCTAGGCTATATTAGTACAGTACATTTATGGGTACATAACCAGCCTACATCCTTGATAGCATTATATGATCAATAAACCTCCTGGTGATCAAACCTGTGCGTTTAAGGTCCTGGTAACAATAATTTGTTGCCAGGGGTAAGAATGGCCTTGGGTGGATCTTTCTTTTTTTCTTTAATAATAAGGAAGTAAATAATAAAAATTTTGCCATTACTATGACTGGAATCTTTTAATATAGCTGCAGTACCAGTAATACCAGTATATATGCATTCTGCACCTTCTTAAGTCGACCTTCAAAGCACGGGCCATCTGTTTTATGATGCCTACAGGTGGGCGGCGGGATATAGAAGTGGTGGGTGTGGGCGCCTGGGTGGGTGGGCTGGGGGAAGGACCGTCAGTATTATCTCCAAGGCCGCATCCAGCAGGTTTTGTGTGGGGACAAGGGGTGGGGGGATATTGCTGGCCGGAGAGCATGAAGTGTGTGTATCTGTGATCTTGCAAGGCATGCATGAGGATCTCTCTCTCTCTCTCTCTCTCTCTCTCTCTCTCTCCCTACGTATATGTATGTACGTATGTATTCAAGGATGATTGCAATCATGCACTTATGTATGCAAGGATAATTGCATGCATGCAGGTATGTATGTATAATCTGCAAGGATGATTGCATGTATGCATGCGTATACATATGTATGTATGCAAGGATGTGTTATGCAGCGTGTTCTGAGTCACGACTTCTCGGGCACAGACACGGTGCGGTCCTGGGTTCTTTGTTCCCGACCGGGTCAGTACTAGCAAGGAAGGAAAACAATCACCACTGGTCAAAAGGCACACTTACATATTATCAAAAGACAAATACACACACCGTTCTATGAGCAAAACTGAGGCACTTACAATGACTTAAAATAGTGTTCACAACAATCGCTTTCCACCTAGTTCAGCAAGTCTGACCTGTACACGGAGTGACACCTTCCTGAGGTAGGGTTATGTCCACACAGTGTCGCAGACAGTATTTCACAAATACTCAGGTACATCATATTCAGTATACACAGACAGTGCATTATACCCAATATGCCGGGCGCGTGACATGGACGACAACATATATTCAAGTCCTTATACAGTACCTAGGTATTCGCGCGACACAGATGAGGTCCTAGCTACAATATATCCGCGTGACATGGACGATGCCCTAGCTGACCTTAGGTTATGTAAGCATCACATAGGACGAGAGTATATAATATTCCACACTTGACTGAGGGGGGGAAGGGGGGTATTAGTGAGTCTAAGGAGGGTTTTTTCACGTGGGGACGGGGACTGGGTCCTGGGGAGGAGAGGGACAGCGCAATGGGGAAGGGTCACACTGACGTATGTTTTTCTGTGGTGGCGACACTGGAGGAGGATTGCCACTGTTGGGGAACTGACCCGTGGGTGGGGGTTGAACACTCCGCGCGTGAGATCACAGGTAGTAGAGTTCGCTGTGGCACACTGGGGGGGAGGGGATCACACCGCGGCTGTTGGGGGGGAAGAGAGGGGGATAGAGCACTGGGGAGGGTTGGGCAACACTGAGGAGATGCACCGTGGACACGGGGGAGGAGTCACAGGGGTTGGTTCACTGGGGAAGGGGTCCAACAGCACTAAGGTAGTGTACAATCATAGGCTCCAGTACTCATGATTCTGGCGGAGTGGAGGACACGGCCCACAGGGAGGGAGGGCCTACGCCAGGAGCTTCAGATGGCGGCCGGGCGTGGGAGGTGGGCCGTCTGGCGAGTAGTACAGGGGAGGATGGTCCATGAGGTCACCCCTAGTCCTGGAGGAGTGGGTGGGTGGTGTGTTGGGCTGTTCCCTAGCCGCTACAGCCCAGCAAGAAGAGGACCAGGAGATGCACTGCTCGGCGCTGGCCCTTAGTCATTGTCGGGGTCCTGGGAGAGGACCTGGGGAGGCCCAGGGCTGGGGTAGGGTGCAGGAAGGGCGGCGCCCAGGGTGGACTGTTGCCTTGTTCTGCAAGGGCGGTGATCAGGGAGGGTCCGTGGCCGCCATCGCTGAGGGTGTCTTGGCTACTGCAACAGGCATCGGGGGAGGCCCGCTGTCTCTGGGGACTGCAGTCTTGCTGTCGGGAGGAGGTCGACAGGGGTGAGCTGCTGCCTCTCGTCCTGGAGGAGTCCAACAACACCTGGGGTTGCAAGGACAGGACACCGGCCCTCAGGGACGTCATGCCTGCTCTGTTCTCTGGTGGGGTCCCTGAAAAGGAGCAGAAACTGCCCTCTCGTGTAGAGGGGTGGGGAGAGGGGCACCTTACTCCATCACCAGAGTGGTGGTTGGGGCAAAAGATACCTTCCTCTGCAGGAGCCTGGGGATGAGCAGAGGGAGAGAGGCCAGGGGTCGACTCTCCTGTTTGGTGGGGCAGAGAGGTCCCAACGGAACTCTGATCCGGGCTAGAAGGGGCAGGTCCAAGGGACTCTCCCTCTGTCAGACAGCCCCGTTGGGCACTGCCTGGGCTCCCATGTGGAACAGGAGGGCACGGGGAGTTGGGGGAGGCTCCTCTAGGCACTACAGACCCTGGCGGTGGGGAGAAGGCGCCCGATGGATATGCCTGGCTATTGTCACTGCTCCGACGGAGGCTGCACTCTGCCATAGTTCTGGCAGCGGGGAGAAGGCGGCCGATGGATGCGCCCAGCTATTGCCACAGCTCTGACGGAGGCAGCTCTCCGGTCGTAGTCTTGGTGGTGCCCGATGGATACGCCTAGCTATTGCCACAGCTCCGAAGGAGGCTGCTCTCCGGCCGTAGTCCTGGTGGCGGGGAGATGGCGCCCAATGGATACGCCCGGCTATGGCCACAGCTCCAACGGAGGCTGTTCTCCGGCCGTAGAGTCTGGGACTTATGACTCGGGGTCAGCACTGGGGGACGGCGATGTTTCATCCCGTGTGGTACCTCTGTTAGAGAGTACCCCAGGGCCTGCCTTCCTCCTTGGGGCTGCCGACGAGGGTCGTCTGGTGGACGTGCTGATGCGTTGGCTCCCAAAGGGGGTTGGCAGAGGGTGGCAAACCGACTGTCCTTCCACCCACAGTATCCCCGGAGGGCGATACTGTGCCGCTGCTTCTGTAGGGGAATAGCAGCCCTTGAGGCTCCTCCTGAGTCCTCAATTAAAAAGGAGGCTGATCCAAGGTACTCGGCATCTAAGGATCTGCTTGGGATCTTGTCAATGCAAGTCCCACCCCGATTCTGGCGAGCGTTTCCTTCGCCGGAGTGTAGTGTACTTTTCCTGCACACTGCCGGGTGGTCTGGCTGCGGAGAAGAGGGGCGTCCGGTCGCGAGGGAGATAAGACGCTCCTGCCTGGAAGGTATGACAGGTGAGCCAGCCTCCCTGTCATCTCCTGGTGGGGTGGGTATCGCCCCCCCTTACTCTCCTCCTGGGGTGGTGGTGAGCGTTTCCTTCGCCGGAGTGTAGTGTACTTTTCCTGCACACTGCCGGGTGGTCTGGCTGCGGAGAAGAGGGGCGTCCGGTCGCGAGGGAGATAAGACGCTCCTGCCTGGAAGGTATGACAGGTGAGCCAGCCTCCCTGTCATCTCCTGGTGGGGTGGGTATCGCCCCCCCTTACTCTCCTCCTGGGGTGGTGGTGTCCGGCTTATCTCTCCGCACGGGTATTTCAGGATGCTTGCATGCATATATATATATATATATATATATATATATATGCAAGGATGACTGCATGCATGCATGCATGCGTGCATGTATGTATAAGTACTGTATATCTATCTATCTATATCTATCAATATCTATCCATCTATATCTATCTATCTATCTATGTATCTGTCTATCTATATATTGTTTATACACTTTTTTTTTATATCAAGAGCACTTGGCTACTTGATCCAAACGATTAAGGCGAAGTAAATTAATATCCCTCTGAGTTACAATCATACAGTATACGAGTAAAGCCACATATCCGTTTGTCATACGGCTTCCTAACTTCCTTCAGCTTCTCTGCTCTTCACTTCTATTACACATTTATTCCTTTCCAGTCACTTCATCAAGGTACCAAAATTTTTCCACCATTTCCAGACTAATCCATATTCAGTAACTAGGCACACTGTTATCTGTCCTCTTAATGGCCATCACTTTGCTCTTACCTGTACCTACAGTACATTTACTTGCAGACCTCACTGCTCACAAACATTCCTAAACCTCTTAATCAGTCCACAAAAATTGCATTGTCACAGCTATGTCGTCTCCCAGAAACCTATCCATATACAGAGGTCGGCAGTATACCGCCGGTACTTGTACCGGAGGTTCTTTTTTAGTACGTCTATCTGTGCCGGCAGTACTTTTTTGAGTTAGTACTGCAACTGGTACCACCGGTACTTTTTTGCCATTTCCTTAGCGGTAGCGATAAAGCGACAGTGAACTCTGGTGGATGCCATCCATGATCGACGAATTTCTGAATAGTATAGTACGCCCTGCTAACAACACTAAGTTCAAGCTGAAGTTTTGGCCGGAGTGGCTTATCGACGACACACTCAGTCTGGAAGATAAAATACCAGCACCAATGGGAGACCACAGGGAGTCGCGGAAAGGGCCTGAACCAAATTGGCAAGTCCCCCGTCACCATGCAGGAGCCCCTCTTCCTCTCAACGGAGCTCGCGGAAAGTACGCCATCCCGCCACACTACTCTCGGGCCAGACCAGCACTCGCCAGGATCGGGGTGGGACTTGTTTAACAACAGTCCCAAGTAGGACCGCGACAACATCCACTGTATCGTCTGGGAGAGGATGGCCACTGTACTCCTCTCACCTACTATCCCCTGCAGGACCGCGACGATGTCCACTGTACTCGTCAGGGAGGAAACGGCCATTGTCCTTTCCTTACCTGGGGAGCAGGACCGCGGCGACGTCCACTGTGCTCGCCGGGGAGAGGACGGTCACTGTACTCCTTACACCTGTAGTCCCAGGGCAAGGCAGAACTGCGGCGGTGTCCACTATACCCATCGGGGAGGGAACGGCCACTGTCCTTCCCTCATCTGCCGCCCCCACAGGAAGTAGGACAGTGGCGATGTCTACTGTGCTCTCCAGGGAGAGGATGGCCACTGTCCTCCTCTCACCTGTCTTCCTAGGGCCAAACAGAACCGCGGCGGCGCCCACTGTGCCCGTCAGGGAGGGAACGGGCACTCTCCTTCCCTCGTCTGCTGCTCCCACTGGGAGCAGGACCGTGGCGACGCCCACTGTGCTCTCCGGGGTGAGGACGACCACTGTCTTCCTCTCACCTGTCTTTCCAGGGCCAAGCAGAACTGTGGCAGCGCCCACTGTGCCCGTCGGGGAAGGAACGGCCACGGTCCTCCCCTCATCTGCCGCCCCCACAGGGAGTAGGACCACAGCAACGCCCACTGTGCTTGCCGGGGAGAGGACAGCCACTGTCCTCCTCTCACCTGCAGTCCCAGGGTCCCGCAGAACCATGGCAGCGCCTACTGTGCCTGTCGGGGAGGGAACGACCACTGTCCTTCCCTCATCTGCTACCCCTGCAACGCCTCTCAAGGGTAACGCCCCTTGCTCGCCTCACTTCCTCAGAGGCCGAGTGGGACGTCCCTCTTGCTCTACCCACACCCCAGAGGACAAAGCTAGCTCCCCAGCGGAGTTGCATCTGGAGAGGATCTGGAGCGGCCCCACAATGAGCCTGGGGATATGCTTACTGCAGCCAGTGCCCCTATGCCGCCCATCGCTGCCGCATTCCCAGAGGAAGAGATGCTGCAGGCAGCCTCTGACTGCCTCTCAACCAAGGGAAGGCCGCAGCTCCCAGCCACCCAGGGGCTCCCCCAGGACTCACGGCTGAGACCAGCCCAGCCCAGCAGACAAGCCATCCTACTCCAGGAGCAGGCGCAAGGCAGCGCGCCTGCTCGCCCTGTTCGCCCCCAGTCCTGAGGGATGACACCCCCACCGAGGCCCCACCAGGGAAAGGCCTCCCTCTACACTGCCCAGCAGCCCACATCGGACGACCCGGCCCTCGACAGTGGTCCTGTGCCGCCTGAGAGAGCGCTCGCCCGACGGGACCCCTCCTACACCTACACCTACAGCTGCCCCTCACCTGTAGCCCAACTCGGGTCCTTTGTATCCAACCTAGTGTGATGAATCTGTTCAATTGTGTCTAGCACTGTATGTTTTTGTGACAATATACGTGTAAGGTGTGTTTTTGAGCCCTGTTCCTCTGGTTGCATGCTCTAGACCCGGTCTTCAAGAGAACCCCAGACCAGTTGCTCATACTCAGGGAACAAGAGGCTGAGCCTTGAGTACGTAGCATAACAGAAGAAATGAAGAGGAAAGTAATAAATAAATTAGTTTTTTTGTTGGAGAAAGCCAGGAACGAAGACACGCAGAGTACCAGAACCAGGGAGCTCGAGGCAGAACAGTCTAATGAGGACAACTAGGTCAAGGTGGACGACTATTTCTAAGCATTATTCGACTGCGGAAAGAAAAGCAAGGAGGTTGGGAATTTGGTGAGAAGTTTCCTGGAAGAGAGGCCAGAAAAAGACATAAACAGCCAAGTGTTCCCATCAGGCCTAACTAGGCCAATGATTCACAGTAAGCCATACCAAATTTGCACCCCTATTGTGACAGGTATCCTGTGAAGGAAAAACAATCCATAAACCCCCCCGAGGCCGGGTACAGGTAGCCTACTTAATTTCTGTTCATGAGGCCACAAGACTATTTTATTCAGATCTTTCGTAGCGAGGGAATCGTGGAGACCCAAATTCAGAATGAGGGACCTCTCCCAAGGTTAAAAAAAAAAAAAAAAAAAAAAAAGTAGCAAGAGGGGTGGAGGGTGACTGATTTAACATTCCAGCGAATAATGTTGATCAACAGTCTACTCATACATCCGATTTTAAGGTAAGCTACAGCTAAGATACTGTAATAATATGAATTGTTGAGTTGAAGTAATTTAATTTAGTTATTCAACGAAATTCGTAAGAACCTTATTTTCTTTTTGTAACAGTTCACAGAAAACGAAAGTCATAAGTGCAACTTTAGAATTTTCTCATCAGCTAATTTAAAAAAAAAAAAAAAATTGTTACGCATGTATAATGAGAAAAGAAAAACACCGAATACCACCCATAGATTCTATGATAATACTGCGGTATAAAGAAATGCCTGAAGCATCACTGATGGCATGAGGCATTTGATACCATATGGTAGGCTACCTACCAATCCATAGGCAGGTGCATTTATGCCGGAGGGGTGGGGGTTGGGGGGTTGGGTACGAAAAGATCGCCTCCATAATGCCCTAGTCACCAAAAGGCTGCTCTTCCTTCATTCCTCACCACTTACAGTATGCCGGTACATCCTGTTCCTTCACCTCCCTCACCCCATCTTTCTGTTCACCTTACCTCTCTTAGTCAACCCCGCGCTCTTCAGTTGCCCTACGTGACCAAATTATCTCACGGTACACCTCCTAACACTTTTCAACATTACAGATCTCCTGAACTTCCTCATTTGTCAGTTATTCTCTCCACTCCACATGCTCCTCCCAGATGCACTCTTGATTTACACCCATCTCACTGAGTCCAAGCTTCATTTCCAGATTCCCGGAAAGAAAGTATCAGGAAAAAAAGTAACAGTAAAAAACGTAAGGGAAAGAGCTAATCTAACCTAACCTAACCTAATCCAACCTAACCTAACCTGACCTAACCTAACCTGACCTAATCTAACCTAACCTAACCTAACCTAACCTGACCTAATCTAACCTGACCTAACCTAGGAAAAGTTGTTACTTTTTGACTGTTACTATTTTTCCTGATACTTTCTTTCCAATTCCCTCATTTCCATACATCAGTATGGAGATCAATACTTTTGTGTAATGACTTCTTTACAATACTTCCATGCACACCTCCCTGTCCCTATATATTTGTCACCACCATTAACATTTTCCATCCAAACAATATACCCTGTCTTGCATTTCAGTCTCTGAATTTACTGAAATACTTGAATGCACTCACATTCTCCTTTTCAAGAACATTCAGCCTAACTACTGTACATTCCAAGTCTTCATTCTTCTAAGGAAACACAATTTTACTCTTTGCTACCTTCACTTCCATATTTTGTGTCTTACACAGACTTCCAGACTCCTTCAACAAGCCTTGCAGCTCTCGCTCCTCTTCATCAAACAGAAACATATCATTGGCAAATCACATTACAGGCAACTATCACATCCTTGTCTCTCATAAAGGACGCTCCAACATCAACTGTTCTACCGGTACTTTGTGGTTCTATTATAGGACCATTAATAGGCCTATATGCAGTATACCATATGCACTGTTTGATAAAATGAACAATGGCAGACATGAAACATCTATTTCAATCCAACACTCAGCTCAAAGAACTTGCTTATAGTACAGTATTTCACACAAGCACTACCAGCCTTGCTTCCTCATGCATACTCTTCACAACGTCGAGCAATTTGCCATCTACCCTACACATTCTCGACACCTTCTGCATTTCTTTCACAACATGTATACAATACTTAATCGTATGTCTTGTTCAGATAAATGAAGGCAGAATCATAAAACTTATTTTGTCTTCTCAAAAAACAGTACTAATTTTTATTAATATGTATCCTGAAATTACATCTGGTACATACAACCCTTCCTCTTCCACCTCCTTGAATTCTCTCCTACCATTTCATTGATCTATCTATCTATTGCCAGATGCCTTAATCCTGTAAGGGGTGGCCACAAACAAATCGCCTCCAAGTCGCCCTGTCCCCTGCCATTTCACTGCCCTGCTCCCAGCTCACACCCCCCTCTCTCATATACCTCTCCACTCCATTCCTTCATCTCATCCTTGGCCTCCCCCTCCCTCTCCCCCCCTCCACCTCACTCACATACACTCTCCTCATCAGTCTCTCTCTCCATTCCCTCCACATGGCCAAACCACCTCAGTGTGTTTCTCCTAAAGCTTCCTATCACATCCACATCCACACCACAACGTTCCTTCACATTCTCATTCGCCAGTCTCTCTCTCTCCATGTGACTCCACATGCTCTTCTCAAATAACTCATTTTCACTGCCCTCACTCTTGACTTCTGTCCCTCCAACAAGGTCGAAGCTTCACTTCCATAAGTTAGGGTTGGTATCACAATACTGTCATGTAGTAACTTTTTTACATCCATGCTCACTTCCCTGTTTCTTATCACTGCCTTCAAGGAACCAGCAACCTTTCTTCCTTGTTGTACCCTTTCAAGCACTTCACCCTCCAAACTTCCATCCTTACTCATCACACTACCCAAATACTTAAACACACTCACATTTCATTGATGCTTTCTCTTATTGTCAGCAATTGTCTTGCAATATATTTTTCTCACTGCATTAGGACACAGTCATACTCCTATATGATTGACAAATGCACCTCCTTCCCCCTTGTACAGTCTGAGAACTATTATAATGTACATGATCCCAGTCACCTGGCACTACCATTTTCCCAGGCCAATCTACAAATTTTCCATATCTATTCATTCAGCACCTCCCCAGTATTTAAACTTTTTGCCACACACATTCCATCAATCCTTAATGCTATCCCAGTTTTGACATTTAATGCTTCACATACTGTCTGCTGATCCAACCTTCCCCACCTGCCTCTCTTCTCCCAGCCATTCTCCAAAAAAATTTTGCATTGCTTTCATTCTCTACAGTCAGCAACTCCACAAAATGCTCTTTCCATCCACTTACCTTTTCTTCTCTACTAGTTTTCTGCCATATGTGTGTAAATGTAGAAATATCTTGAGAAGCAACCCTGTCAGTCACACCCAAAGGATTTTCACACACAAGATGCTTCACTCTTGCAAAAGCCCCATACAGTGCTTCACTCTAGGTCCCTGTTCCCTAAGAATTTTCATATGCTAGGCTACTTAGTTTGGATATGAAAGTAAGTGGTCAGTTCTTTGCCACTAAGTGGTATTATGGGAGCAATACAATAAACTCCAGCTATGCCTGATGTCAATTTTTATTGGCCACTTTTGGTTGGAGTATCTTAATCCACTAATCCACCAGCTGTCTATCTGGCTATGGATTTAGCGTACCCACTCAAGGCAGTGAATGGTTTCTGGGCTTAAAAAAGTCCATTTGGTTTGTCACTCTGGGTAGTGTCATCTGATGGTCATATTGTCCTACATTTTGTGGGTACTGTAGATGGTGGTTCCCCCTTTCTCCTCCCCCCAGAAAAAATCAGTACTGAAGATAAATTAAGAAAAAAATTACAACCATACAACTTGAAAAACATACATAAAACATACATGCATACTTTTTGCTATTACAGTATATAACTTTATATTACAGTAACTGCGTACAAACTAACAACAGTGCAGGCTACTCAATAATGGTCAGTGGCAAACATCAGCTATGAACATAGTAGCCAAGTTGCTGTAGTGCATTATGAGTCTGAGGGCAGCATTTCTGGCCCAAGTGTGTTTCATGAACATTCTCTGGAGTACAGTACTGTATACATGTCTGCAATTCAAGTCTGAACATAAATCAATTTACAAGTGAAATAATCAGAGTGTTGTTCTCAGCATGACAAGCTTGAGAACCCTGATTAATATATTATTACCCACTAATGCATTTAATACTCAGCCTCTTCTTCCCCAGTTTGTCATGGCTACAATCACACCCCACCTGTACACTTATTTCCGGACAGCATATACCCTCGGGCATAATATAAAGAGTGTCAATCTGGATCCCATTAAAAAAAATGATATGGTTTAATTTGCTGATGTTCCATTTTTTTTTTTTTCTTTAGTTTTAAGGATACATATAGGTTACTGTACTATACTTCAGATTCAGCTAGATATTATTGTGCCTGGAAGTCTGACAAACAGGATGGAGCCTAGAGAATATGCAGTCCAGAATAATATGCCTCAAGTGCTGTAAATCACAGCTCTCCTCCATGCCCTGTTATCTCCACCCAGTATACAAACTCTTCCTTTTTCTGTTCAGTGCAAGAGACACTTCTGACAGATGCTTCTCAAATAATGTAACATTTACTCCACTTGCTGTCTTTGCCATCATGTGAACACACATCAGCTGATTGGACCTGTCGGTGTTTGAAGCCAAAGAGCGAAGCTTTTTTTTTTTGGTGTCTTTAATGCAACGGCCTTGCTACCAGGTGGTGCATGGTTTCCTGGGTATCCTGAATTCATTTCAAATTGCTGTGTGAAAAACACTGAATATTACTGCATTCATGATATTCCACATGTGAAAGCTGTCTTGATAACATATCATTACCTACACAATATGCAGTACTTATAGCTTAAAGGCAAGTGGGGGATGGACCTTTGTAACAGAGGCACTTCCTTCCATGTTAACTGTTTTAACAACCTCGCACATTAATAAGTGCTAATCACAGAATGTGAGCTTCATTAATACGTAGTATTAAGCTTCATGAAATTCCAAGTACCATAACAATACACAAAGGCTACTGGCAAGAACAAGAAAAACAGGGCTTATTTCACCAAGGTTGGTGACCCTACCATAACAGCTGAAAATAGTCACTCACTTAGCGGACGTCATTTCACAGAAAAGACAGTACCTGAGTTACTTTACATTTGGAAGCAAGAATCACTACACCCCATCCCCCTTTTCTGGCAACCAAAGTCACAAACTAATTATGTTTGTCATCTTCCACTAACAAACTCATCGTTGTTTTGGTTTGCAAGAAGGAAGGTGGGTGGGTAGCACTGGGGGGGGGGGCGTTTGAGATTCCTAGGGGGGGCGGGGAGTAATCAAAGTTCAACGTAGGGCTAGGCCATTCAAATGCATACAGGATATTCCCAAAGATATTTATGAATAAGAAACTGATGGGAAAACTTCACATACTTCTGAGTGTACATGAATAGAAAATGAATGACTAACCCCTAACTTAATTCCAGTTTCTTTCTCTTTTCAGCCCCTTGTTCTGTATCCTCCTCCGGCTCAGTCCTATCCCTCAGCATCCATGTCACCCTGTCCCTGCCATTTGGGTGCCTCCCCCCAACTTACACCCCTCTCTCATATACCCCTCCACTCCATCCCTCTATCTCTTTTTCAGTCTTCCTCTCCCTCTCCCCCCATCCACCTCACTCACATACTATCCTAGTTAGTCTTGGACTCTCCATCCTCTCCACATGATCAAACCAGCTCAGTGTATTTGACCAAACCAGCTCAGTGTATTTCTCCTGACACTTTTACACCACAGTGCTTCTTGATTTCCTCATTTGTCAGTCTGTCTCACCATGTAACTCAACATGTTCCTCTCAACTCATTTCCACTGCTCTCACTCTTGACTTCTGATCTTCTAACAAGGTCCAAGCTTTATTCCATACATTAGAGTGGGAATCACAATACTGTCATGCAGAGACTTTTTTTTTTTTACTTCCATGCACACTTCCCTATTTCTTATCACTGCTTTCAATGAACCAGCAACCTATCTTGCCTGATGTACCCTTTCAGGCACTTCATCCTCCAAACTTCCATCCTTACTCATCACACTACCCAAATACTGAAATCCACTCACATTTTCCATTTTCTTACTATCCAGCCTCACTGTGCTTTCAGTGACTTTATTTCTCTTGAAGATTATAACTTTACCATTCCCTTACATTCACCTTAAATTCTGCTTCTTACATACTCTGCCAAGCTCATTCACCAAGCATTGCAGTTCTCCATCTTCACTTAAAATACAGTAGTGTATCATCTGCAGACAACACAACAGGATTTTTTTTTTTTTTTTTTTTTTTAATAACCAGTCAGTTTTGTCACACAACCAAAACTGGCAATCAGAGAGTTTTCATCTGATAATGGAGTTGAAATCTGTATGTACAAAGCCTGGCCAACACAAAATCCTAACATAATGAACCTATGAAAACTGTAGACTAGGCATTAACTTATCAGCACCAAAGCCTGAACACTGTGAGGCCTTACATGGCACCAAAGTCTGTTTCAGCAGGAAAACCAATACCTTAAGACCTAACAGTACCGCTTATTCAAACCATAATGCAGAACAGAACATGAAGATGAATACAGCTAAATATACCTTAGACCAGTCAGTGCTTGCATGAATACACCCTGACCCAACCACTCTACAAACAATTATCTTATAAAGGCAACTCTTGCACTATTTGTACAGTAGGATAGAAGTTGTGGAAGCAATGAAGAAAGTTAAATTGGGGAAAGCCCCAGGAATTGATGGAGTGTGTGGTGAAATGCTGAAGCATGGGGGAGAGGTAGTAGTAGAATGGATGTGGAAGATGTGCAGATTGACCTGGGAGGAAGGTAGAGTCCCGGAGGACTGGAAGTCAGGTATAATTATTCCTTTGTACAAAGGAAAAGGAGAAAAAGAAGTGTGTGGTAATCATAGGAGCATTTGTCTTCTTAGTATAATAGGAAAAGTGTATGGTAGGATACTTATTGACAGAGTTAGAGAAAGAACAGAGGAATTAGTTGGAGAAGAACAGGGAGGCTTTAGGAAGGGAAGAGGTTGTGTAGATCAGATATTCATTCTTAGATCTTTAGTGGAAAAGTTTCTAGAGAAGGGAAAGAAGTTGTATGTGGTTTTCATGGATTTGGAGAAAGCATATGACAGGGTGGATAGACAAGGATTGTGGAAAGTATTAAGAATATATGGAGCAGATGGAAAGTTGTTGAATGCTGTGAAGACTATGTATGATGGTGCTAAGGCTGCAGTGCGTGTGGATGGTGAACTAAGTGAATTTTTCTCTTTGGAGGTTGGGTTGAAACAGGGATGTGTCATGTCTCCATGGTTGTTCAATCTGTTCATGGATGGGGTAATAAAAGAGGTACAAGGTAGGGTAGTGGATGTTGGAGTGGCCCTGGTGAGAGAGGATAGTGTTTGGAAACTCCCTGTACTGTTGTTTGCAGATGATACTGTGTTGTTGAGTGAAGACAAAGGGGAGCTGCAAGGCTTGGTGGATGAGTTTGGAAGAGTGTGTAAGAAATGGAATCTAAAGGTGAATGTAGGGAAGAGTAAAGTGATGGTCTTTGAGAGAGGTGAAGTCAGTGAATGTACAGCGAGGTTGGATGGTGAGGAATTGGAAAATGTGAGTACACCTACGTTTAAGTACTTGGGTAGTGTGATGAGTAAGGATGGAGGTTTGGAGGGTGAAGTGCTTGAAAGGGTACAGCAGGGAAGAAAGGTTGCTGGTTCTTTGAAAGCAGTGATAAGAAACAGGGAAGTGAGCATGGAAGTGAGAAAGTTACTACATGACAGTATTGTGATACCAACTCTAACGTATGGAAGTGAAGCTTGGACGTTGTTGGAAGGACACAAGTCAAGAGTGAGAGTAGTGGAAATCAGTTACTTAAGAGGAGCCTGTGGAGTCACATGGAGAGACAGGCTGACGAATGAGGATATAAAGGAGTGCTGTGGTGTGGACGTGGATGTGATAGGAAGTGTTATAAGGAACACACTGAGGTGGTTTGGCCATGTGGAGAGGATGGAGGGTGAAAGACTGACGAAGAGAGTGTATGTGAGTGAGGTGGAGGGGGGAAGAGGGAGGGGGAGGCTGAGGATGGGATGGAGGGATGGGGTGGAGAGGTATATGAGAGAGGGGGGGGTGAGTTGGGAGCAGGCCAGTGAAATGGCGGGGGACAGGACCAGTTATAACATTCACAACATGTACTACTGCTTCTGTGTTTCCTTCCACAAACTTACATATTATTATAAATTTTCTTCTTTTCCTCTATACTTAACTTACTTGTATATTAACAACTGCAGCTACTGTTACTATTACAACTTAACAATACCCTACAGCAACTAATACTACTATTACTAACAGCAACTACCATAACTACTAAAACAGATGCTACTATGTAATAACCAAAATGAAACTTAACATATTAATCACACTGTCCTGCCCAAGATTTGATTTCAGGCCCTCGCGCTTCAGACATGTGCACGTTACCACTGAACCAAAATAAGGATCCCGAAGAGAGGATCCCTGCTTTATCTCAAGGCAATGCGGGGTTTTATAGACTCCATTACATCACTCTTTTTTTCCCCCTGGTGATTAATTTGGTGAGTTTCGAACACACTGTAGCATAGCATTGAAGGCCACCACTGGGGACACTGCGGACCACATCAAACAGCTCATCCCTGGGATGTAAGGACTACGACGCTGTCAGCCTACCAACATCATTGCCCTTCAAGGCTCGCCTCACATCCCACACCACTGCCAACTAATGTAATAACCGAAATGAAACTTAACAAATTAATCACACTGGCCTGGCAGGGATTTGAACCCAGGACCTCGCGCTTCGTATGTGTACACATTACCACTGAGCCAAAAGAGAGGATCCCCACTTTACCATAAGGCAATGCTGGCTTTTACAGACTCCATCAAAACTATAAATACACTAACAACAGCTAGAACTACTGTATACTATCAGCAACACTTTTCCCCTCTACAACATTATCTTGTGAGTCGACACCACCCTCTGTAACTGGATCTACTGTCAACATCGTGCCTTTTCCTTCTACCACTCTGCCTGCTACTACCAAGTGTTATTAACAACAATTATCATTACAGCAACTACTACAACTATTTCCTTTTACCACTTGACCTCCCTCGCCCACACCACCTCCCTCCATGCTCCTGCATTGCGAGACTGGATGAGCTTGAAGCCATGACACTGCAGCAGCATGAAGTACGGCCAGAACACCTGCTGCCGGCTTGTTTGGCTCAGATCACCTGTACACACAAGGAAGGTAAGTGTCATGAATTCACACACACACACACACACACACTACAGACCCACAGGCTTAGCAACTGTTACTATAGATTCATGTTCCTTGCTGCATTATGATACTGCTGTCAGGGGCCTTTTTAATCAGATCAATACTGTACCAAAGTATCCATCATTCTGATATAAGAAATCCATCCAACCATCATCCAATCCTATGTTGCCCCATGAGGAACACAGGAGCCCGGAGCTAGGCAAGTTGGTGCTAACATTTAAGATGAGAGTGACCAGCCTCACTCATCCCTGAGTGGCATTACATGAGCAATAAACCCCAACCATCCCTTGGATATAAACCTACATCAGCTCAATCTGATTGGAGCACCTTAATTGCCCACTAAACCACCAGGTGCCATAATTTGGTTATATGGTTACTACCCAGCACAGTAAATGGCTTCCTGGTGTACAGGAAACCATTTGGCTTTTCCCTCAGTGTAGAGTCACCCAAAGGCAGAAGGAAGAGGAAAGAATGAAGAAGGATAGACAGAGGAGGGAGTGTAAAGTCACATGTAAGCAGAAGGAAGAGGAAAGAATGAAGGAAAGAAAGACAGAAGAGGAAGGAAGGAAGAGAGGAAAGGACAGACATTCAAAGCAGCACAACATCAAGTGAGTGGATGGTGAGTGCCCCCAATACCACAAATATAAGAAATGCATATTGGTAATTAGACATCATTATGCAAAAATCAGGCTAACTATGAGAAATAAGATTTTCCTGTGGACTGGTTATGCATAACTGTGAGTTTGCTAGCCTAGTCATATGTACCAAAGGAGCTTAGGGGAAAAAAAGTACTGAATATGTGATATAATGGTGAAGATGAGATGGTAAGGAATGGGGGCAAGTGAAGGGGGGAAATGCACAGTGGCAATACTCTTGAAAATATTTAAAATATGTATACCCCCTGACTTGGAGATGATGGCTGTAATAAAGTTCTGCTTGTATAGTGTATAAAGTGAGTAACCAGTATACCATCTATCATAGGTATTAAGAATTTCCTTATACTGTAATAATGAAATTTTATTTCAATAATGTAAATAAAATACAATGAAAGTATTACACCTATTTTATGTCTCTGTGACCCATCAAAATTCCTCTCATGACATGACTCATAGTTTGAGAACCACTGGTTTAATGTAAGGGCAGTCTAATAAATGTTGCTGTACAGTGGAGAAATCACATGGTAATGACAGGACAAGAACACAGACAAAATGTGGCACAGCCTACATCTGTATGTATACTGTACAATGGCACTGTATATTTGTATGGTAGAAAAGGAAATGTGAAAGGCATGGAGAAATGACATACAGTACTTTTGAAAATATTATTATGCTCCTCTATTGTTTGATGTGGTGTTAATGTGATAAAGCGATTTTAATAGCTGTAGAACACTTACGATAGTGACACCATAGGAAATCAAAGAGATGTGACATACCTTTTATTATATTACCAGTACCTTTATCATTCTTTTTCTGTGCCTGCCCTCCTCTCTTCCTATTTCTCCCATCTTTCCTGTCACTTCTTATTGCTTTTCTTTCCTTTACAGGTGGCTTTACATTGAGTGACAAGCCTAATGGTTTCCTGTAAGCCAAGAAACCATTTACAACGCTGGGTGGTAACCATATAACCAACCCATACGTGCTCCCTACGTGTCAACAAGTGGGTTGGTGGAGGGTTAGTGCCCCTCCCCGTAAAACAAATAACTCAAAGTCTAATGGCCACCCCTTATGGGATTGTGGCATCTGGCAATAGATAGATAGATTGTGCATTTCTGTAGTATATTTATGATTCATGTCTCTAATATGCCTCGCATCATTATCATCCACCTTCCCTAAAATACTAAAAACATAAAATCAATTGAGCACTTGACTCAATCTCCCTGTTGTTCACATAGTAACAAAACAAAGTATGTAATACTGGTATTCGACTGCCCTGACTTCATACAACATACACACACATGAAACCCTTGAGAGATCTTTGGAAACATCCTGAGGCTGCGGCTGACTTCCTGGGGGAAGGATTATCATTAATGAATTCCTAGGACAATGAAATACTGTACATAATCGAAGCTTAACATGGTGGTAATGTGGTTAAAGATAACAAAATTTGGAAGACAGCGACATACCTTTGAAATAATTATCGTGCACCTCCATAGCAATTTGTTTAATTTTTTCGAGGACATCAGGAGAGTTGAGCAGCATGTCCTGAAGGAAGTCAATCTCAGAGAGTTCAACATCCAGCTTTACAAAGTCGATCTCCTCCCCATATACCCCAGCATCCTTCACCATGTTCTCAAAGCGGTCCACCTGGAAGATAGTATCTAATTTTGGAGGTATGATTTTTGTAGATGTTGCAGATGGATTGTTAGGATTTAAAAAAAAATTTGCAGGGTGATTAGCAGGATTTCTGAAGAATTTGTTGCAGGATGTGACGGATTTTATGACATTGCAGATGGATTGAGAGGATCTGTGGTACCGCTCAGTGTATTTTTTCCCCCCCTCAGCTTGGCTCCAATTTTTGTACTTTTGCAGCTTCTTTCACATAGCTCAATGGCTGATAAAGACAATACTGTACTATCACTCAGCATCCTTCCCATGGCACTTCTCTGTAACCAGTACCCTACAATAAGGAACCCTGTTAATTTTTTTTTTTTTTTTTTATAAGACCATCAGAAAAAAAAAAGTAATATTTAGTGGCTTATTATGAAGACTTGCAGTCCTGACTATCCCCTAGTAACCCAGCGTCATATTCTCTTTAGTTTGGGAAGTTTTCCGGCAACTCTTCTTTAGTGATTTATTTTGCATACTACACATTATCCAGTTGCATGTTGTTTACAATCTTATAATATCAACACAGAGCTGCACAAATATTATACAAGAGATTAATGTGCCATAGGCTGAAATCAACTTGTTAGGAAGAGACAGTTGGAAATACTCCTTTGCTGACAAGAATACAATATGGGACATGTTCACATGGCAACACTGATATACTGCTGCTAGGGAGCTCCAGTGCCTAGTTATACAAATATCCCTCAACTTCCTGTTTTCAAAATGGAAGGTGGCAGAATGCAGGAATGGGGCAACTTCAACCTGCAGTCCACTGGGTTCACATCACAATTGTACAGATCCCCATTTCTCAAGCTCTGCCACCCCACCTTGCGCATCTGCCAGTTGCTGCCCATGCCAATCTTCTTAATGCCCTTGTAGTTAGCGATCCCTGTGGCGAAGAACTGGACACTTGGAGAGTGTTGGTGGTCTTCCTTGCCCATGGTAGGATCGTAAGCAAACACCTGGGGGGGTGAGGGAGGATCATTAGTGCTGTACAACTATTTGCATAATTCTGGGTGCCTACTGGAGTTTTTGGAGTAATAGGTATATATCTCACTTGAGATTATCTTTTACAACTGATGAGGCCATTTAGGACAATTAGAATAGAGTACTTGGTGGGTTCATTTGGAATCATTAGGATATCTGTTGGGTTTATTAGGGATAATTAAGTTACATGCTGGAGATATCAGAATTGTTACATGTTGGGGTTTATAGAAGTAATTGGGTTATGTGTTGGAGCAATTACGGGTAATTAGGTTATCCATTGAGGTTATGTACTGGAGTATGGGTAATCAAGATATCTGTTGGGGTTATTAGGAATCCACTGGGGTTGTTCAGGGTTGGTATGGTTCAAATACCTTTGGACATGTTCTGTCATGCATTTTTTAACCCTCTTGTGGTCAAGAAACTCTAGTACCTAACCTAACTCAAGACTATTCTATTTAGATGAATGAATCATAGGAGTCAAAGACTACTAATATGCCACCATTAATCCTCTCATGGTCAGAACAACAGCAGTACAAGTATGCTCCATTTAAGCTAGACAGTTTTATTCAAATGAGAGTGAGTCATAGGAACGTTGATTACGTCTGAGATTGTTTGGTGTCCTCTGACTGCTTGGCACAGTCAAAGTCTCTACCACTGAGCTCTATAGTATGGAGAGGCTATTTCTGCCATGAGCGCGAGATATTGGCCGCCATATTGAAACACCTACAATCGTTGCTTATAATACAAAAACATGTATGGATTGTGAAATACCTGTGTGGCAGGGTGAACCTGACACCACCACCCCAGGAGGAGAGTATGAGGGGGTGATACCCACCCCACAAGGGGAGGACAGAGAAGCTGGCTCACCTGGCTCACTGTCCAGGCGAATGCGACATATCTTCCCCCGACCTGATGCCCCTCTTCCCCGCAGCCAGACCACCTGGCAGTGTACAGAAAAAGTACACTACTCTTCAACAGAGGGAATGCTTGCCAGAATTGGGGTGGGACTTGCAGTGGCAAAGTCAAAAACAAACCCAAGGATGCCGAGTCCCCTGGATCAGCCTTCTATTTGACAGAGGACTCAGGAGGAGCCTCAAGGGTCGCTATCCCCCAACCCCAATGAAAGGAGGGCATGCTCCACCGGAGCTGTGGCAGTAGCCAAGAGTTCAGCCGACCTCTTCCTCCCAACGTCACCGGGACAGGCCCTTCCATGACGGAAGGAGGGCACGCTCCACCGGAGCTGTGGCATAAGCCGAGAGAGTTCATCCGACCTCTTCCTCCCGACGTCGCAGGGACAGGAATCCCTACCCCAATGGAAGGAGGGCACGTTCTACCAGAGCTGTGGCGAAAGCCGAGAGAGTTCACCCGACCAATTCCTCCCGACGTCCCCGAGGCCAGGTGTCCAGTTCCTACAGCCTTGCCCTCCCCAGGTGCTGTCAGGCTCTGCCAGGACGAGAGGCCGCAGTCCAGCCCTGACGGCCTCCTCCCGCAGATGAGACTGCAGTTCCCGGAGTCAGCGGGCCCCCCCAGACACCCTCTGCGGCAGCAGGACCTTCCCCGGTGCAGGTGGCTGAAGGTCCTCCCTGACGGCCACCCCTGCTGGACGTGACGACGGCCCAGCCAGGACACCGCCCTCCCCCCGGCCGACCCTGGGTCCGGGCCTCCCCAGGACCCTGACGATGACTAAGGGCCAGCGTTGAGCTGCACGTCTCCTGGCCCTCTTCGGCCCTATCCCAGAGAGCCCTGCCTCCTGCCAGGCTCTAGCGGTTAGGGAGCTGCCCCACATGCTACCCGCCTGCTCCTCAAGGACTTTTGGCAACCCCACGGACCACCCTCTCCTGTACCACTCGCCCGACGGTCCACCTCCCACGTCCAGTCGCCATCTGGAGCTTCCAGCGTAGGCCCTCCCGCCTCGTGGGCCGTGTCCTCCCCTCCGCCAGAATCGTGAGTAACAGGTCCTATGACTGTTTGCTCCCGAAGTGCTGTGGACCCCTCCTCCTGTGAACCAACCTTTGTGACTCTTCCTCTGCAGTGCCTCTCCCCAGTATTGTCCAACCCTTCCCAGTGCTGTCCCCCTCTCTCCTTCCTCCGGCAACAGTGGCATTACCCCCTCCCCCAGTGTGCCATAGCGAACTCTACCCCCCTGATCTTACGCGCGGAGTGCTCGACACCCACCCACAGGCCGGTTCCCCGACAGTGCCAACTCCCCCCCCCCAGTGCCGCCCCCATAGGACAACATACGTCAGTGAGCCTCTCCTCCAGTGTGCTCCCCCCCCTCTCTCTCAGGCCCCATCCCCATCCCCACAGGAATAAACCCACCCTAGACTCACAAATACCCCCCTTCCCCCCCTCGACCAAGTGTGGAACACTCTACAGTATACACTCATCCTATGTGACGCGTACATAGCCTAAGGTTAGCTAGGGCATCGTCCATGTCACGCGGATATATTGTACTAGCTAGGGCCTCGTCCATGTAATGCAAATACCTAAGACTTAAGGACCTGAATATATATTGTCGTCATTGTCACGCACCTGTCATACTGGGTATACTGTACTATGTTGTCCGTGTGTTGAATATGATATATCTGGCATATTTGTGAAATATCATCTGTGACACTGTGTGGACATAACCCTATCTCAGGAAGGTGTAACTCAGTGTACAGGACAGATTTGCTGAACCAGGTGGAAGGTAATTGTTGTAAGTGTTATTTTAGGTCACTGTAAGTCCTTCAGTTTTGTTCATAGAACTGCGTGTGTATTTGTCTTTTCATAATATAGAAGTGTGCCTTTTGACCAGTGGTGTTTGTGTTTTCCTTCCTTGCTAATACTGACCCGGTCGGGAACAAAGAACCCAGGGTTGCACCGCGTCTGGACCCGAGGAGTCGGGGCTCAGAACACGCTGCATAACAGATTGTGACTTTAGTTCAGCGAAATATATGGGGTACATTTAGCCGGTAAGTATAAAACAACGCCATACGTTGCTGCAGTATAGACTTTACCCTTTACGGCACTGCAGAGAAAGGTAATGGGAGAAAGGGAAAAGGTAGTGTGGTTGAAATGTTAGTGATGTTGAAGATGTTTTACGTCGAAGTAATGGTGTTGAAATGGTGTGGGAAGCCCTTAGACTATCCGTGTTATGAAATCATATGTCCAGGTTGATAAAGGCCGGAAGTAACACGGAAATATCTACAAGTGAGTATGAACACAAGAGGACAGGGAGAGACTGGAGATAAATGGGCCCCTTTTAGTGGCCTCATTCATGCAGGGATGCCGGGGAAGAATCTTCCCGTCCCACCCCAGGGGGCAATAATGTTATAGAATTAGCATTAAGATATATTTCTTACTTGTGAAATGTAACGTCATTTCTCTTTGATAAATTCCTGTGCGCATTTTCGTATCCGTAAGCTGCACAGTGAACTATGACACTATATTTTCCGGAATCATCAGCTCTTTTCAAAAACTCACAGAGCAGCTCAGGACAAAAACGCGGGCATCAGGGGTGGTGTAACATGGCTGCCCCTACACGAGCGCTGCCCTGGCGGCGGCTACATAAACTACGCGGTGCTACCCATGAGAAGGCCTCTCCATACTACAGAGCTCAGTGGTTTCTACTGTACACTATGGTGCTTGGGTCATATAGGGTTTAACTACACTTGGATTAATACTTACGGGCTCCTCTTTCAGATTTTTTTTTTTTTTAATCTATGTTTTCCTTACATTGGTTGATTTGCTGTTGCAGGTGGTCTGTTGTGTTTTTAGAAATTAATCTAACTTCACCTAACCACCTGTGGGCATCATCCGGCCCTCTGAGTTATCAGAAGAGACTGGATGACTCCGTCGCTGACGCCTGTCCAGGATGTAACACAGCACCCCATACTATTAAGCGCATTATGGAACACACCATTGCACACAATCACCGGCGCCAACAACACAACATACACTCCTTGAGAGCTATGTGGGAAAACCCAGCCTCAGCCGTGGCCTTCCTTAGGGACTCGGGGCTGTTCGGCCAGACTGCCTAGGGAACAACTACTACACCTAGAGATTATAACGGGCAAAGCTTGCACAACTTACAACCCACAACAACAATGCCAACGTCCCCTTCATAACATATGACTCATGAGGTTAGTTTAACTTCTAACTAAACGTTTCCAACCATCTACAACCTCAACTCAATCCACAGGAAAAAAAAAAAAAAAATCAAGGTAAAGTAAATACTGTCCAACAGTCTCCACTGTCCGCTACACTTGAGGTGCTCTGTTAGGCATGGTTTAGCTCAGAAAGGTTAGTTGAAGGAAGGCTTGTTTTGCTTGAGGTTCTTTGAATGTGATATACTGTAATACTGTAAGTCCCCCAAATGAAGTCCTACTTCTCTAGTTATAATTAACCTATTTTAACCCAGTCTCCCTAACCTTGCAGCCAAACTTCGCAACATCATCCTCGAAAGACCACTCGTTGTTTATGCCAAAGGAGAAGACTGTACAGTTGCCTGGCTTTATGTTGAAGCGCTGGTCCAGACACACAAACTTCTTCCCATCGTGTGGTGCTGGAGGGCGTCCACCGAACTGGCGCTGAAAATTAATACTTGAATGAGATCCTAGGTAACAGCAGAATAGACAGACCTTGGTATTCTCAAAGTTAATAAAGGAGGGGGGGAACCCCGGGGTTCGGACCTATGAACTTTTCTACTTCGTCGACGTACGGCCTTCCCGTCTTCCTCCCTGTTTTATGTCTTCTTATCTCCCTTAAGTTACACTCTTTCACACTACACACAACTTCAAACATTCTCTCAACTGTCAATTGTTTAGTCGTGAAAATGCATAAATCGCTATGCATGAGGGACTGCGATGTTTGGTAAGCCACGTACATACTGTATATATCTACACACACACACATACCAGTGTGTGTGTGTGTGTGTGTTTATATATATATATATATATATATATATATATATATATATTATACATACCGGTATATATAAACACACACACACACACACACACTTCAATACCTCCACCCCTTCACTACAACCACCATTACACCACCCCAACCACTACCATGCACTACCACCCACCCACTAGCCACTACCACTATTGCTACTATCAACCACATACCCATCCAATCACCACCACTTCCATCTTTCCAAACATGCACTTGCCAACTCGTATGCATTACCACCATCAATCATCTTCCTAACAACCATACAGTACTTACAAAGGCTGGAACATTTGCCGCCTCCTATACAGTCGGGCAATATGACACAGTTGAAGGCAAGGTTTGCCTTTTTTTTTTTTTTTTTTTTTTTTCCCCACTCGCTTTTCATACAGATTTTTATATTGCGTCTTTTCACACATCTCACCCACCACGCACACCCTCACCCACCATCAGCATCTTCACCCCCCATGCACACCCATACTCGCTATGCATACCTTCACCCACCATATCCACCCTCACTCACCATGCACACCGTCACCTGACATAATCAACCTGACTAACTATGCACACCCTCACTCACCATATTCACCCTCACTCACCATATCCACCCTCACTCACCATATCCACCCTTACTCACTATATCCACCCTCACTCACCATATCCACCCTCACTCACCATGCACACCCACACCCATCATGCACACCCTCTCTCATCATGCACACCCACACCAGCCATGCACACCCTCACCCACCATGCACACCTTCACCCACCATGCACACCTTCACCCACCAAGCACACCCTCACTCACCATATCCACCCTTACTCACCATGCACACCCTCACCCACCATGCACATCCTCTCTCACCATGCACACCCACACCCGCCATGCACA
Organism: Coenobita brevimanus; assembly: GCF_032717465.1. Lineage (NCBI taxonomy): Eukaryota > Metazoa > Arthropoda > Malacostraca > Decapoda > Coenobitidae > Coenobita > Coenobita brevimanus. The sequence goes on along the minus strand of NC_137046.1, from coordinate 55,447,246 downwards.
CCCTCACCCACCATGCACACTCTCACTCACCATTTCCTTGCATGACGTTTCGGTGTGGTGTAGGTATGCTCTGTACTGTTCTATGCTGACTAGACCAGGCACGAAGCACTTGCTCTCTTTGCTGGCGTCTCTTAAATCGCGTGTGTCTGTTGTGACGAGAAGGAAAACAGCAGGGTGGAAGAAATATTAAGAATGGAGAAAAAAAAAACTATGGAGAGAGAGAGAGAGAGAGAGAGAGAGAGAGAGAGAGAGAGAGAGACTGTAGACTAAGAAGGAAGTTTAAATTCACAATAAATTTCAAAACTAAAGAAATGAAAACCTTATGGAGACAAAAAAAACTATGGAGGGAGAGAGAGAGAGAGAGAGAGAGAGAGAGAGAGAGAGAGAGAGAGAGAGAGAGAGAGAGAGAGAGAGAGAGAGAGAGAGAGAGAGAGAGAGAGAGAGACTGTAGACTAAGAAGGAAGTTTAAATCCACAATAAATTTCAAAACTAAAGAAATGAAAACCTTTCTACGGTAGGAAGAACTCTAGTATAATATTTCAGGTAATGCTAGGCCATTGTTATTCAGGTGAGTCATAGCATGATGTTAATTCTGACATCACTGCCCCTCTCATGGTGGAAACGAAAAAAAAAAAACTAACTGATTTATCCCAGCTACTGCCAGACAACTATATTCATGTGAGTGTGTGTTATGGAGGGTATGAGAAAGTGAGTCAGCACTAGAGAGAGAGAGAGAGAGAGAGAGAGAGAGAGAGAGAGACTGAACATGGATAAAAAGCAAATAAAGACATGGGGGTCGTGTGGTTAGTCCCACATTCACTCAGTCTTACAAGGAACTTCATTGATTGCCCCCCCCCCTTCTTTCTCTCTCTCTCTCTTTCTCTCTCTCTCTCTCTCTCTCTCTCTCTCTCTCTCTCTCTCTCAGTTTTACGAAGGACGTGACTGATTTGCTCTGGGTGTCTGTCTATCTGCCTGTGTGTGTGTGTGTGTGTGTGTGTGTGTGTGTGTGTGTGTGTGTGTGTGTGTGTGTGTGTGTGTGTGTGTGTGTGTGTGTGTGTGTGATTTGCTCTGGATGTCTGTCTATCTGCCTCTGTGTGTGTGTGTGTGTATTTCCTTGCCACTACTGCGCACTTCTCCAAACCCTCCTATTCCTGCATCTCCTTCACCGCCCCTCCCTCTCCCCCACTCACCTGCCATGGACGGAAGCTGAGCGGAGAGAAGAGGCACATTGTTTCTGAAATTCATGGTCTCATTTAAAAAGAAACTCAAAATAACAATAAAATTAGAGCAACTGCATAAACAACCACAACTAAAGTACAGTAGCTAGTTCCACTTATAAACAAAAGCAAAACTCAACCGTAATGAAAAGGTTAACCATCACACACACACACACACACACACACACATTAAGTCCCTTCAAAGCAGTACATGTGTTATTTGTAATACTGTACGTAGCAGGGTTAGCGTGAATAACTTTCAAAATTTGCAAGAATATTTGAAAAGCTCATCAATGAAATTATTTTCTAGGTACTGATAATCCATTTAAATAATAATAATAACATTAATATTAATAATAATAATAATGATTTTTTGCATATTACAGACATTTATTGCAACATGAAAGGTTGAATACATTAAAAACACAAATTATTTTCCACGTCAATGATTTTATATCATTCATTCATGCAGGAAGTCAGTATGCATTAAGTTAAATACTGTTATAGATCTGCTTATTATAAAGCTAATCAGCAACTCTACTATCAGTGACTCAAGAGGCATGTGACTAAGTCCCCTGTCATGTCTCTATCTTTAGTGCTAATTTCTAACAATACATTAACACTAGTATAAGTGCTACTCATAAAGAAGTGCTATGGACAGGATGTAGAGCCGTAGCATTGTCTCTTTCTGTCACCAAGCTAAGTGAAATAAGCCACTAAAACGATGCTAGTCACAAAGCAGTGCTAGGCAAAGGATGAACAGCTGTAGCTTTTTCTGTCACTAAGCTACGTGAAATAAGCTACCAAAGGACTGTAGCTAGTCACAAAGAGGTGCTCCATAAAGGACGTAGAGCCGTAGCATATTCTTTCTCCCACTGAGATAACTCAGGGCAAGTTAAGGTGACTTATAGCATTATATTCTAATATCTGTTATTACACCTAAGCACTCAAGATGGAGATGTATAATTTTAGGCCACGATAAAGTAAAATTAGTATAATACCTTTTTTTAATAGTTTATTTCTCTATGATGTGCAGGCATGAGTAAAAGTTCGTAGACACTTCTCTGTTGACTGTGACAATGGAAGGTGTTGTATGAATAATTTTTATCTGCTGACAACATCAAGCACATAACCAATGAGTATAGGTATCGAAACAATACCCTCTGTCGCCTGAGGAGGAATATAAATAAAATGATAAAATAAATAATAAAAAATAATAAAAACAGGAAAGTAGGACACAATGCTACCTGTGAATAGTCTGCGAACTTTTGCCTATAGCTGTAGGTCCACATATTCTTTCATGTTATATTGCACTCCACGTCGAAATAAATGAGGTAAAGATAAAATACAAGAAAATAAGAAGCTACAACATGAAAAGTAAATAGCTAAGGAGGTGTTCATCTGAAATGTGAACCCGATGTGCAGACCTAAGTTCCTCTTCTCCTGCAGTTCATCCTCCTCTTTTTTGGGGGGATAGGGATGTCGTTGAGGAACATAGCCACTGCGGGGGCACGCTAGGCCAAAGTTGTGCCGGTCCCAAGCCCGGGTAAATAGGGCGGGTTGATAGCAGGAAGGACATCCGGTCGTAAAACGTTCCTCAACCCTATGATCAGCCATTTATCATTGGCCTCGGAACCGGCTAGGGCGTTCCCCAGACGCCTCGCCTGACTCCTGTGACGAATGAGCAAGGGCTATCGCGTCATGAGCGGGCGCGGCTGAAGAAGCGAGCTCTAAGGGTGGGGACGTTGAATGTGGGGAGCTTGACTGGGGGAGGCAGGGATCTGGTTGACATGATAGACAGAAGAATAGTGGGAGTACTGTGAGTGCACGAAACACGGTGGAAAGGAAACAGGGCACGTGACTTCGGCGCAGGGTATAAGCTTATCTGTGGCTGAGCAAATGCGCAGGGAAGAAACGGTGTTGAAATCATCTTGAATAAGAATTGGAAGGAGGGGCTGGTGGGTGTGGGAGAGAAAACTGATCGGATAATAAGTGTGAAACTGAAACATGGTGGATTGGTGCTAAATGTGGTTGTGCCTATGCTCCGCAGGTCGGGTGTAGTGAGGGAGAAAAGAATTTCTGGAGGTATCTGGATGAAGTAGTGACAAGGGTTCCAGAAGGAGAAGAGTTTTCATCGGAAGAGATCTGAATGGCCATGTGGGTAGGGAGAGGGATGTGTTTTGTACAGTGCATGGTGGTTTCTGAGGTGGAGTGATGAACGCGGAAGGAGAGAGCATAAATTATTGAATTCGTACTGGCTGCAGACATGACTATTCTAAATACTTTTTTTTTAAAGTCTGCAAATGAAATTATCACTTACAAAAGCGGACTAAGAGTTAGTCAAATTGATTTTCTGCTATGTAGAAGGAACCACTGGCAAGAAATTGTGAACCGTAAAGTGATAAATGGCGGCAGTGTGGCGGCACAACATCGGCTGGTAATGATGGATTGCGAAGTCATAGGCGTCAAGAAAGGGAAACAACAGGGAACCGCAAAAATTAAATGGTGGAAGTTGAAAGAGGAGGAGTTAAAGAGCGAGTTTAGAACTAGAGTTACGAGATAAATAACATCAGAGGAGAATGTAAATGAGGGGTGGGAGAAAGACGGCAGGATAGTTAAACAGGTGGGGAAAGAACTGCTGGGCAAAACATCTGGAAAAAGCTCCCCACAAAATAAGGAAACATAGTGGTAGAATGAGCAGGTGCAGGAAAGGGTTAAAAAGAAGAAAGAGAAGAAATCTGACAGAATGGGGATGAAGATAAAGACTAAAAACAACAAAAAGAGCAGCTATAAAAAAAAAAAAAAAAAAAAAAAGCGGTAGCAAGAGCCATGGCAAGAGCATTGGATCAGCTCTACGAGGAACTGGAAACACCGGAAGGACAGAGGAAGGTCTTTGCGTTGGGAAAAAGAAGTAACAAAGTGACAAAAGATCTTACGCATATATATATATATATATATATATATATATATATATATATATATATATATATATATATATATATATATATATATATAAAGCAAATAAAGGATGGTTGGGGTAGGGTACTGAGCACAGAGGAGGGTATAAAAGGAAGGTGGAAAGAGTATTTCGAGTAGTTACTGAACGAGGAAAACGAGAGGAATGTTTTTGGAGATGGGACGCCAAATGAGAGGGAAACATCTGAAATTAGCAGGGAGGAAATCAAAGCAGCACTGAAAAAGATGAAAATGGGAAGGCAACGGGATCGAATGAAATACCGGCAGAGGCATGGAAAAGCTTGGAAGAAGATAAAGTGGATGTAATAATAGATTTAATGCAGAAGGTATATGATCAGGAGAAAATACCGGAGGCCTGGCGAGAAAGTGTGATAGTACCGATCTATAAGGAAAAAGGTGACATTCAGGGCTGTGGGAGCTATCGGGGTATAAAGCTGATGTCATACACAATGAAAATATAGGAGAGAATAATAGAGAAAAGGTTAAGGGAGGAAACAGAGTCTGGTGAACAACAGTTTGGATTCATGACAGGAAAAGGAACAACAGATGCAATCTTTGCAGTGCATCAAATTTAGGAAAATTTGGGGGAGAAAAAAAGAAAGCTGCATATGATTTTTGTCGACTTGGAAAAAGCATATGATACTGTGCCAAGGCAGGAAGTATGGAGATGCATGAGGGAGAAAGGCTTTTCAGAAGAGTATGTGCGACTGGTTAAAGATGCGTATGACCGGGCGAGAACTCGGGTCAGAAGTAGTGTTGGTGTGACAGAGAAGTTTCCAGTAAAAGTTGGGTTACATCAGGAATCCTCGATGAGTCCCTATATCTTTGAATTGTTAATGGATGTTTTGGGGAGAGGCATCACTGAAGAGGCTCCGTGGGTTATGTTGTTTGCAGATGATACTGTGTTGGTAGATACCACCAGGGAGAGAGTAGAACGAAAGTTGGAGGAGTGGAGAAAGAAAATGGAGGAGAAGGGACTTAACATGGAGATGGGAATTTACTGGGAGAAAAGTTGAAAAGAAGTGGGACATTCAAGTATCTGGGCTCGAATATTACAGCTGACAGCGGACTGGATGTAGAAATTAACCATAGGACACAAGCAGGATGGAGAAACTGGAGGGATATGTCAGGAATGTTATGTGATAGGAAAATCAGTGCAAAGAGTGAAAGGAAAATTATATAAAACGGTAGTAAACCCTGCAGTGGTATACGGTTCAAAAACCTGGCCCATAAAGAAGTCTCAGGAAAGAAAGCTGGAGGTGGCGGAGATGCGGATGGTGAGATGGATGAGCGGGGTCACGAGAATGGATAAGGTCAGGAATGAGAGATTTAGGGGAACGATTAAGGTTGTGGGAATCTCAAAGGAGGCGTAGAAGAGGCGACTACAATGGTACGGACATGTAATGAGAAGGAAGAAGGACTATGTGGGTAGAAGAGTGACGGGCATGGAAACGGAGGGTAGACGGAGAAGGGGTCGGCCGAGGAGACGGTGGATGGACTGTATACAGCGAGTTGTGAGGGAGAAGAATATAGCACGGGATGCATTTGGACGCAGAGGAGAATGGACACGGCTAGTCAGAAACAGCAACCCCATATAAACATAGGCAAAACTGAAGAAGAAGAAGAAGAAGGGATATAGTTGAGGGATGCTATATAACCAGGCAATTACGCCACCCTTTTATATCAGTGCCACCACATGAAGGCATCCGTCTCCAGTACCTACGCCGATATTAATTCCATAAACATACATCTACAATATGCAAAATAAATCGCTGAGGAAGAGGCGTTACGAAGCCTCCTATGCCACTCAGAATGGGGATGACCACTTACCTGTTTTGTACAACATAGTAAGTTAGGCAGACGACCCCCACCAGCGCCAGAAGTCCGGAGTAGTGGAATGACCTGCGGTACGACGACCCCTGAGGCAGCATTGTCCTGGGGTGGAGAGAAAGGGATGCTGAATAAATGTGGTGGGGTCGTAGTGAAGAGACGAAGCTCTCTCTCTTACACACACACACACACACACACACACACACACACACACACACACACACACCCTGGATTTAAGCAAGAACAAACAAAACACCTCTGCAAGCACTCACAATACAGCACTAATTGGGAAGGTCAAAATAAATGCAAGTATCCTCTGAGCAACAAAACCTCATCAAGCGTAAACTGAGCGACTATGCAAAATGCACGAGTATGGTGAGAGTGCAAAACGAATGCTCGGCTTCAGCTGAATTGCTTTTACTCTAACCTGGCTTACAATTGCCATCCCTCCATCTCGAGTGCTGAGTTGTAAAATTAACAATAAAATATGATGCTTGTTACGAAGTCCTACGGAAAGGATGCATTACTTTTTCCTCCACTGACCAACATGGAATAATCTGTACATGGTCGAAAATCTGCGCTAGCTTAAGGTAGCCTACTCGTTAAAAGGTTATAGGTATTCCTGCTGTGTACGGAAGGCTTAAAAAAAAACTTTCAATAAACTGACAAGATGCGTGGACAAACACAAAGAAGATGCCCTCCCCCCCCTCTCTTTCTTATGCACACGCACATTCTCTTAAGTCTCTCATTAGTAATCCACTCAAACCACCCACGGCTCACGTACTGTTATCCTCAATCCTCACACACACACAAACACCAACACATCTATATATATACATTATATATATATATATATATATATATATATATATATATATATATATATATATATATATATATATATATATATATATATATAAAATGTACGTATGTATATTCAACTCACTCTCTCTCTCTGACACCACAGTACCACAATTCTAAAGGCTGATGCTCTGCCACCATAAAGAAAATGTCGCGGCACGCGAATGTGGTGTTATTATCATGCCCTGGTAACCTACACGTCAAAAGTGCGTCCGATTTCGTGTATATTATGAAACCCGTGTGCTTCGTGTATAATATGTTCGTGTATAATAATATTCGTGCATAATATATTCGTGTAAAATAATATGAATCGTGTATATATAATAATATGATTCGTGTATAATATGATTCGTGTATCATAACAATTCGTGTATAATAACAAGATTCGTGTATAATTATATGACTCGTGCATAATAATATGATTCGTATATAATAATAAGATTCGTGTAAAATGGTCCGAAATCGGACGCATTGTTGACTGGTACGTTGCCAGCCAGGGTACGATAAATGCATGCCTTCAGATTCGTGCACCCAAGGACCTTGAATGCGCCGTGACTACAGTATCGATCACACCAGCTCTCACTCGGTCACGATCTTACTCTGTGGCATTGGCGGATTTGGGGAGGGGGGTGCATTGGGGCCATGGCTCCCCTCCAGGAGGTATGTTGACGCCCCTGTGTAATTCCTTCCAGTTGTTTGCTGCGCCTCTTGTTCCTTTCAACTCCTAGGACCATAGGCAAGAAGAAGCATCGGGCACCTCACCCTCACCCAGACATATAGATGCCGCACACAAAAAATATCTTTTAATACATCTGTGTGTGTGTGTGTGTGTGTGTGTGTGTGTGTGTGTGTGTGTGTGTGTGTGTGTGTGTGTGTGTGTGTGTGTGTGTGTGTGTGTGTGTGTGTGTGTGTGTGTGGAAATGGGGATGTTGGTGAACGTTTTCCTATAGAAAACGTTCACTGTATGTCTAGCCTAACCTTCCAAAAGTTACTCATAAGAATTAGATATATACCTACGGTAATAAGTAGTGAAAATTTAAATAAGCTGACCACTAGCGGGCGCCCCTTTTTAGCTTGGCACCCCCCCCCCCCAGAGTAGCCGTCTATAGCGCCCCTTTCTTGCTTGGCCCCCTCCAGATTAGCCGTCTAGATCCTCCTCTGCTCTGTGGGTCATCGTTTTTATTTATTTTTAATTATTATTATTATTATTATTATTATTATTATTATTACGAAGTAAACTGATCGTATTCGCTCAGTTTCAGAGCTACGGCCATCATACTTGGCCATCTGGGTCCCGCAGCTAGCATCTTCATATGACCCAGTATCATCCAGTTCTCAGTACAGGTTTTCCAGTTACATCCAAAAACCTATAAAAATAGTCTGTTCACGGATTCTCAGAAACCGCTAAAGGTACAGACCTGAAATTTTTGTGGGACATAGCCAAGGTCGTGGAGCAGATCTGAAATGACTAAGAAACCATTTGGGCCAGTAGTTTCTGAGATCACCCAAGGGTCAATGGAAAGTAATTTGGGCTTCGCCATTTTTGCCCTGCAAGCTGTTTGTCACTCTTCTAAGGGGGCCCTACTACACCAGCTCTTCACTTCAATATGCTCACTATATGAAGTGCGTTGAAATCACCAGGTCCTGCAATAGCTTGTCAGGTAGTGAGTTATTGAAATTGCTAATGGCGATTTCCGTTTTCTTGCTATTATTGTTTTCATTTCCACATTTCGTGATTACTTAACTTCCAAAAACAACACATTTGAGAAATGCCGTTTGTGAGTGCTCCTCTCTCTCTCTCTCTCTGTAACTGAATCCATGCTTGTGCTACTTGTCACACAACAATTCCATGATAAAAGTTAAGCTTATCGATATTTAAGGTTGTAGATCCATCCCACTCCCTCCCCAGAATAAACTGTGAATGATTAAGAAATGGATCATTTATGCATGTGAAATATCGCAACTATATACACATACCACTGTCCCACGATATAGGTCTAGCCAATAGATTTTCAAAGGTTCTTGTCCTCAGCACTCCTTCCGTACAACACAACCTGCGGACGTCAAGCCACCTTTGGATCACACGCCTTCTCTCTTATATTTTTGATCTTTCTACAATATCACAGAAAATTTTAATACACAACGGTTGGACATGTCTAAAAAAAAAAAAAAAAAAAAGAGAGAGAGAGAAAAAGGTGCATAACAAAATGAAGCCGTTGAAAGTAAATCCCCTGCAATAAAGTCCCAAACGGTATTCATCACTTCCACACAAAAAGATTCCCCCGACCACCCCCGGCGCGTCACAGCTTGGATACCACATTTCAGTAACATTGGTAGCGAAACTTTACACACATATCATTTTAAAGGCTAAGCGTACTGATGTTCATGACCAAAGGTTCTCCTTCCCCCCATCGTCCCATCCCCATGCATAATTTAAGAATGTTCAGTACGGTACGGTATTAAGGAAGCTGTATTTTTTTGTTTTATTTTCTTATAATTTTCACCATAAGCACACATTAATGTGTGTGTGTATTCTAACATTTGATTTCTGTAGACCACTTACATCTCTTCTCTGATACCCTCTACCATGACGCCACTCCCATGGTTCACAGGTACTGTATCTACAACTGGAATCAAAAGCCTTGTCGTCTCTCCTGCTTTCCACTCCATACCCTTTGAAAATCAGTGGGGTGAATTTGCAGGAGCTGATACCGGTGATATTTTGGCCTCAGATCAATGTCAAAGCGTCATATGTTGAAGGTCTGCCACTGTAAATTTCAAAGTCCACAGAGAGAAAGACAGGAGGAGGCGACAGGACTCTTGATGCCGACTGTACCTGTCCGATGACCAGGCTCCATTAACATCACGAGTATCTGAGGTGGGTTGCGATGATGTTTGGGCCAGTGTTCAACGCCTCAGGGAGATTTTGTCAACACCACTCGGCAGAATATCATTTCCTCACGTTCTGCATCCATCTGGTTTAATATCTTGCCTTTCCTCATGTGTAGCTGTTCATTACAACCATCTCTCTTGATTAAGGTATCTTGAAGAGGAATACATCGGTTTGGTTTATTTCTTGCCTTCCTTTATATATGTGTTCATGCATCATTTCTCTTTTATTTCTGGCTTTTCTTCATATATTTGCTCATGCACCATTTTCGTTTTATTTCCTGCCTTCTCTCTTGTACTTGTTCATAGTGACTACCATCACATTTGGGTCGCGATATGGAATGCATTAGTTTTGCATTACTCCTTGCCTTCCCTCTTACATTTACTCATCCCGGCTACCAACACGCAAAATCGGCGTCTCGAGATGGAAAACACGAATTTTATTTCCCTTCTTCCCTCGTGTATCTGTGCATCATGATTTAGTTGTCTCGAGAAGGGATTCATCAGTTGTATTTACCTTTTTCCCTCGTGTACTATGACTACCATACCACGATTTAGAACCCCATGAAGACGTCATCTGATAACTTTATAACGCCTGTCGATCCTCCAGCTGCACCAACACGCCAGTCAGGATTTAATTGATACATTCACTCTTATAAATATGGTCATTAGATCTCAATAATATCATCCTCAACGAATTAGTGCAATAACTTACTAGGAATATACAAACATAGAAAACCGAAATAATCAGACTATGCCATGCTAAATAAATGCATGAAATTTTCAATATATCACAAATAAACCCAAAAATATAAAAAATATATATATATATATATATATATATATATATATATATATATATATATATATATATATATATATTCATATTATGAGAGAGAGAGAGAGAGAGAGAGAGAGAGAGAAATGTGCCAGGTTGAGCAATCCTGAGCTAAAGAAGTTAACGCCCTGAATCACCAACGACCACCAGTCATTTAGAAGAACCAAAGGTGCGCAGTTCAGCCTGGCCAAAAATGAAGAGCGTTTAACCTTCCCACGATCGGGACAACTCTAGCATTCTGTCCTAGTAAAGCCAGACGATTTTGTTCATCTGAGTGTCATCGGAGGCTTGTCGTTAAGAAGGCTCCCTAACACCTCTTCCTCAGTGATTTATTTTTGGATATGGCTGGTTAATATCCTTTCGTACATTATTTATGCAGTGTATGGCTAGGTTGGAAGAATTTATATGACACAAAATCGGATAGTACGGTGTAGTTAGCAAATTAAATCACTTAGGACAAGGCGTTAGGGAGCCTGGACAAAAGAAATGTATCCACCAATCTGTATCACCCACGCTGTTTTAGATGGTATTGTCTTCCTCCATCTCACCATATTTTCATACCCAATCCCAGAGTCCACCCACGCCCCTCCCGCTTGCTGATTTCAGTCCTGTGTCGCTTGTTCTTTCTTCCCCCCTTTTTTTTTTCTTTGAATTTTTCTTACCTATGGAAGTCTGGTTAGGTTAGGTTGGTCTTCTTAGCATCAGGTTAGGTTAGCAGGTTAATTAGGTTAATATGTTGTCAAGACAGATCAGGTTAGGTTAGGTTAGGTTAGGTTAAATTAGGTTAGGTTAGAGTAAAAAAAAAAAAAAGAAAAAAGAAAAGGGAAAAATGGAAGTAAGATCGCCCTGGAAAAATCAAACTTGGGAACTGGTGCAAAAATGGTATATATAAGAACGGAAATCTGCCTCCCCCCCCTCACAACATCACCTCGAGGACGCATTTTTCACTGTAATCAAGCCTGACGATTCTAGGCAGCATCAGGAGGATTTTCAGCAGTGATGGGGTTACTGACGGGCTACCTGCATACCCAACCCCTCCAGTGGCAAAAGGCTACCCTAGGCAATAATAATACAGTAATAATAATAATAATAATAATAATAATAATAATAATAATGATGATAATAGTAATAAAAACCAGTGGCAATACAGGTACAGTCATTTTCACCGTGCAGAGATAATAAAGGTAAAGAACAGTACTTGTCCGTATTTTCACTGTAATAATAATAATAATAATAATAATAATAATAATAATAATAAGCATCCTCATACTGACGGGGTTAATGATTATTCCTGGCTCCTTCACCCCCTCACCATGGGGTCCAAAAATAATAAAATAAACACAGTAAATAAAATAAAAAAAGTTTCTGAATAGCATGAACTTAAAATATAATCATAGATATGTTAACTCTTTCATTACGAGGCTTTCTTCCCCTCCTTCTCGCCACCATCAGACGATTTTCCTCAGTTTACAAGATTTTAAAGATTCAAGAGGTCCGATACAGCCTTTATTCACTCTCCCTTAAGTTGGAAAAAAAAATCGTCTGGAGGTAGCAATGACGTCTTAAAAAAAAAAATATTGAAGAAATGACTAAACTGCGCCTGATGGTGGCTGGACGAGAGGGTGTGGATAGGCAAAGGGTGTTTCTCTCTCTCTCTCTCTTTCTCTCTCTCTCACACACACACACACACACACACACACACACAAAGCTCACGTTACCAGATGGAGTCACTAACACTCCTCATGCTGAAATACTACCTAGCAACTTAATCTAACGTAACCTAACCCAACCCTACTCCTTAATCTAACTTCACACTAACCTAACCTCGCTCCTGAGCATACCTTACTGATTGGAGATAATACCACCTCCTCTTTGAGACAGCCTAACTAAAACTAACCTAACTAACTTAACCTGACCTCACACCAGTCTGGCATATATGTTGCATTCAGCCAGTCATCACCAACCTGTCAGTGCATCTTCGCCTCGGAAAAAAAAAAAATGAGTATAGAAAATGGTGCTAACCACGAAGAAATGCTATGAAAAGGTAAAACCATTGAATTATCAGTTTCTGCCACTGGAATAAGCTGCAAAAAAGACTAATATCTGGGTCAAACTGAAGTAAAAACAGAAATTAGCTTATGCTCTTAACCTAACCTTACTTTAACACGAAACACATGTTACTCTATTGTACTCTAACCTGATCCAGATTTTCATCCTTTTGTACCTTATTTAACGTACCTCAGTGGCAGAAAAAGGCAGTGTTACGGTCCTACGTTCTTTCCGTAGCACTTCGTGACTAGCATCGTATAATGGTGCTAATCTAGTGATACAACTCACCATTCAAGATGGAGACGTGGCAATTTTAGACCAAGCTAAGGTGAAATGCGTAGTGCTGGCGTCTCTAAAACTGCCTCTTCTACAAGTTTGTGAATCCAGGCCTAGTATTATTTCCACAGTTCCCTACAACCTTCCTCTTTCACATCCCTGCACATCCCTACTAACGCCTTAAAATGATACTGTTTTTTCTTTATTTTGGCCAAATTTGACACCTCTCCATCTTGAATGCTCAGTTGTAACAAGAGATTAACATGAAAGTATGGTGCTACCTACGAGGAAGTGCAATGGAAAAGATGTAGAGCCTTTTTCTTTTCTTCTTTTCCTGCCACAGGGCTATATAAAGTAAGCTGCAAAAGGACGCAAATCTGGGCCAAGTTTAGGTAAGAAAAAAAGTATAGCCTGGAATTAATACCGATAGGAAATGCCTTGCTATGGCGAAGAATTTTCTGTTGGCTGCTGTGGATTTACAACCATACTGATTTTATGAAGAAAAAAGGCAGGGCAGAGAACAAGACTTTTAATGCTGATTGTACAAAGACACAACTCCTCTAGGTACCGTTCGAAGAAAATATACATCTGGCGAAATTCAGTGAAACCCCTGTCTCCACTAGTGCGTGTATTTCAGATGGTTCGATTTTTTCAGCTATGTATTCGTCAAATTTTGGGGAGATCCTTGTGTCCGTACATGATTAGTTTCCACGCATTTTTCTGTTACCACACTAGAGCCCCAGATGCCTACTGACCCCGTAAATGAACCCTAATTATTACCCTGAATGATATATCGGCCAACTTAGCCACGGTGGAACAGATGTGACATCCAGGGATTGATGGAGTGCCAGCGGATTACTGGGTCGAACATGTGTGAAGACTGCCTCACACTCTTAAATTAAATGACGCACACACACACACACACACACACACAGGGTATTCATTCTTGGTCCTCCTACCTCCATCTCCTCAGTATCTGCCTCACAAACCCATTCATCTGTTTGTCTTACGAGGACCTAACTTAAGTCTACAGCGTAAACTCACAGTTGCCTCCAAAACAACATTGTCAATGCTTCACCACTAACGTCAAAACTAGTATGATGTCAGAGTGTTTTCTTTACTACCACGCAAAAGAAGTTCTGCCTCATGTTGCTCCTCTGAACATCCCCTCACTTGTATTCCATCTACAGTTTAATTATTTATTTATTTATTCAGCTTACCATCTATTCTACCTTTTTTATATACAACACTCTAGACACAAAACCACCTTCCCATTTCTGTTCAGTTTCTATACCATTTAATTTCACGTCACAATTCGCCTCTTTGTCTCTTCCAAACAGCATCACTCTGCCGTTACCTACAATTAACTTGAATTTCTCCTTCACACACATTACTAAAGTCCTCTACCAGATCCTACAACTTTCACGCCTCTTCATTCGTAAACAGACGTACAGACAACTCCCACTCATTACTTTTTTTTTTTTTTTTTTTTTCAGAAACGCTTGGACCTGGTCTGTGGTGTGTGTGTGTGTGTGTGTGTGTGTGTGTGTGTGTGTGTGTGTGTGTGTGTGTGTGTGTGTGTGTGTGTGTGTGTGCGCGCGCGATAGTAGGGTGGCTACCTGTTCTAGACTTGATAAAAGATTTGTGCGAGTAGTCCCTTATCGGTTTAGTTGAAGGCCAAGTGTAGTCAGACTGGATAAATCTAAGTATACTCTTTTCACTTTAACTAGGCGTAAAACTGGATCTCTTCATCTTGAATTTTGAGCTACAGAAAGATACTGACAATAGAAAGGAGTCTATTTTTCTATTGCCAGACGCCATAATCCCGTAAGGGGTGGTCATTTGACTTTGAGTTATTTGTTTTACGGGCAGGGGCACTAACCCTCCACCAACCCACTTGCTGACACGTAGGGAGCACGTATGTTCTGGTTATATGGTTACCACCCAGCGTTGTAAATGGTTTCTTGGCTTACATGAAACCATTTGGCTTGTCACTCGATGTAAAGCCACCTGTAAGGGAAAGAAAAGCAATAAGAAGTGACAGGAAAGATGGGAGAAATAGGAAGAGAGGAGGCCAGGCACAGAAAAAGAATGGTAAAGGCTAAGGAAGAAGTAGGCAGCACTACATCAAGTGAGTGGATGATGGTCGCCACCACCTACCAATCAGTCATTTTAACCTAACTATACCCCAGCTAGTTAACAAGAAACCATCCACCTATGGCTTGTTTAAGGTAATGTTATTTATTAAAAGTGTGCTTGAGACGCATGTGCAGATATAAGTGTTGCTGCAGGGGTATGCGAGCTGTCACTGAGTCGTGCCCTTTTCAGTATTATCATAAATACATCATAAAACAGTGAACTAGACATTCTTCGAGTAATTATGCACACACATGAAACATGGAATGGTTGCATCACACAACCATCAGTAAATTGTACATGAAGTCAGATGATTGCCTGCTGGCAAACTCAAGGTGGTTGTGAAAGATCTGTAAACTCATAATTCCACTGTACGCAAATAGCTTAATGCAAAATTATTTTCCCTCACAACTTCTTGGTGGATACTGAATGTTTTTTTTTTATTATTATTCTGCCAGGCTGTTTCCTTTGTGTTACATAACTAGCTGCAAATTATGATCTGTGGCTGCCTTTTTTTTTTCTTTTTTTAATACTGTGCTTGGTATTTTCCCTGCTTTCATTTTTTTTTTTTTTTTCCCAGGACCAATTTGCAGGTAAGGTAGGAATGCAGGCGTTTGTTCCACGGATGCCCAGGGATGATTGAACTGTATTTACAGTAAGTTATTGTTTTTGTTGTTCTTGTTGATCAACCCCAGTCTGTCTGGTTAGGCAGACTGACCAATAACCGCAGGCAAGGAACTATCCCTGCAGGGCTGTGCCAGGCAGTGAACTGATGTTCTCTTTTCACTGATAGTACCTCGCCGCAGCGTGCTATGGCATGGGAAAAAACGTGGAGGTTTGGTTCCTAGGTGCATGTTGCATATGCATCTCTCCATCCAGATAACAGGGGCACCATAGTAGGCTCCCCGCCACCCAGTGATCCAGTTATATGGATACCATCCAGTGTTGTAAATGGTTTCCTGAGCTGCAGGAAACCATTAGACTTGTCAATCTGTACAGAGCCATCTGAAGTGGAAAGAAGAGCAATAAAATGTGACAGGATGGAAAGGGAAAAGTTGGAAGAGAGGTGAGCTGGCACAGAAACAGAATGCTAAATGGAAGGAAGAAATAGGCAGCACTACGTCAAGTGAGTGGATGATGGTAACCACCATCTACTATTAATTTACAGCATATATGCACTGTAATGGCCAGCTTGCACATGCCTGACACATGGGCAGTTCTACTGTACACATTCAAGCCAAGTTTTATGGCTTCCTGAAGGGCACCTGCTTCTTATGCTCAAGGAGTTCTACATTATAAATCTGAAGAAATGACCAGCTCCCACCAAAATTTTCATGCATGGGTTCTATGGGAAGGATGCCAAGTCGTAAAATTGCCTTATTCTTCCATAAAGCAAGGGAAATAAGCGACAAAATGACGATAACCTAAAATGAATGGACTAAATGAATTCATCAGTGTTCTCCATCTCACGACTCTCAGCGCTCCAGGGCCAGGATTCACAAACGTACGATCACTTCCCTGCGCTGTGATCTGTTTTTCTTGGATAGACAAGGTGAATGTGGAATCTTACCACGTCCCCCGTTCATCTTGCAAAATATGAAAATTGTTTCTACAAAAATATCGTTCAGTTGTTTTGCAGACAGGTCAAGGAACGGAGAATCCAAAATCTTCCCATGATTTAAAAATTCTTCCTGTTAACTCTACAGTTTTTTTTTTTTTTTTTTTTTTATTCAGCTTAGGAGCCACTCATCCAATTGGAGGGGATTTCGTGTAGCCTTTATTAATCCCCTGAACATGATTCCTAAGTTGAGAAAAACTGTGTGGAGGTAGCATGAATACATTAAAATAATATGGCACCGTAGTGATGCCAGTAAAATACCCTCTCATGGTCCCCTGTGATCCTGCCTCACTCCGTGACTTGAGTTGGGTTGTTTTCACCTGTCGGGACTGGGTCTCCCACAACTGTACTAAACCGTGATTGCATGAAACTCGATGAACCTTAGTTGTGATCTAGGAATGAGCCTCCTTGGTCACTTTTCAGACTGACCCTCCTGTAAGACTACACCTGGCCATCAAATGAGCTGAAAAGGTCCAGGGATTTTCGTCAGGTATGAACAATCGCAGTATAGTAAATCCCGTGCCGGATTAGGAGAGCACCCGGCAAACATTCCTACAGACTACGACGCAAACCATCGCTTAACACATCCAGGTCCCTATTTCAGTTCTAGGTGCAAGCAGACGGAGGTAAGGATATAAAGATGTCCCAAAGGTCTCGTGGTGGGCTCGGTAAGCGAATCCGATGTCAAATACTCCAAGTCTATGCATGCACAAAGTGCCTTGTACTCATATACAAGGTGCCCCGTACTAAAGTATGGGTATATATATATATATATATATATATATATATATATATATATATATATATATATATATATATATATATATATATATATATATACTGAAATATGTGCATAGGATTACATACACCAAGTTCGTGCATGCATAAAGTGCCTCAGATACAAAGTAATCAGCACCAGAACCCAGTCTTTTGGCATGCACTGTACTACTAAACAGGTGACTTCCTTTGATGGAGAGACAACTTGTGTACAAAAATCAAACTATGCCGCTGTGACGTGTGGCACAGGGTTCTTTCATGCACAAGGTTCTTGGTGTGCAAGTATATGAGTTATGACAGGGACCACTGGGGTGTGGGCCTGTACTGCTTCTCACTGTATAACAACAATCCCGTAACAAGGAAAAGAAAGTCCTCATTTATATTCAAGACACGTATTCAAGATGACAACCGTACACAAGCATGAAGTTATGCTTAATATTTTTTTGAAACATTTTAGTCTGACAAACATCAAACGATTTATTCAGTTGAGTGTATTATATATATATATATATATATATATATATATATATATATATATATATATATATAGGGTAGGTAGAGACGCTCACCATCCACTCACTCGATATAGTGCTGCTTTAGGTGTCTGTCCTTTCCTCTCGTCCTTCTTTCCACTTCCTTCTGCCTACGGGTGACTTCACACTCCCTCTTCTGTGTTTCTTTCCTTCATTCTTCCCCCTTCTTTCTGCCTATTGATGACTCTACATTGGGTGACAAGCTAAATGGTTTCGTGTACACCAGTTACTACGCTGGGTGGTAACCATATAACCAGATTATGGCGCCTGGTGGTTTAGTGGGTAAATAAGGCGCTCCAGTCGGATTAAGCCTGTGTAGGTTTTTTTTTCCAAGGGGTGATTGGGGTTTATTGCTCAAGTTATGCCACTCAGAGATGAGTGAGGCTGGTCACTCTCGTCTTAAAGGTCAGGACCAACTTGCCTAACCCCGGGCTCCTCCGCTCCTCCTCATGGGGCAACATAGGATTGGATGATATATATATATATATATATATATATATATATATATATATATATATATATATATATATATAGAGAGAGAGAGAGAGAGAGAGAGAGAGAGAGAGAGAGAGAGAGAGAGAGAGAGAGAGAGAGAGATACAGTATAAAGTACAAAAAAATGGGGGACGGTGGGGTGAAGCAATATAAAACACTCCATTATGGAACCCGAAATATCAGCTAATAAAATATTTGCCAGTGTAAATATACTGTGAGCTTACCACTTACGTCTACTGTAAAATCGGGGGGTAAGAGGAGTGCAGTACCGTGATGCGGGCTGGGCGTGAGACGGTGGATCTGAGAGCTTCAGGAAGTGAGTAAACGAGCATGCTGCACATGAAAAATATGCCCAACACGTCGTACCGCACAAGACCAGATACTGTACCTTGACTGCGCGCATCTCGGAATGAGGACCATATACTTGCTGGGGCTGAAGATTTCATAATGCCTCTCCCCTAGCGATTTATTCTTCACATTACACCTTATCCTCTTATATGTTACTCTGACAAACTATGTCGATACCGAGACATAATTAATTAGAAAAGGAAAATAGTAAAGTGGAATATGACAAATTATATTGCTGAAGTGAGGTAGACTACGAAGCCCTTTACGGCACTTAAAATATGGCTCTAGTTCTCGCGACTCAAATTGACATTGCACCTTTCCATGGATAAGAATTATATGCCACGAATGTAATATGTTAAGTTTACTTGTCACTCTACATTTTCACCCAAAGACTGCCACACAACTGGTAAAAGATGGTAGCAGCCAAATCCACACTGCGGGATATATAGGTCCGAGGATAAGTTTCCATACTCCAGAAAATTTAAGGACGGGAAACTTATTTACGAGGCTCACATTGTTTACATGACAACCTCCAGTCATCTCAAAAGAATCCGAACCGTTGTGCTTAGCGCAAGGTCGTCACTCCAACATGAGTAGGCTACTTTACCACTAGGCCACGATGTCAGATTGGCACGGCAGTGTAATTGGCTGCAGGCGCTCGGCAGAGCGACTGCCTCATCTTGAGATCGACGATTAGAGTATCCAGCTGAGTCGAGAGTTGATAACTCTCTAGTGGAGGGTTGGTCTGTTATAACTATTCCAAAATTCGACAAAACACACCAAGACCCAGTGGATGAGTCGATGTCACATCATAAGAAGGCCATAGAAGTGGATAAATTTCCACTGTCAGATAGGCAGCCCGTCGCTGCAACACCACCTCACCTGAACATCGTAATCTGTTCTGTGACACTGCACCTGGCCAGTACGTGATAACTCCTCCACACCTGTGTTGCGCCATAGACCACCAGCAACCTTACCATGCGTCACCAACTAACATTTCCTTCAGGTATTGGTCAGCAACCAACTCTCTAATAACCCCTGGATACTATAACTAAGATTCACATTCACATCTTCTTGTTCTCACCCTGATCCTTACCTTCAAGTTCCTCCATGTCCTCTTCTCCTCCTTCGCATCACCTTTACACTCCCCCACTTCGTTACCATCACCCCACGAACGTCTTGACTTTATTATGAGGATCTTCTTCATTACGCTGGTCCAGATGTGTCGCCAGTGACAAGCAAATAAATCTTGGGTTAATGTGAAAGATGCAGCGGGCCTCCTAGGGACGTTAGGCTAAAGGATGTATTCTTATGTCAGGTTAAGGATCTCTGGACGAACAGTTTCCCTTAACTATGTATCCATTTTTCCCTCTAAAGCAATAACCTAAGCAATTTTGCCCTTCATGCTGCGATATATTCTTTACTCTTCTAACTGCTTAATGTACATTTGTCCCGCTTGTCCCATCTGTTCAGTCTCTTTGTAGCTGAACTTCAAGCGCCAGTCATGTCCTGTCTGCATTAAAAACCTGTGAAGAATATGCAGATTACCAGAAGGATATTTTGCCGCTGTGGTATTACCCTGCCACGGTCGCCACACACATGTTTTCCTGTTTATTTTATTTTACTTTTTCAGAGAAGCACGCGAAGTTACCCGTGAGTACCAGTTTGGAGTTCACTGAAACGAGTTATATCCATCACTGTTATCAAGGAGGTTAACGCTGAATCTATGCCGGTGGACTGGGGTGGCCTAAGGGGCTGGGATTCTCGAAAGTATTTACGATCGATTTCTTATGGTAACTTAGATGTGATATTCCAGGAAGATCTAGAGACATGGGAAGATCCTGCCCTCTCTTTCCTTGTCATTCCTGCTGAAAGAAATATATAAACGTACGATAATCTTCCACTCGTTAGAAAGATTTGTTTTTGTACGAGAAATATGAGACATGGAAAGGCTCTGCACTCTCCTTACCTTGTCCATTTTAATATCTGTTGGATCCGCCATTTTTCTGGGGGGGGGGTAGAGGACGACCCTGTGTGAGGTACCGAGATACATAGAAGGATGGATGAATGGATAGATAGATAAATACAGACAGATAGATAGATGAATGGGTAGATAAACAGACAGGCAGTAGAATGATGGAGAAACAGATAAATGAGGACAGACATCTCTAATTTTTTTTTTTTTTTTTTTTTTAGAGAGAGAGAGAGAGAGAGAGAGAGAGAGAGGACAAAAAAATACATAAGGCCAGATGTACAGTACCCCATTACCATATCACGCTACGGGGTCATTAATTAAGAAGACTGAACGAGAGTATGGCTGAAACTATCACGGAGCACGACACTAAAGGAATCTATAATAATAATAATAATAATGTGCCGCCCCATAAATCTCTTTAGTCCTGTATGTCTATGTTCTCTTGAGTAATGGGGCCGGTCGCTAGGTTTTAAGTTACCAGCGTGCGCGCACACACACACACACACACACACGCACGCACGCAAACACACACACACACACACACACACACACACACACACACACACACACACATTTATGATCACCGGTGAAGATTTATGGAAGAACTCCACCATAACAGTCAAAAGAAACGCTTGATGGAGGTCTCTGTCACTGTAGCGTCCTCCATTACAGGAAAATAATACGAACACACACACACACACACACACACACAAACACACACACACACACACCTCACCTTTGGCAACCCCCCCTATCAACTTTCCATTCCGGCCATTCACACCATCCGACAGTGTTAGAGTGCTTAGCCCAGGTACAGGGGCATTTATGGCGGCAATTAACAGGTAGTAATACATTCCCTTACCCTTGCTCCTGTTGGTTTATTACTGGATATGACCACATGAATCAAACAGTACAGACCGATATTTCTTCTCCCGGGCGAACACTACGAGTCGGTGAATTCCAAAAGCTGTATTAGGAAAGTTATGATTAATGGCTGGTATGCATCTGATAGTTATACCAAGAGAAGTAGAGACTGCCTTTTTTACATGACAAAAGTTACAATTGAACACCATGAGAAAATCAACAGTTAATTAAAAATACAGACCATTCCAGCTTACTTGCCGTATCTCACAATTGTTTTGTGGGAAGTGTATAACTTGTTTCCACTTTTCCTTTCCATACGTTACTGTATCATCACAGCCATAATCATTGGTTAATATATTTACATGACCTGGAACTACAGAAGGCAAAAAGTCCCTCTTTCGTTAACCTATACATTAGGACTTGTGCACACAACCGACAGCTTAAGGCACTGTCTATGCTTTAGGAGGAACTACACTGATGACATATTTTTTCGAACATAAACAGACTATTGTTTGCTTGCAAATCTTTCCCGATGTTTAGTAAGGAAGCGGTTAAACATACGGCCAGGAGTTGAGGCAGTTTCACATCATAAAGCAAGGTAAACCAATTCCTTTGGCAACTGTAATGAGCTAATTCAGCAGTGTCGGGGTGCTGAAGGCAAAGGTGACAGCAAGTGCAATAAATTACCAAGACCGTTTATAAGCTTGCCAGTAGGCGGAAGAGAAGACATGCTGATCCCACCAGATAGTCACTATTTAGAGCCATGACCACAGATTGTACCGAAAAAAAAAAAAAAAAAAATCATAACTGTCAGTAGCCATGTATTTGCTTACAGACAGATTTGCCATGCCTACTCTTATTATCCGGTTAATATACATGTATCTGACTTAACTAGTTTTTACAGGTTCTATGAAAGAAAAGAAAAAAAAAAGGAAAACTGGAAATTCATAGCATTAATATTGCACAAAAAGAAAATACTAACTTATCACAAATTTTTTCATCTAATACAATAGATAAGGGTGACGTGTACTAAAAAAAAAAAAAATGATGCACGGAGAAAGGGAAAAGCCTGGAAAAGAAATTGAGAGGACACAGAATGAAGAAGAAAAAAAATGGTTATGCAAGGAGGAAGGAAAGTTTTGGAAATGGATCAGAAAGAGAGGGATGAATGTAGAGATAAGGATGCATGGAGAAAGATAACATAGACGGGGGGGTAGTATAAATACCCAGAAAAGTGAAGTTCGAGAAAGAAAACTATGCAAGATGGAAGGGAAGCTTATGAAAGGCAAATGAGGGACGAGTAACTGTGATTACACTGGGGAAAAAATGAAAGAAGTGGTGGAAAAGAGATGACATGGCAAAGAGGAAGAGAAGAACGAATAATACAAAAAAGGCAAGAAAGGTTGGACAAGAAATAATGACAGATGGAGGAAGGGAAGTAGGGAAAAATAATGGGGTACGGTACTGATTATGCAGGCAGGTGACAGGTGTACCCTAGGTATGATCGGGGCACTGGTGGGGTCAAGGGATGGGTAAGTGATGGGTTTAGAGTCCCTTCCTTCAGGTATGTGGTGATGCTTTTGGTGGGGCGAGGTGTGTGGTGGGGTGAGGTATGAGATGAAGTGAGGACTGAGGTGTGAGACAGAGTGAGGACTTCGGTGTGAGATGGAGTGACGACTGAGGTGTGTGATGGAGTGAGAGACGGGGTGAGATGTGAGGTGGGGTGATGTGTGTGGTGGGATGAAGTGTGAAATACTTAAATGAAGATATCAGTGCGATTACGGAAAAAATCGCTGATGAAGAGGTGTTGCAGAATCTCCCAAGCCAACGAAAATTGGGCCCACAGTGTAATCTGAAAAAAGAAAAAAAAAAAAAAAACTCCAGGGATGTATTCATCAATGACTTGTCGATAAGCAAGTCCACACAACTGTGAGAAGTTATCGTGAATAATAAATATTATTCTGCCTCATCGCATTTTTCACGTTATAATTAAGTGAAATTTGGGTTGTGAAGTGTTTGGCACTTGTATGAGTAAAGGCATAAAATGAAGGTGTATTCACATCGTGCAACACCCGCGCCCAACAGTTATCTTAGGGTCGAACATTTGACACGTCATACCAATTTCTATTAAAATATAATTATCTTTGCCTGACACTCAACCTTCCCACCAAGTTTGATCCAAATCGGATCAAAACTGCTTGAGTTGTCCCTGCCCTGTCGTTTGATCTAAAAAAAAAAAAAATAAATAAAAACACTTCCACCAAACCTGGTCCAAACCGAATTCGAATTAAAAAAAAAAAAGTTTTTGAGTAATAGGGTCAAACCTCTGATCATGACCTTTTGACTCTCAAAACTGTATCACTTTATCCTCGCCTATCCCGCAGTCCTTCAACCAAGTTTGTTCTAAATCGGATCAAATCCGCTTAAGTTGACCTTGCTGTTTGACGCTGACCTTTGACCTATTGTGTTCTAAGCTGACCCTCAAACTCTAAAGGTTTCCATCAAGTTAGATTCCAACCGGATCAAATCCCTCTCTCTCTCTCTCTCTCTCTCTCACACACACACACACACACACACACACACACACACACACACACACACACACACACACACACACAAAGATACGATACCCTCTCTGTGTTTCAGGAGCGTTTAGGGGAGAAGTTATTAAAACGATATAAATGATACAAAATGCGACCCAGTGTCCTTCAAACACGTCCTCTCCACTGTCTCTACATCTCCTTGAATCCAACGATGTCCTTTCTTAGTTTATCCTTGGTACCTTTTGATGATTTTATTGAACTTAAAAAATGGTATCTGGTATTAAGGTGGATAGGGAAGGCTGTATCTAACCCCTGCACTACGAAAAACCCCCCTACGCTGAATAAAATCGTCTGGAGGCAAGGAGTTAAATAAAATATACGTTATAGGGGTGATGTGGTGTACTGGCTGGCTATTTCAAGGTGGCATGGGATGAGGAGAGGGATGAGACTGAGGTACGGGGTGAAGGGAGGTGAGGTATGGATTTAAGGCGTGGGGTGAGATGAGGCAACATAGAAACGGCCTTGAATGAGGCGTTGGGTGAAGTGAGGGTAGGTTAAGAAGGTGGGGTTTGAGGTGGTGTGATGTGTTAGGTCAAGTGAGACGGGGTGAGATGAGGTGAGATGGGGTGTGGGGTGAGGTGAGATGAGTGACGTGACGTGAGGGCAAGGTGAGGTGAGGTAATGTAAGGTAAGGTAAAGTAAGTTAAGGTGAGGTAGGGCGAAGTGAGTGTGGGTGCGGACGGGAGGTTAGGTGAAGTGAGGTGAGGCGAGGTAGGATGGGTGAGATGAGGTGGGGTGAGGTGAAGTAAGGTTAGGTGGGGCAAGGTGGGGTGGGGTGAGTGTAGTGTGTGGACAGGAGGTGAGACGAGGTGAGCGAAGTGTTTGGTGAAGCTTAGAGTGGTGTGAGGTGAAGTGTGGACAGGAATCTCTGAGTGTTATCCCAGGTACTTATCTTTTCGTTCCTGCTCATCCCAACCACTCTCATTCATGCACGCCTATCAACACGTCAAATCCAGCTTAATCCCCTTCAAGCCCATGACGCACTTTCCAATTTATTCTACCATCCTTCAGACGATTTTTTTTACGACAGACTTTTCGAACTGGAAGGGTTATATACAGTCTTTCCTGATATCTCTATTAGGGGGTTCTTCTACAATGAATAAAATCGTCTGGTGGTAACAAAAAACGTCATCGCACGGAAGGGATTTTTTTTTCAGAAGCACAGACTTTTTCCTATCTACTTATAACCAGACGCCTTAATCCCGTAAGAGGTGGCCTCAAACGAATACGAATCGCTTCCCTGTCGCCCTGTCCCCTGCCTTTTCGCTGCCCTCCCATTTTACATTCCCCTCTCTCATATACCTCTCTACTCAATTTTTATAATATTTTCTTATGCCTATTTTGATACCCATAAAACTACTACTTATTCTGCCACCCAGAAAAGTAAAAGAATACCATCGTGAATTTTTATATACGTAACATTACCAGACACGCGTAAATTAAGGTGAAACTCGACCTGGTCCAGTGTCAGCAAGGGAATGGGTGACGATCCCTTTCTTTACGGGCCGTTTTCACTTAGTCTTGCATCTCGTTCTTCCCATTCAAGAGTGACCCCCCTCACTTCATACCGAGAGGGTTGATGGCACCAGTATCAGCAAACTCAAGCTATATTGACCCACACACAGCTGAATAAAATAGTTAACGGGTTAAAAATATTGGAAAAGGCGCGAACTTCAAGCTCCTATGGCCCACTCAGCTGAATAAAGTCGACAGGGGTTAATAAATATTGAAAGAACGCGAATCTCCGGCTCCTATGACCCACGCTCAGCTGAATAAAATCACTGGAGGTTACTTAAGATGTTTGAAAAGACACGAATCTCAGGCTCCTATGACCCACTCTCAGCTGAATAAAATCATTCGGGGTTAGCTGGAATAAAATACCGGACAAGACACGACCATAAGAGGGGTAAACAAGCCTGCAAAATAAATCGCGAAGAGCATTCCTTCCACCAGAAATAGTTTTGTTTTTAGTATATTCTAATTTGAATACATTCAGTCTATTTTGGCTATGAAGTGTTTGGTGGTTGTATGACTGACTGACTGATTTATTACACTAAAAAGATCGTGACAGCATAATAACAAAGGTCACTGCCGCCGTACAACAGAACCAAATGGGGAACAAGGACAGCTAAAATATATACAGATACAGATAACAATAACACAAATTAAAAGCCATCTAACATTTAAGTTCATACACGACATCAAGGACACACAACAGATACATGCACAAAAACATCACTTAGCCTGTATGACTGTACACGTATGGACACAGACTGAGATCGAAGAAGCTCTGGAGATCTCGGTAAACCCCTTCCTCGGCAATTTATTCTACCCTAGTGCGCCTTAGCATCTTCTAAAATGCTACGTTAACTATGTGGAAATTAAAACGATATAAGTGACACACGTGGGAATATTTTGACGCTGTGGGTAAAATAAATTGCCGATGAGGAGGTGCAAAGGACGCGCCCTAAGCCACCGTCAGCATCAAGAAAGTTTGTAAATATAGAGCTGCAGTTTACAAATATGGAACCTGGTGGCAATTTCGTGTTGTTGAACCTTGGCGTGTGTTCAAACTGGGAATACGCGATGTCGATAAGCCAATACTCTCTCTCTCTCTCTCTCTCTCTCTCTCTCTCTCTCTCTCTCTCAACGAGGCTTTCATACGCACGTGAAAAAAGTAAAAATACATAAAAATATCTGTTTTGCATCGCCGCTAACTCTGCTTTATGGCATACTTCATTACCAAAAACAATTACAGTGTATACAATGAATCCTATAAAACCATCATTCTTTTCACTTACGATATTCCCAGACGGTTTTGTTCAGCTTAAGGAACTCCTTGTACTGATGGGGTCAATGCAAGCTTTATCTGACCTCTCCTCAGCTGAATAAAAGCGTCTGAAAGTAACAAGAGAGACCTCGTAGGGAAAGGGTTAACTTTCCATGGCGTCATTTTCATTTTATTCGATATATTCAGACGATTTTACTCAACTTCAGGAGGTAAATGAAGGTTGGACCTAACCTCTTCACGTCAAAAAAAAAAAAAAAAAAATCTCCCCAAAGGAAAATAAAATGATCTGGAAATATGCGTCATCGTAGAGAAAGGGTTAAAAAAGCTTCTGGGGCCAAATTTACTCAACATCGATTAACAATTTGTTTTTCCCAGGGAGGACAAAAATGGAAGTCTGGGAGTCTTTCTGTTCTTTGTTCCTCTTACAAAACGCAAATCTTGTAATTGCATGAAAAATGATCGTGATTTGTAGTTTTCCCATCTCTCGTTTATCTTACAATAGCAACATCAAATAATTATAAGCATTACAATAGCTGTTTTATATTTGTTTTGCAGAAAAAAAAACAGGTAAAAGAATAGGCTTACCTGTTTTTTGTTCGTCCTACAAATATAAGAGCCAGTTACGAGGAAAATTGCTGAAGTTTATATTTGTCTCGCTGTGCGGAAAAGGAGAGTGCGCATGTGTCTCATGCACCTCCTACAAAATCCCAGTCACATCCGGTTGAGCCTGGGACACCAACGATAGGGGCAGACTCAGAGCATTATTTCGGTGTCTCCAGTGTTTATGAAATCCTATTCCTTCTTGATTCCCATATCTCTTGTTGTTACTGCAAAAATATCACAAACAAATGGACAACTATCCTAAACCTGTTATAATCTAAATTCCTCCCTCTGCTTGCATCTACCTCTCCCTATTTAAATCTCTTCCTCTGCTTGCATCTTCCTCTCCCTATTTAAATCCCTCACTCTGCTTGCATCTCCCTCTCCCTATTTAAATCCCTACCTCTGCCTGCATTTCCCATCCCATATCAACGTGCAGTGCTGCCACCTCTACATTCACACCCTGATGCACTTTTTACCCAGTCACTCGCTCTCTGGTTTGCATGTCGACCTTGGAGCTTTAATATATAGCATATCTTATGACAAAACAGTTTTAGAGCATTCGGATCAATCTCCATTTCACCCAGCGTTAAAATGTTAAGCAAAATGGAGAGGTAAACCGCCTGGGGCCTGTCTGTTGCAATTTTGCCGGTCAAAGGACAATCATAATTTTCTTGGTTGTATTAATCTCACACTGTCACGCACCAGAACCATTGCCCACTGTTAATCAAGTACTTACATGGCGACAGACGAGGCTGTAGCTTGTTTCTGCATGTTGAATCCAAAGAAATGAAAAGAATAGGGCGCAAGAACCTGCTTGGGCAACACACCAGTCCCGCAGTACCGACCCGACTCTGACTCTACTGACTCCTGTATCCTGTTGCTGCTTTCGGCTCGCCACCCGATCTCGCTCCCTCCCCTCTCCCACCCTCTCTCCCCTCTCCTCTCCACTCCTCTCCCCTCCCCGTCCCAGCTCCGTGGCATTTCAGTAGTTGACTCAGATTTGCTTTACTCAACGTTTATTTAATTTCGCAGCTTCTCGTTGCTGTTTTAGCTGGTCGGGTCCCTGAAGCAGCGTATAGCATCCCTAATTTTGTGTTTGAATGG
Organism: Coenobita brevimanus; assembly: GCF_032717465.1. Taxonomy (NCBI): domain Eukaryota; kingdom Metazoa; phylum Arthropoda; class Malacostraca; order Decapoda; family Coenobitidae; genus Coenobita; species Coenobita brevimanus. Next base: position 55,418,464 of record NC_137046.1, on the reverse strand, counting down.
AACTACAAAAAAGTATTATTATAAAAGTATGCAAATATTAAATACCTCTCCAGTATAGAGTCATCTGTAATATATAAACAGTATTAGGGATCTATTTTCAGCTGACACAAGACGAATAGTGCCATAATATAGATGAGGTTCATGGAGATTTTCTGATCTTAAACTACGTGGAAGGTCTAACCAGAGGAAGATCATCTGTTGCTTGAAAAATGAAATAAAATACATGTCATTGTATTAAAGGAATTAAGGACAGTTTTTAGTTACTAATGGAATACGAAAATAAACCACTTCATTATGTTTTTGAGGTCTGGATCAATTCGATGAAGTTGTCGGAAAACACAGCCTGAGGTGACACACTCCAGGAATGTAGTTAGGTAAGGTTTGGCTCCTGTGCATCACTCAGCTAAATAATATCGTCTGACTTTAGCTGGAACAAAAATACTAGCCCAGCCATGCGAGGATTAATGGTAACAGTATTAGCACTTGGGGTGCTTGACTTCCTTTCAGCTGAATAAAAATCATCTGGAGTTGGCTAGAATAGAACAGTCGAGTAGTCAGCAGAGTGTATTACTGAAAAGCGCCATATTAGATTTAAACTAAAACTGACAAAATACAGGACGGATTAGCTTACTCAACATGGCAAAGGATAAGGAAAAAAGACAGTAGCTTATCATCTTTATTGTCTTTATCACTATTACTCTTTCAGTTGTTTCCCACCATGAATATGAATAACTAAAGACTGAAAGTTACTTAAATTTTAACTAACTTTGAGCAGCACGAGAAGTATGAAAGTAATTTAACCAACGTAGAATAATAATCCTGACCGTTTTTCCCACTCTAGGATGGGTTGCGGTAGGATCCAGAAACAAGGATAGAGTAACTGCGAACAGAAAAAAAAAAAAAATCGCTGTCGGGAATTCAGAGTTTTGGCGAGAAACTGGAGTCCGAATTCTCCTTAACAGACTTTGTAGTGCCTCTTCCTTTGCGATTTATTTTCCCATTTATACCTTACTTTATCTTGTATGCCATGTATATCTCTTCAATATCACAATCATTTTCATCAGTAGCATACAATATCAAGTCTGATGTGTAAAATAAACCTCCGGATAAAGCCCATACGAAATCTCCAAAAGAAGTGGAAATACCGCTGGACAATATTTATGATGGCAACCGATGCTGAAGGGCTGTCTGCTCCCACACTTTCGTTCTACACCTCTCATATACCAAGACCTACCACTAGCTTGATGGGCCTTATTCGCTGATAAATAAATAAAATAGGCATAAGTTATTAAGTTACGTGTTTACCAGATAAGTTATATAATGGCAATAGCCCTCCAGATTCCAGTCTGGCAATTCTTTCCACATTGTAAAAACATATTTATGATTTAAACCCAGACGAGTGGTACTGATACATAAAAAGCATTATACATGGCAGGGGACATATTTCAGCTGAATAAATCATCTGTCGTTGTCAGAATGATTTATTTACGTAAGTTCAACCACACTAAAGGGCCAACTTTTTCTATCACTCAAATGCTCGTCACTAGTTCATATAACAGCTTATCATCTCTCATTTTGCATCAAGATGTGCTTGAGTCCAGCTTGCCACTGCCGTTACATTTTTCAATGGCTATCAGTTAGGTGCGTTTTTTTTTTTTTTTTTTTTTTTTCCGTGCCTAGGACCCACCTCCGTTCTCATGTCATTACTTGAAGATGGTGATTGCTTTTCGTTTTTTTTTTTTCTATTATTCTGCCTGCTTTTCAGGATTTTCACTTTTTTTCCCTCATCGTTTGTTCCTTGAAAATTTAAATGGATACAGTTTGCTGGTGGATTTGCTTTCACTCTGGCTTGCTTGACTTTGATAGCAAGAATTGTACTTAACACTAAGGAGAAAATTTGCTTATTGATCCTAGCCAAAACGGTCTCTGTTTAGCCGTTTAGGGAAGGAATCATCATCATAATCATCGGTAGAATAGGCAGGAAGGAATCGAGTATTTTATATATATATATATATATATATATATATATATATATATATATATATATATATATTCAGCTGTTTTGGAATCTTACCTAGAAATGGAAAAAAGGGATAAAGAATGCAGGGAAAATATGGAGAATGCACCATGAAAATGAACATGAAAAGAAATTACAGCAACGGAAAAGAAGGGAAAACGATTTCTCCATTTATCTATATAATCTTTATCCCTCCTAAACCGTTTCCTCTCCTTTCCATCCTTCTGCTTCCTTTCCATCCTTCTCTTCACTTCTCAGGCACCTTCCCATCTGTTTCCCCTTTCCAACTTCCTCCCTATCCCTCTTTTCTCTCTGTTTTCTTCCCATCTTTCTCTTCCCCTTTCCCATCTCTTCCTCTTCTCAATCTTTTCTTCTTCCTCCCATCCTCATCCTCTTTCTCCTGCTTTTTTTCAACTCCTCTCTTCTCCATTTCATTATTTCCACATCATTCTTCTCTTCTCCTTTCCATTCCCCTCTCTTCTCCAAGTCTTCTTCTTCCTATCCTCGTCTTCCTTTTACTCCTCTCTTCTCCATTTCACTACTTTCTCCCTATTCTCCTCTTCCCTTTTCCCTTCCCACAACTCTCCCATCATCATTCTCCTCTCTTCCATTCCCCACACCTCAGGGCCACGCAGCGAACCTCCTGAAGCGCCTCCGGGACCTCTCCATACAGCGGGGGCCCTCGTACCCCGCCCTGCAGGAGCACACGTGGCGCCCGTCCTTGATGCTGCACTCGCCTCCCCTTCTGCAGTAGCCGCGGGGACACTCAGCTTCCTCGCAGCGCCGCCCTACACACGACACAGAAGGAGGTTAGGTTGGGTTAGGTTTTGCTATGTTAGGTTATGTCTGGTTAAGTTTGGTTTTGTTTGGTTATGTTAGGTTAAGTTTGGTGATGTTAGGTTAGTCTCCTCGCACCGCCACCCTACACATAACAGGGAAAGTGGTTAGGGTGGACTAGGTTAGGTTAGGGGTTGTGGTGTTGCGACTGTTGTAGTGTTGTGGTACTATGGTGGTGTTTGCATGGTATTGTAGCGGTGGTGCGGTGTTGTGATGATAATGTATTGTGGTGCGAAAATTATGGTGGTGTTTCACTGGGGTTCACGGTGTCATACTGCTTGTGTGATGATGTAAGTGGTGCTGTTGTGGAAATAAATGTTGTGGTGCGCTGATGTTGTGGCGGTATTGTGGTGGTAGGTGTTGTGGCAGTTGTAGTATCACACACACACACACACACACACACACACACACACACACACACACACACGTGTCTTCCTCTTTCTCTCTCTCTCTCTGAACAACATGCCAGGTGTTAGCCTCATCAAATTACTAAAGTGTACCAGTCGCAGTAAAAGGGTTAATGATTTGGGTAAATATTTTCTTTATGGGGATCCTCTTTTTCCACGTCTCTCTCTCTCTCTCTCTCTCTCTCTCTCTCTCTCTTTCTCTTTCTCTTTCTTTCTCTCTCTCTCTCTCTCTCTCTCTCTCTCTCTCTCTCTCTCTCTCTCTCTCTCTCTCTCTCTAACTGCAAATTTTAAAAGACAAAGGTAGCAGTGGCAGTAATTACAACCCCAGACACACCAGAACGTGAAACCAGTGGACTGCAGGCTGAAGTTGTCCTTCTGATACAAACACCATCCTTATTTCGGTGGACAGGAATAGAGCTGAGAGCAGTTGACCAACCGGGCAGTGGAGCCATCTGGTTATATCAATGTCATCACATGGAGGCTTCCCTCTTCGGCTCCAAAAGATAAAAGGGAAAGGAGGGAACTAACCTGTAAACCCAAACTGGCAGGTGCAGATGGCATCGTAAACACCAGGCAGGCAGGTGCCCCCATTCAGGCAGGGGTTGGGATCGCACACAGCCCCAGGCGACGACGATGACGACGAGTATGAAGACGAGGACGAGTAAGACGAGGAGGACGATTGGCTTCCTAGGGCGTCAGCGCGAGGTAGCTGCAGAAAAATGGAAGGATCAGTACATAGGCTACTAGTAGGTTTGCCTTTTTATTGTACTCTTTTAAATGTGTCCGACTCTGAACATAGAGATGATAGCCCGTTCCCTATGGTCCAACTGTCCTCTCGTCACGTCATGCACAATCACGTCACAGTCTGGACACTAATACCCATTGGCCATACTGAATACATGCCGGGGGGGGGGGTTGGTTATCAGAGGCTGTTAATCATATTTTAATGCTGTCACTGTACCACTGAGTACATTAATACATTACTACGACTACTATAATCGGTTTCTTTTCACCTAGCGAAGTCCCCCAGCCCTTTTTCAGCTCAGTTTATGGCCAAGTGTCGTCAGACTGGAGGGGTGATTTGACAAGTAACAAAAGGGACTCATGCCTGCCTCATAAAAAAGGTTCATCGCAGTTCATGTAGCCAAAAGTCAGTATTCGAGTTGTGAGAGTGGTCCAATTCCCTCAGATGAAAACAAACCGACTGTAGTGCTACCATTACTATATAGTGTTATGCCACTATTATTGTCTTGATCAAATATCTGCTTCTACAACAACTACACTTGGTTATATAACTAGTACTATCACTAATACTGGTGAGAGGCATTAAGACTGAAAACCAGTTAATTGCAACTACTACTACTACTAGTGCTACTGCTACTACTACTTCTACTATCAATATTGCTCTTATCAAATACTATTATTACTGCTATTAGGCATGAAGAAGAATACTTGCTAATTACTAATAAGCATACTCTTGAAAAGCACCTTACTGGAAATTATTTCTAACACCTGTGCGACCAGAAGCCTCCCCTTAGTTGTGTAAATCTGTCATCCTCCCACACCCCACCTCCTCTCACCCTCATCCTCTCACACTCTCGCCCTCTCACACTATTACCCCCACATCCTCACCTCCTAACACTATCAACTCCCACACCCTCACCCTTTCACACTCTGAATCCCACACCCTCACCCTTTCACACTCTGAATCCCACACCCTCACCCTTTCACACTCTCATTCCCACACCGCCACCTTTTCACATTCTCACCCCAACATTCTCATCATCTCACACCATCACCCCCATACTCCCACTCTTTCACATTCTCACCCTCATACCCTCACCCCCTCACGCTATCACCCCCATACCTTCGCTCTCACACGCTCTCACCCCACACCCTACATTCTCAATTCCACACCCTCAACCTCTCACATTATCACTCCCACACCCTCATCCTCTCATTCCCTAAATTCTTACCCCCACATCCTCACCTGAGCCTCGTGGTCGTCGGAGTAATGGCGTGTGTCCTCGTGAACCAGCGCTCCATCTTCGTATCTCCGAGAGTCCTGGCGCCCTTGAACCAGCCTCCCGTCATCGTAGTGCTCCTCCACGCTCATCTCCCGCCGGTAGCTTTTTCCTCCGGCGGCAGGGTATTCTAGGGACCCATGCCCCGCTGCTGCTCCGCCCCTCATCAGGACACAGGAGAGGCAGCCTGACCCCCCAGACTCACGCACCTGGGATGTGGAGCTGTGCGACTCATATCCGGAGCTGTACGACCTACCTGGGTAACCGGATGGAGTGGCTGTGTCGGATCCTCCCAAGATGGTGGTGGTAGCGCGACCGGATCCATGGTTGCCATGGGACACAGCTGAGCTAAGGGAAGAGCCGGATTCATCATACCTATCTTGGACTCTTCTCTGCGTCAGGCTGTCCTCTGATCTCGCCGAATCCGTGTTGCGACCATAGGATCCTGAACTACCAGACTCCTGCTCGTGGGAGGAAGTTCTGTGACTGCCGTACGAAGTAGATACGGAGCCTCGGGAGTCGCTCTCACTGGTATCTAAGCTCCTTGTGGAATCAGATCCAGTTAACAAGGTACCGGAACCTCCAAGTATCGTGGTGGTGGCGCGACCAGATCCATGGCTACCTTGGGTCAGGAGAGAGGAAGTGAATGACCCAGATTCAGGGTGGGGTTGATTATGTGAACCGTGGTTCTGACCGTAAGATTCACGGCTTTGACTGTAAGTACTGCTTGCCTCATCGTAGGACCCACTAGTCTGGTCATAAGAACCCCTGGTCCGACCATAGGAATCGGATGTCCGGTCATAAGAATCACCACTGCGATCGTAGGAGTCAGCAGTGTGCCCTGAGGAAGTGCTGTAGGAGCTGCTGCTGTGGCTGCTGTAAGAGGACTCCGTGCCTCCATAACCAGATTGAACTGGCCTGCCGCGAGGGGCCTCTGTGGCTGTGACGTAAGTGTTTCCTGCCAGGATTTCGTGGAGGGCATCGCGGTGGCCGCCTCCTACAAGGTCCTCCTCTGTCAGCTCCGTCCGGTTTTCATGGACGAGTGAACCATCCTGTCCAGGGCAACACAATGTCCGGACTGTCAGCCTTTTTTTTTTTTTTTACTATTATATGTGTGTGTGTGTGTGTGTGTGTGTGTGTGTGTGTGTGTGTGTGTGTGTGTGTGTGTGTGTGTGTGTGTGTGCATTACATCTAGTACAATAGCAAGTACCAATAAAACAAGCTTTCTTCAAATATTTCAGCTGTGATACTTTTACATTCATCGGTCTCTTTACTGTATAATGATTAACTTTTGATAAGGGCAACTGACCTGATAGCGTCGTTCATGTTGGAGGTCATACACTGGTTGACCATCAACAAATTCCTGCTCTCGCCGCTTCTCATATCGACGGCTCGAATAAACAGGCACCGTTAACACGCGAGTTGTACCGCCAGTCTGGGGAAGAGGGACGAAGGTCAGGGGTTTAGCTTGATTAGCATCTCTCATAAAAGCACTGTAGGCAAAGGCAAATTAACTTTTACTTTACTGCAGGAAAAACCTATAATCTACCTACTCTTGGAAAAGGTGGCTGTTTCCAGTAAGTAATGACAACAACTGCCATGACACAACTTTGCACCAGGTTTTGGTTAATACAATTGTTTACCTTCTAAACAAAAGGACCAGTCGAATTGATATGCATAAACATGACAGTAAGGACACCTCACCTCGGTGTCCTGTGAGTGCTGGTTGGTATGGACATCAGACGTTCTGCCAGAGGTTACACGATGGTGGTGCCGCGTATGTGTGGCTTCATGTTCGTTATTTTCATGCACAGATGTTACTCCCACCTGTCTCACGGCCTCCCTCTCTCTTTGAAGATCATGCTCGTCCTTTTCAGTGCGATTGTTGTACACCATGACGCCGTCTTCGAAACGGCGCTCATGGTTCAGTTCGTACACTGGTCGTCCGTTGAAGAACCTCTTTTCAGTCCTGAACTCATGCTGCTGTGAGTAGCTGTCAGGGCGGTAGGTGCCCTGGGTCAGGTCCATCTGGCCGACACCTGCTTCCTCAGGATACAGTCTGGCTACCTCGTCTCGGTCATGCTCTGTCTTGTTCTCATGCACCAGGACGCCATTCTCGTACTGACGTTCGTGAGTCGTCACTCCCACCAAGCGGCCATTCACGTAACGGCGTGTGGTGCGGATTTCACTTCGCCGGGAGTTAGTCTGAGGCTCACCCAGGATCACACACCCGTCCCCATAGGTACAAGATGAGCTAGAGCTGGATGAAGACATGGATGATGTGGTTGAGTGTGACCCAGGAACAGGTTGCTGTTGGTGTTCATTGAGTGCCGATGTGCGATGACGTGTCTCATTGTAATGGTATGTGGAACTACCACCAACAGGTCGTACGTAGCTTGATCCATCTCGTGTGGTTGTTCCAGAATAGTCAACTCTGCCTTGGTTACCCGAGGGAGATATACGTCTTCCTTCACCCTCATGCCTGCGGGTGTGGCTGTACTGATAGGAGGTGCTAGAGGTCCCTGAGCTGCCTGGGCGTGTGCGGTGAGGATAGTAATCAGAGTCACTGCCGCGGTGAGAGTCTGAGCTGTCTGGTAGTCTCTCATCATGTCTTGGGATGGTGACTGGTCCAGTCTCAATTTCATTGTCAACAGGTGGGAGGGTAGGAATGTATCCATCCTCGTGAGGACTGATGTCATATCTTTCCTTGTTATCATCATCCTCCCTATCGTGGTCAGTCTCTTTGCCACTTGGGGTATGAGGGCCACTGATCACCCCAGGGATGCCCACGTTACGTCCCTGCTCTAGGTCATCATCTGCTTGTTCCTGTGCATCATCCTCATCGCTGGTATCATGGCGTCGTCCACTGTGGCTGGGTCGTAACAGGTCGTTCGTGAAGGAGGGATTGGAATCTGAATGAGGGTTAGAGAGGTCGAGGGCCACTGTTTGAGCTCCTCCACTGGTAGTCCTGTAACGGTCATCATGCTCCTCTTCGCTGGTGTCTCTATGGCTGCTACCTCGATACCTTCCACCATGCCCGTAAGGCTGTCTATATCCTCCCTGTGTTTCCCTTGTGTATGATGACTCTTGCGTGGGGTGGTGGGTTGTGGTGGTGCTTGGGCGATCGTCCGACGGAATCCCTACATTCTGTTGAACTAATGTCACATCTAGGTCATCAGGAGTATGAGTGGTGGTTGTTGGTTGGTGAGAGGGGTTGGACGAAGAGGAATGATAGGATTCATCTCTGTAGCTGGTGGAGGAGCTGCCGTGTGTTGGTCTGTAGTTAGGTTGGTAGGATGAAGATGAAGACTGGCTTCTGTCATCCGAATAGCGGGTGGAAGTGCTGCCATAAGTTGGTTGGTAAGAACTGCTAGAAGTGTCAGATGGTGTTCGGTAGCCAGGGTAAGAGGATGATGATGAAGAGCGTCTTTCGTCCTCCGTGTAATAAGTGGAAGAACTGTCAGGAGATGGTCTGGGATAGGAAGGAGACGAATAACCTGATTCTTCCCTGTACCTGGTGGAGGAGGTGTCATAGTCAGGTCGATGGGATGGGTATGAAGAAGAGGAAGAGGGCTGGCTTGATTCCTGTCTGTGACTGGTGGAAGATGTGCCATAATGTGGTTGCTGGGGAGAAGGATAGCCAGAAGAGGGAGAGTTGTTGGAATAAGAGGATGAGCTTCTCCATGAGCTGTAGGAGCCATACGACTGTCCTTGAGATGGGTGGTAAGTGTAACTAGGATACGTGTCGAGATTGCCCTGGGAGGATGTAGAGTGATATCCTTGATGCTCATGGCGACGGTCATATTCCCCACCATAAGATCCGTGGTCTGTGGGGCCCACCTCCTGTGTACGGTTGTGCACTAGTTGACCATTCTCGTATTTCAGCTCCTTCTCCCTTTGGTACACAGGCTGTCCATCGACATAGCGGGTTCGGTAATGGTACTCGGAACGGCTGGAGCCTCCGTATGCTGGTTGCTGTGACATATGGGACTCCATGGTGCTCCTCAGTTTGTCTCTCATTCTCTGTACTTCATCTTCAAAGTTTCTTGTGAACTGATCTTGTGAGGTTGAGCTGGAGTATCCACTTTCCGAAGCACCGTACCTCTGGCTGGTCACGTGCGACTCTCCCCCATTGTTGTCGCTTGGACGCGAGTGGTAGCCAGCATGGCCATACCTACTGCTACTGCTGCTACTCCTGGTCATGGAGCCCTGACTGTTGTGGTACCCATCTGAGGATTCTGGCGAGTAACCTAGGTCATCTTCATCCTTCTCAACCCTATCGTCATGCACCAGTTGCCCATTCTCATAGCGCCGCTCATGACGCAGCTGGTAGACTGGCTGACCGTTGACATACTGCTCCTCCCTGCGGAACTCTCGGCGTGAGGATGTGGATTGCGGGTTGGTCACTGCTCCATACCCAGCGCCCCCTCTCATGCCGTAGGAGGCGGTGCTGTAGCTGCTGCTGCTGCTGTGGCCGGGGGTGCCCATGCCGCCCACTGAGCAGGAGAGACACCCACTGGCATGGCGCTGGAGGAGAGGAACATGATTACAGGTGCAATGGAAGAAACATGATTGTAGAGGGTGTGAGGGAAGGCGACATTATTATGGATGTAGATGAGGGAACATGGCATGGTTATAGGTGTGGTGCAGGGGACATGATTATAAGTGTGTATGGGGAATATAATTATAAGTGTGGTGAAGGGGACATGCTTACAGGTGTGGTGGAAGGGACATGATTACAGGTGTGTAGAGGGAATATAATTATAGGTGTGGTGGAGGGGACATGATTACAGATGTGTAGAGGGAATATAATTATAGGTGTGGTGGAGGGTCATGATTACAGGTGTGGTGGAGGAAGTATAGTTACTGTAGGTATGGTGGAGGGGGCATGATTACAGGTGTGGTGGAGGAGACATCACTATAGGTGTGGTAGGGGTTAAGGGGCAAGATTATAAGTGTGGTGGAGGGGGTCATGATTATAGGTATGGTGGATGGGGACATGATTATAGACGGTGTAGTGAGGGAATATTAGTATAGGTGTAATGGAAATGCCATGATTACAGGAGCTCTTGATTCTCTTTGCTACTGTCACACACACACACACACACACACACACACACACACACACACACACACACACACACACACACACACACACACACATTCACTAAACCACTATCTACACCAGCTCATGATTCACAGCACCCCAACAGCACCCACTTCTGACCCTCTGCACAATTCACACCAACTTTTTACTGTCGCTGTGCCACATTTACACTAACTTTTGCCACTCCTTGCGCCACAGTCCGAGTCTATGGCTTCTTATTCATAAAGAATCTTAGTCAATTCTTCAAGTAATCAATTCTCCAAAGCAAAATTAATCATTTTCAGGGACAATTATGCAGTGTCAGACTTTCATGTTATTAGTCAGTTCAGTTTGATTGTGAAGTGTTAGGTACGTATAGGACTGAATATAAAAGTGTAAACAGGGAATCTTTTGCATTTCTTTGGCTCAGGAATGTTTATGAATATGGCCCCTGAACGTGAGAAGTGGCGCAGTGTATGAGCACAACAAGAGATAATGAAACCTGAGATGTGTTGATGGAGACGGTGGTGACACGCAAACACATCAACGCCTCTCATATACTGTACAGCCTCCCCTCAGTCTCACTCTCTCTTAGCCTCGATGTTGCACTATTTTCTCTTCACTATTTCCTTTGCTGGACTTGATACTGCTCGTCTTAATTATTTTACGACCGTTCAAGGATTGCACGCAACACCCGTTTTTCGTCACTTACTCTTTACTGTCGTCATTACCTTCGCCAACGAAGTTGGAGGAGGTTAAGTAATCACCTATGTTTGCCTATTTGTTTGTCCACACGATATATCCAAAGCTCTCAATGAATTTCAATGAAATTTTGTGGAAGGGTAGGCCATGGGTCAAGAAAGAATTGATTACATTTTGGGGCGAATCCGGATGCGGATCCTGCAATGGCATTGGCGGAGATATGTGCTATCTAAGCGCTTTCTAGTCACTGTATATAGGATATTACATCTCTGAACAATTTTCCTGCTCTGAGACAACAGTCCTCAGTCTATGTTCTCCCTGCCTACAACCTCCTGCCACACAAACGTATTATAACCAAGGGTCCTACATGAATACAGCTGGTGGCATACTCCATTCACTTTAACCTGGCATAAAATTGTCACCATCAGCGCTGAGTTGTAACAAGATAACACAAGGATATGATGCTAGTCACGAGAAAGAGTTATGGAACGGATATAGAGCAGGAGTTTTGTTTTACTCTGCCATGTAACAACAGGAAATAAGCTGGAAATTAATGAAAACATGTGGCAAATTAAGGTGGATAGACTATAGTTAGGTTGGGTAATCGAAAATCTGCGCCAAGTTAAAGTGAAAGAAGTACAGTAAAAGTTGTGTAATACTAACCTTGTAGCTCCTGCTGACCTCCATGAAGGGGCCCACGTCCTCCGTCTCCACGTAGGGCCCATGCACCTGCTGTACCTCATGATCGGCACCTGAGAGCGAGGCAGAGGCGAAGGTAATGAGGATGATGACAAATGAATATCAGCTGCAGTGTTCACCAGGAATGATAATACAGATAACGATGATGATGATGATGATGATGATGATGACGATGATGATGGTGATGAAAAGTAAATATCATTCGCAATATTCACAGGGTATGACAACAGAGATAATGATGATGATGATGATGATGATGATGATGAATGACAACTGAATATCAACAGCAATATTCACCAAGCTAATTAACCCTTTAGCTGCATCGGGATATGAGAGGTAAGTAAATTTGCCTGACCGTAGCCCAAACTTTGCACAATGTTCCTCATTCTCGGCCAACTTGTAAATCAACTTTTTTTTTTTTCCCCAGCGACCAAGGGGTTTAATTTCCTGCATTTAGTTTTACAGATAATATATTGATGTCTGACAACCCCCGCAGCACGATAACGTCAATGTGAAGCTTATTCCGGCTCTTTTCCAGACTGTTTGCTCAGCTTAGGAAATATTTCATGTACTGAAGCGGTTAATGAAGGCTGTATGTAACACCTCCAGTTCGAAAAGTCTCTCCTGATTTGAAGAAGACAATAAGAATAACATACAAACTGAGTCATCGCAGTGAGAGACTTACAACAGAGTTTCCTTTTTAAATTTAGAGATGACTTCGTACTTAGACTGTTGTTTGTCTTCAAAGATATCTCAGTTCTGAACAAAAGTGTCTGGAGTTAGTCTCCCCTCTCCATCCCCCCAAAGAAAAGATCCGTTCATAATACTGAAAGGAATAAGTGATTCAGTTATTATAAATAATGCTCATAACCATAAGAACTTCTTTTATCGTCCAGTTAAGCCTCATCATTTTGACCCGTGTACTGTTAAGGTTCCTTAAGGCTAAAACATACATTGCTTGGTGTTATCCTGAATGAAATACAGACCTATTTTGGTATGTCAGCTCCAAGGGAAGAATTATGAGTGAACTACATATACAAAAACCGCCGAGGCTACGACAGTAAAATGTGACTTGGAATCCAGATTGTCATGTTGTCTGTCAGTTATGGCGCACATAATGGTTGCCAGACATCAAGGATCGCAGCCTATGTCCACACGCCCACACTGCTGCCTCCTACCCACCACCACCTGCACATCTGTCTGCAATATCACATGTGCTGGGCTCCCTCGCAGCGGTAATAAAGACATACTGTATTGTGGAATTCACTCATTGCTTGAATAAAAGAAGCGAAATATTTTGTGACAACAAAGAAACCAATGTGGTTTAATCATGAAGTCGTGAGTGACACCGAGGGTAACTGAGCCATCAAGGGTTGATGCGTGCACATGAAGGAGCTTCAGAACCGTCTGGTGTCAGTTAAGGGTATTTGTCAGTTCTGCATGATACAATGGCATAAGTACAGTTAAGAAGCAGTAGACAACAGACGAGTTTCTCAGAGGTTCGAAGTGGTATTCTGATTTGAAAACTACTAATCACAATTCACATCCGTCACAAATCTAAATTCGGCAGGTACACCACAAAGTACAAGACACTTTCAAGGGCCTTACCTGGCTCGGCAGCGACAGTGGACAGTGCCAATGTAAGTATCACGGCGCCCAGTCTCCCTGCCATGCTGGGGAGAGTAGTGGCACCTGCAAGATCTAAAGTCACACTCCCTAGCTGTCCCTCACCACAACTCAAGTGTGTATGTGTGTGTTTTTTTGCGTCACGCTTCTTGAGTATATTGTGTTGATTGTATGATTGCTCTTGAGTATACTGTGTTGATGAGCTTGAGAGTGCTGTGGTGAGGGCCCTGTTTTGGCACCCCACCCTTGGGTATGCGGGCACAAGTGGGTGTTGCGAGGGCGGAGAAAGGGCGGCGAGTGAGGGCAGGGCGGAGGGCGAGGGTATTTATACAGCGGAGGAGTCACTTCCAAGAAAGCCCTCCCCAGCACACCGGACGAGCGCCTCTCCACACCCTTACTTACTCACATCCCTCCCTCCTGACGTGTTGACCTCATACCCGTGTTAAAACAAAGCAGGACCCAGCACTACATCCTGAGATACACCACACAAACAAAACGGCTAAAAGTAAATAGAGTAAGAGAAAAGAAAGTTAGTGTATAAACAGAATAAATAGAATAAGTAAATAAATACAAAGCAGGACCCAGTGTTACAGCCAGAGATATCCCTCAGACACAATGCAGCCGGAGCAAATTAGATAAAAATAAAGTTAGTATATAAAAAATAGACAAAATAAGTAAATAAATAACCAACTTCATTTATCCGTCATCTTACCTTACCTTTTATCGCCCTTTTTTCTCATGAGCATAGGGGCACATGGCTAGGCAACTCAGTCGAGACATTTAAGGCCAGGGTGACGAAATAAGTAAATAAACGCATAAAGAAAATGAGTATAAAAGCACATAAATATATAACTACATCCTACATCTGTACAGTGGAAATAGATAACCAGAGAATTTCGAATATGAGGCAGTGATGAAATAAATACCATGACCGTTTTAGCTAAGTGTATGTTGCTTAATTATAGTGACACTGGTATATAATCAAATTCCCTCGTCCATTCCTTGAACTCTCTTTTGCTACCTTTCCCGTCCCTTCCTTTGCTTTCTTCCAGGACCCTCCTTTCTACCCTCTGCCTTTTGTATCCATATGCCACTCTTACTTGTCAGGCATTCTTATCTGTTACAAATTTCACTTCACAATATATCAACAGATTTTTTGTCTTTTTCTTCCCTCCCCTCCCCTCCTTTCTCTCTCTCTCTCTCTTTCTCAGTTTAGGAGGCACTTTTTCCGACCTGAAGGGGTTTATTACGGTCTTCCTTAAACCGATCACTACAAGACACCCCTCCAAACCTGAATAAAATCATCCAATAGCAGCACAAATATAATGGAAACTACGTCATCGGAGGGAAGCGCTTAACCCCTTCACCGTCACAGGTCCTTCTAAGATTCAATAAACAGCAAGAACGCAGTATGTAAGACGTCATCATAGTGAAGGTGTAAGATGTCGACCCTTGTGTTCATTCAGGGTGGCCACGATAACCCCCTTACCTCCTCCCTCTCCTCTCTGTCTCTCTCTCTCTCTCTCCACACTGAGCGACTAAGCAGACAGGGTGTGGCGTGTGACGTCTCAGTAATTCGACACTTACAAACCCCAGATGACGCTCCATTAAAACACACACACACACACACACACACACACACACACACACACACACACACACACACACACACACACACACACACACACACACACACACACACACACACACACACACACACACACACACACACACACACACACACACACACACACACACACACACACACTCACACACACACACACACACACACACACACACACACACACACACACACACACACACACATACACACACACATTCTCTCTGTCTCTCTTTCTACACACACACACACGGACACACACACACACACACACACACACACACACCACGCGCACACACACACACACACACACACACACACACACACACACACACACACACACATTCTCTCTCTCTCTCTCTCTCTCTCTCCATCGATTCCTGGGGCCAAAAGGGCACCCAGTGCTTGATCAATACAACCAACCAGTCAGTCATGCAACAGCCAGGCGTCTTGGCAACGTGACGGAGGGGCGGAGGGAGGGCCTGACATTCCCTGCTTTCAGTACAACAACATGCTCTTCACTGTATTCTGGCTGGGAGATTTTGTTCAATTAGGACTTCTCGTAAGGGAGTATTAACAACATTGATCAGTTCAATTTATAAGATGGTGGTTTTTGTGCTTATTCCTGTTACCAACACACGATTTTACGCAGCCTGCGAACGAGTACTCATTGTGAAAGATTTAAGAGTTAGTAACCTAAAAAATAAATAAAAACCAAAAACAAAAAATAAACAAAGAACTTCTTGCCTTAGTTCAGTTTTGCCCTAGACACAATACAACTCAGTTTAAAATCTTATTACTAATTATAAGAATAGGTACCTAATTAATGTTTTATATTTAGTTGCCGAAGTTTCAGGACCAAAATATTGACTGAGGTAATATTTTCAGTGGTGTTGGTTTTAAGAAAGTAAATATTCCTGAAACAGAATGAAGCAATATTTAACCAAGGTGGATTGCATCACAAGTGTTTTAGTGTGTAATTACCGTTCACTGGCGTTAATCAGTGTCTTTGGTAGTGTCTGTCTCTCTGTCTGTCTGTATGTATGTATGTATTTCATTTAATTTTGACAGCCTTGACCTAGAAGCTTAATTTTTATTTTCCTTTCATCTTCTCTTTCTTTCTTTATTTATTTCTTCTTCTTCTTCTTTTTTTAAAGTCTGTTACCTATTAATCATAGCTAAGTCAACCTTGAACTAGATGGTATTTGACAGAGGCACGACAAATTGTGGAGTTAGACTAAAAAATATAGGGAAAATATAAGTATATTTACGCATTTTGAAAGTGTTCTGAACAGATATGGTAAAATGAAGGATGAATTAATGAACTGGAGGAAAGGGTGTATGAAGAATGGATTGTACAGAATGAAGGATGAACCGATGAACTGAAGAAAAGAGTGTGAGAAAATGCTGTCAAGAAAGTTCAGCGCGATAACAACGATCGAAGCGAGCGAATATGGAAAGCATTGCGTGACAATATTTCATTTCCACCACTGAGTGTAGTGAAGGGTGGGGGATGTTTATGGACAGAGTTGTCCTAAAACAAAGAAGAAAAAAAGTCACTTCAGAGGTGCGCGTGGACTGAATCGGAATGATGGACAACTGAACGGATTCGTGGTGTAGTGTGAAAGCTGATGTCTTTGGAAAAATAATTGTGCAAAGAACTAATTTAAAGTGGCTCGACCATGTGGAATGAATGGAGGGTGAGAGACTGAGGAACAGGGAGAGTACGACAGCGTGGTGGCAAGAACATTCCTACTCCACAGCAAGTGACTCAATGAAACCTGGAGGCTCACAATAAAAGCAAATAATACCACACGTATCTCTAAAAAGATTTCTGTACCTATACCACAGTTAGCTCTAACAGTAGCTTGCTGCAAGGAGACGTTCTCCATTGCTAGGCAACGCTTTCTCTTAATATCTCCTCTATCCACATTCTGCTTTTCATCCGCGTTCTCGTTTCACAGAAAAATGGGTGTACCTTATTCCACTTCTCGCGCACGCAGTGGAGTAAAAGAAAAAAAAAATGAAAAACAGGTGGGTGCTTACAAAAGGGAGGGTGGTGTGTTGTGGGAGAAGGGATCATTACTCACACACACACACACACACACACTCTCACTCTCACAGGCGCGCGCGCGTGCGCACAGGTGAACAGTACGCTACTGTAAAATTTGCATTGGAAAGGACTTGGCATTTTTCTCATCAAACACATCCATCCGAGACTAAAAACTCTGTGCTTCATAAGAGAAAAGTAAAGGAAAGAAAAGGTAAAAAGGTAGTTATGGCACTTTGGACATCCCCATTGCAACAGAGGCTGCCTTTTTTGCTTTCCTTTTCGGGGTAGGACGAGTAACAAACTGTAACTCGATGCAAGAAACGTAGTGTGTGTGTGTGTGTACTTCGGAGAGAGAGAGAGAGAGAGAGAGAGAGAGAGAGAGAGAGAGAGAGAGAGAGAGAGAGAGAGAGAGATCCTCCACTTTGAACACTACCAAAAAAAAAAAAAAAAAAATGCTCATTATAGCTCGTAATTTCACAGCAATATTAATTTTTTCGCTTTTTTTTTTTTACATATGCACATGCATATAATAACAATGCTAAATATAAGATAGGAATATATAGGGCAACCTCATGAAAGCCCGACTATGAGCGTAGGGTTTAGTCAGTTTGATCGTACCTGAGATATTTGCGCCCTTTTCAAACTGATTACGTGTTATTTCATGGCAAAATAAGGTAACACAACACCAATATGTCATTCCTTTTTCATTTCCACACAGCTAACTACATATTTTATTTCCCATGCCCTATAACAGCTCAGCATTCAATGTGGAAAGATAGTAGTTTTCTGTTAGCTTCGTTTAAACCAGGTACAGTAATTTGGCACTTTGTAATATTCATCTTCTGTGGTGCCAGACTGCTTCGCCGGGAATGTGCACCGTTTTTTTTTTTTTTTTTTTTTTTTTTAAGCGTACAGTTGCGGTCAAAAGTACCTTCACACGTCCCGGGTTACTACCTAATGAAATGAGAATTCAACCCTTGCAATCCGCTTAACAGTTAGTGGACATTGTTGGTTTGTTTTCACCCGTCAGAAATGGGTCACTCACAACTTGAATCCTAAGACATGGTTGCGTGGAAATAAATGAGCCTTAGCTATGACGCAGGAATGAGACTCCTTGTTCACATCAACCCTCCAACCTGTGACTACACCTGGCTGTCAACTGAACTAAGTGTTGTTAGGGATCTTCGTCAGGTTAGAACAAACACACTGTGGTTCAACAAGATCTCATTAGGTTTTCGCAGTTTTGATACGGTGTAAAAGAACTACTGACCGCACCTGCATTGCTTTATATCGCTATGAAGTGGATCAGCATTTCTGCCCCTAGCTGTACCTCGCTGTATTACAAGCATCCATGGAACAGTATCTTTATTGCACTGATGTCATCATTCGTCCTACGTTTCCCCATACACTGCAGCAGGGTATGGCGAGGACAGAACAATTATCACAGTATTGTAACGGCCGGCCTGCCCATGCCTGAACGTGGATGGGAAGCTGGTGAAGGGCGGGGGAGAGGGCCTGGGGTCGCATTATACAGGATCGTAACACTCTCAGGCTCCTATGACTCACTCGGGCAAATGTAATCATCTGGCGTTGGCTGCAATAGAATACTAGAGCTCTCCTGGCCATGGAAGGGCCAAGAGTACCAATATTAACACTCCCAGACTCATATGACTAAAGACTGAATAAAATCGTCTGGCTTTAACTGGAACTGAGTACAAGAATAGCCACGACCATGAAAAGGTTAAATAATTTCTGGGTAAAGTGTCCATAGCAATTAAAAAAAAAAATCATTATATTTCGTCGTATATATGTAGCAATTTCACCGTCCAGCCGTTGTGTCGCAAGCTGTCACGTACTTAATCTGATGTGGGATAGGGATATGGAACTGTGGCCTCCTCCTCTGATGCAGCCTACCTAAGGAGAGCAAAGAGCCATACTTTTAACCTCGTTCAATAGGGTCTGATCTTTTTCTTTTTTATTGTTTTCTTTTTGTCTCCAGGCGATTTTATTCAGCCAGGAGGTTTAAACGAACTGGAAGGGTTAGATCTAGCCTTTAGTAATCCCTTCAAAAAAAAAAAAAAAAATCAAAGCTTGAATAAAATCGTCAGGAGGTAGGAACAAAAAATAAAACTGAACGCCATCGGATTAAGGGTTTTCAATCTCTCGAACCCATGTTGTTCTCTCCGACAAGGAGAGTATGTTCTCACCCCTGTTTGTATGTTAGTTTGTCTGACTGTTGGCAGGATTACTCAAAAACTAAGAGAGAGATTTGGACCAAATTTGGTGGGTAGATAGCCCATGTCCCAGGGAACAAACGATTAACTTTTGGGACAGATTCGGATAATATTACAGATGCTGGATCCGGAAAACACTTTTTATGAAACCTTAATTAGTGATGAGAAAATCTAACCCATTATGAAGTGTAGTTTGGAAATTACGTTGCCATTGTCGGAGAGATGCGCTCCACTTAGTGCCCCTCTAATTATGTTGTGGCCTTGGCTGATCTGGACGTGAACGCGGTGGACTGTCGGCTGGAGCTACCCTTTTTACTGCAGTCCGCCATCCCCCTTTTGAGAGACTGGGAGGAAGTTGAGGACGTTTATGTAACCGGGTCTTGGAACTGCTCCGTTTTATTGGTGTCATTGCGGGAAGAAGGCGTCTCCCTCCAGAAGCACGACCCCATATGAAGGTGGAAACAGGGTTAAAATAGCCGTCATGAAAACATCTCTTCTCTTCCCTGCTATCTCTAAAACTCATCTTGGTCCGTAAACAGTCACACTGGTGACGGCGGAGTGGCAGGCCTGGTGCGGTTCTGCGCATCCCATCTTCTCTCAGTGTCAAGAGGTTAAGAAAACGCTGCCGTGGTTGCTATGGTGGCCAGGGGAGGAGACAGGGAGGAGGAGGAAGGAGAAGAGGGGTTGGAGTGGTTAGGATAATGAGAGGGAGACTGAAGAAGGAAAGGAGAGGGTTGGAGAAGGCGTATGAAGGGGACCTACATCAAAAACCTCTTCTCTGTCGCTATTTACTGTTTCACCCACTGTACCTACTTCACAAAACCTCTTCTCCTCTTACTAACCACCTTGTAAATAATAGGAAAGTGGGAAATTACTCCGTGGCTCGGTCGGATTGGCGGGGGAGGGTGTGTGTAGTAGATTTGAGCCCTATTGACTATCGCTGAGCTTGAGGGATGGACGTTCACATAACCCGTCCTCAGTAATCAGACAATCTAACCAACACCATACCAGCGTCTCCTGCAATCTTCTGTCTCTCTGTCTGTGCCTTGTATTACCCTTTAAGAGATGTGAGGGAGGCTGGTGATAGTGCTTGGGGAGGATAATGAATAGGTCTAATGAGGTAGGGGTGGTGTGGGGTTTGAAGACGACGATGAAGAAAGTTGGAGGGTGAGGAAGAATGGTGAGTAAGGGAGGGTAGGTGAGGGTGAAGAAAAAATTAGTAAGAGAGTTTGGTGATGAGGGTATGGGAGAGTGGTTAGTAGTGAGGGAGAAAGGTAAGGGAGACTGGTGAAAGGCGGTAATAAAGGTTAACTATAATGGTGAGTGTGATGAACGGAATAGTGAGGGAGTATGGTGAGGGTGGGTAAGGAAGAGAGTGGTTAATGACGCAGGCGATAAGAGGTGATGAGGGGGAATGGCGAGGGAGTGAACAAGAATGGTGAAAAGTGGTAAGGGCTAAGGATTACTGATGAAGGTAATAAAAAGAGGTGATGAAAGAGGTTGATGAGTGGTGATGAAGGGAATCACAACCACTAAATACACTCCATAAATACTGACAAAAATAAGCGGTGAGACATTTGTGGTACGGCAGGAAGGGCATGTGTTGTGCTGTGTTATGCGGTGTTGTGTGGGATGCCAGTGTGTGGGGGAAGGGAATTGGGTAATGATACGTAGCCACCAAAAACGGTCAACAAGAAACACTCCCACATGGACACCCCCACCACACTTTACATTCTGAAACAAGGAACGAAAAGCTCTACCTGTTTCAACAACCATATATGACAGTGTATAATGTCGTATGCTAAGGTACAGTAATATCCTAATCTAACACTCGCTACAGTCGACTTACTCAGAATTATCAAACACACTCGATAAACAGTAATATAGTTCTGGCTAAGTTTCCTCGAACGTCTCTCAGTATTTCTCTTGTTGACTGTGTAATTCCTTTACAACGTCTCCAAATCTTACTACAACCTAATCAGATCTTAAACTAATCAGCAAAAATAAGACTGACAGGAATTTCACCTTGTGTGTGTGTGTGTGTGTGTGTGTGTGTGTGTGTGTGTGTGTGTGTGTGTGTGTGTGTGTGTGTGTGTGTGTGTGTGTGTGTAAACCGCGCCAGAAGTAAATCCTTTCAGTACGGTGATATCTTCTTGCCACCTCTAGAATACTTTTTTTTTTTTTTTTCGGGGTTAATGAAGGCTATAAAGTCGAAGTCTCTCTTAAACAAAATTATAATCACCTGGTTGTCAGCAATAATAAAATATAAACACGTCACCGTACTGACAAGTTTAATGAATTTGCAACATTGATAATAAAAAAAAAAAAAACAGAGTATGCAGCAATCTTACCTTACTTAATTACTTCAGGACCCCAAGATGCGTAAATGAACCTTTGAGCGTGACTGTGTAGCGGAGTATTACGGCGTTACCATTAATAGAACACTCTCCCCTTGATGACGTAATGAGAGGAGGACCGGGATGTCAACATAAGGACACGAATAATTTACCTTTTTTGGTTCAGGTTCATTTATTTGTGTAAGCTCGACTCATACTTCTTAAATAAGATTCCGTCTATTTATGTATTTATTTATTTTTGTCTTACTTTTATAAGTTTATAATATTGTTGTGTCAATGATAAATGGAAAATATTAATCTTACGAAACTTTTGTCCCTTAATGTTTCGATGTGCCCGAAAAATTTATGCATGTTACTGATATTTTTTCGACATTTACTGATAAGATTTTGATGTGCCAGAGTGAGGGATGGGTGTTATCAGTTTTTATCATGCATAGTAGTTAATGATAAGGCTTTAATGAGTTAGACAATTAAAGATGTTACTGGTAATTTTAAGACTGTAGTTTAATAATAAGACTTTGATGTGCAAGAGAAATAAATGTTACTGATACTTTTGGGACATTTTTTGTAGTTTAATAATAAGGCAGTGATGTTCCAGAAGGATGGACAGATGTTATTAATTTGAACCCTTTTCGTTGTTTATTGAAGGGGTCTCTGTGTGCTTGCTCGAGGATGGATAAGGGATTTCGCCCCCACCACCTTCTGGCTTCGTCTTGTTTGTTGACTCTCCAAATGATATGGTTGAGAGAATAGGTAGATAGACTTACAGGTAGATAAACAGATAGACAGACAAAGAAGGATAGACAGCTAGAGATAAATTGACAGTCAGACACTTGGACAGGCAGATGAAGAAAAGGAGAGACGATATTCTAGGAACGTAAACCGACTCCCTCAGCATTCCACAATTCCCTTCACAGCAACTCGATCGGATAACAAGCAGATGCTGCGATAGGCACGGAACGCTAAATGGGGAGCCGACGGTGGCTTAGTCTGGCGGCCGTATTCTCAGTGGTTTAGATGGGAAACTGCGTAACACCAGTTCCTCACCGATTAGTTCGCATGTTAACGCTTTCAGACCGAGAGACATTTTCATATTATAGCTCTATCTTTTGCTTTTTTTTTTTTTTTTCCGTAACACCTCTTGCTCAGTGATTTAGTTTGGTCCTTAACGTTTTCGGCTCAAAAACGTCATTTTCGTTTTATCGCGTCCATGCTTGATATATATATATATATATATATATATATATATATATATATATATATTTTTTGTGTAACATCTTTTGGTTAGCGACTTAGTTTAGCCCTTAAAGTTTTCAAGCCGTGAACGTCATTTTCATCACGATCTTTTCATTATTTTTTCTGCTTAGGCTAGACTTTTGGAATTGGAGGAATTAGATTTATACTTAATTAGCCCCTTCACTACTAGACGGTTCTACTAACTCAAATAACAGTCTGGTAATAGCAAAAAAATAAAAAATAAATAAAAAAGTCGCGGTACAGAAGAGGTTGATGGAGGCTAAGTGGCTGGCGGTGGGGACTTCCATTACTCTTGACAGCTTCGGTTATATAACGCCATTTATCCCCTTCAGCCCGAGGACGCAGTGCCTAGGTGTATTCTTGCTGCCTCCAGACGACACTGTTCAACGTAGGAATAATATCTTGTACTGAAGGCTGCCAATAACTCGTCTATTTCGAAGTCTCTCCTAGGCTGATATTAGTCGTCTAAACAGTAGTAGTAGTAGTAGTAATAAAAAAAATACGTCATCATAGTGAAGTGATAAATAAATTCTTACCTCTCGTACGGAAAGGATGGAGCGGATAGAACAGTGGGCTGCTGTCCAAAAAGATGCCAAATCAGTCCCAGGCTTAGGTAGGGAATGTTGTGTGGGTTTGAATATCGTTAAAACACATTACTGACCTTTCACAAGACACACCGATTTGTCGTAAGAATATCTTCGCTATACAATGACACAAGCTCTGTATGAGACAATCCTAGACTGTACCCACCATAAGCGTTGGTCATTAGCACTGACGCAGTGATATGTGAAGGACTGCCACTCCTCAGAGAACGAACCTTCAAGTCTAATGGCCAGAGCTGAAAAATTAAAAAAATCTCCAGTGGGCAGCAATAATTTACTTAAAAATGAAGTAATGGTACTGAAGGGATTAAGAGATGGAAAAGGCACGGGAAAAGAGAGTAACACCGTCTGATTTTCTGTCGAACCCTCATGTAGATCGTAGTCATAATGTGCTCAGCTTGTGACATATATTATCTTATCATGTACTTCTGCACATAATTATTAGATTAATCAAGTGTATGCGTGACTGAAATGTAAGCTGGGAGCCTACGTGACCAAATTCTCCGATATTGCTTTTTATATATTTATTTATATATAGTTTTTCTGAGGGTAGCTTACAGAGCACTTTTACAGGTACACTCTCTCTCACGGCCACCTGCATCTGGGACATAGCAGTTAGTCTAGGGCCGATACTTTTGGAGGAAAAACGAATTCTTCAACATCAAGAATAAAGAGGTCGACATCAAGAACCCTGTTTGTTCTCTCCCTCGACACCAAAAAGGGGCAGTAACAAGCTCAAGAGAAACCCACAGCAAGACACAGACTGGTCCCTTCAATACCAAGACGATTTGTCTGTCTTATACTCCCAGGCGATTTTATTCAGCTACCATTAAAAAAAAAAAAAATGGCGCGAGGTGGTGGTGGAATGGATCGAGTCGCGGGTGGGGATGGGGTCGCAGGGTTTATCACAGCTGTTGTGGGGAATATGCATATTTTTTATTTCATTTTTGCGACCACCTTACAATTTTAGTCAACTCAGAATATCTCTTTGGTAGTGAATGGCTTAATAGAATCTACCTCTAATCACCCCATTTCGAAACGTTTCTCAAAAGCTAAATAAAATTGCCTAGTGGAAACTAATATAATAATTATAAAATACGTCATCGGAGCACAGTGAATAAAAAAAGCAAATGCCACAACACCAGATCTGAATGTAGTATCGCAGCTTCATCACGACACAAATTGAAGGTATTAGTGCCTAAGTGGTGACGTGCAAGGGCTTCTGGGAATCAGCCGTCTGTTAGGGTATGGGAGGTGGATTACTGGACCTTGGGAAAGCATACCGTAACCACGTTCTGTCCTGGGTAAAAGTTCGTCGACATTTCCTTGCTGACTGTCGCAATGTAAGGTATTATCCCAAAACAAAACTGCCATACATGGGACTGCGAGCAATATGAAGTACGCAAGTGGAAAGAATAAGGACAGATTGATTGAAAGATCTAACCACGGCACCTTAATATCTAAAACTATTGTCTCTACATGAAGGATTCTTTCTGACGTTCGAGGAGGAATGAGAAATGTTCGTCTGGAATGGGACTTTCAGCGAACTTTTGCTCATTAAAGAAAAAGTCGAAGAAAAAATGAAGATATTTAATGGGGCCTCAAACACCTCGGAAAATATGACCCCCTGGTGCGTCGTGCCATGCTGTGCCCTGGCGTCCCATCCCACAGCTGACCCGTGGCCTTAAAGAGGTCAAGCGGCGTGAAGTGTGCCAGTCAGGCCTCCTACAGTGTATCTGGGTCACCACACAAACACCCTCTGTCTCACTCTCAGCCCCACCCCATCCCCACTGTCATACCCTCCACTCCACCCCATCCTCACACCGCCCAATCCCACTCCACGCCCATTAACCTACCCTCCACTCCATCCCACCCTCACATCACTCAATCCCATTCCACCCCCACTATCCTACCCTCCACTCCACCCCACCCCCACACCACCCAATCCCACCCCACCATCCTAAACTCCATCCCACCCTATCACACCCACACCACCTCCCTAGCTGCTTCACGCCTCCACAACTATGGCATTAAACCTGTCTTAGGGAAGGAGTAAGAAATTATGCTACTAGCGGCTCAAACTCCTATTTTATGCTACCTTCCTGCTCATATCTTTGTTAGGTAAGTAGTTTAAGAATAAAAATAAATGTATCTCTATCTATCTGTCTATCAATCTATCATCCAATTCTTATGACCCCATCAGGATCACAAGGGCCCTAGCTTAGGCTACTTAGTCCCGACATTTAAGGCGAGAGTAACTTGTTGCTCTTCCCTGAGAGGTATTATATAGGCAATAAATCCCAACCTACCCTTGGATGTAAACCTTTATGGACCACATTCGGTTGGAGCACCTGGGGCCACTAGACCACAAGGAGTCACAAAACACACACACACATACACACACACACACACACACACACACACACACACACACACACACACACACACACTGCATAATTTTCTCTCTCTTTCTCTCTCTACCCTATTCCTTTCCATCCCCATTACTTACTCCTCTCCATTTATTCCCTCTTCGCTCCTCTATTACTATGTCCTCTGCCACTCATCATCTCTCTTCCGTCTCCCCCACCCACTGTTTGCCCTTCCACTCATCTTTCCTCTGCCCTCATTTCCTAACCCATTTTAATACCATCGTCCTTGCTTTCCCACTCCTCTCCCTCACTCACTCACACCCTTCTCACCATCAATCTCTTCTTATTTTCTTTCTCCCTTCCACTCTTTGATATTAGGAGGGCAGTGATGATGATGATGATGATGATGACGAGCAGGAGAGGTATGATCTGGTGAAATGGAAAACGAGTACTGGTATATGATGTAGATTGATCACTTTTCTTTCTATTCTCCTCTTCCTTCCTCCTGCTTCCCACACTCATCTTTCCTTCTCCTCCTCCCTCCAACACTCCTCCTCCCTCGTCCTCCCTCCAAACCTCCTCTTCCCTCGTCCTTCCTCCCACACTCGTCCTCCTTCACTCACCCTCCCATACTTTTTCCTCCCTCCTTCCTTTCTCTCTCTTCCCCTTTTCCTCCCTCCCACAATTCGCTTTCCCTCTCTCTCCCTCCCACACTCCTCTCCCCCCTCCCCCTCCCTCCAATAATTCTGTTCCCCTCCCCCTCCTTCCCTCCCAAACTCCCCATCCTTCCTTCTCCCCGTTTTTTCTCGCCTCCCTCCTGTCTCCCTCCTGACGCCAGCGTGAACCAGATGCGTGTAAGTCAAGGGCGAGGGTGGCGTATCGGGACCCCAGTCGGCCATGACCCACTTTACCACACATTTTTTTTTTCTTTTTAATACACCTACTACTGTTTCTTTCTGGGGGTACTTCTAACAACTGTCCACTACTACTGCTATAACTATTACTACTGCTACTTTACCACACAGTTTCTTAGTCTACTGATACATCTTTACAGGGTACTTCTGACTACTGAATTCTACCACCAGACAATTTAAGCAAACAACCAATAACCTCTCGAAGTCCAGTACAAGGAACAGAAACAATCCTCGGTAGCTTCTTAACTACAATGGCACCTTTTTATTTTATTGTTGCCACGCCAGACGATTGTCCATTCAGCCTAGTGTAGGAGAGACCTCATCAATGGTCAGAGGTTAATAAGAGACTCTGGTAAGGATGTCCACACCCAATGAATGGATGGTGACGTAAGATGCTCACCGAGAAAGAAATTGAGACACTAACTCCTCGTACTGTGTGTGTGTGTGTGTGTGTGTGTGTGTGTGTGTGTGTGTGTGTGTGTGTGTGTGTGTGTGTGTGTGTGTGTGTGTGTGTGTGTGTGTGTGTGTGTGTGTGTGTGTGTGTGTGTGTGTGTGTGTGTGTGTGTGTGTGTGTGTGTGTGTGTGTGTGTGTGTGTGTGTGTGTGTGTGTGTGTGTGTGTGTGTGTGTGTGTGTGTGTGTGTGTGTGTGTGTGTGTGTGTGTGTGTGTGTGTGTGTGTGTGTGTGTGTGTGTGTGTGTGTGTGTGTGTGTGTGTGTGTGTGTGTGTGTGTGTGTGTGTGTGTGTGTGTGTGTGTGTGTGTGTGTGTGTGTGTGTGTGTGTGTGTGTGTGTGTGTGTGTGTGTGTGTGTGTGTGTGTGTGTGTGTGTGTGTGTGTGTGTGTGTGTGTGTGTGTGTGTGTGTGTGTGTGTGTGTGTGTGTGTGTGTGTGTGTGTGTGTGTGTGTGTGTGTGTGTGTGTGTGTGTGTGTGTGTGTGTGTGTGTGTGTGTGTGTGTGTGTGTGTGTGTGTGTGTGTGTAAGGGATTAGTGAAAGCTGCATCTAATTAATCTGATTTGATAAACCTCTCACTGGTTGAATAATATCGGCTGGAGGTATCAAGGGTAAAATTAGAAAAGACCGAAGAACAGAGCGAAGGAAGGCCAAAACACACACACACACACACACACACACACACACACACACACACACACACACACACACACTGCAATACCTTTGATCAGTGCTTCGTTATCCGTTGTCTAAAGAAAACTGATATACATTTGAGAGATAGGGCGAAGAAGTAAACAAATGATTACAAAGTGCGAGTAGGAGTAATATGAACGAGACTGACAAGTGAAATGAGACGAACTGACTAAGGAATGAAGAGCTAGACATATGGTACTATGAAAAAGATTGCTAGCTAGATGGATGGGTGGATGGATGGGCAGATAGACAGATAATTAGAGACAGATCGATGGATAGATAGACAGATAGAAATACGTAGACATGTAAACAGACAGATAGATATATGGATAGATAGAGAGACATGTAGAGATATAGGTATACTGACATAGATAAATAGATAGATAGGTAGATAGCTAGACAGACAGATAAATAGATAGATAGACAGGCAGATTGATAGAGAGATTACTGCACGTCATATTTTATATTTCATTCTTGCTGCCACCAGATGATGATGTTCAGTTTTTGGGAGACTTTCGACCTAGAGGGCTTAGATTTTGCCTTCACTATCTACCTCAATATTAGACCTCTTTCCTAAGCTGTGTAAAATCGTCAGGAGTTGGGGAGAATAAAAACGAAATATTAAGTCGTGGTAATAAACGGGTTAAATAAAGAGGGACTAAAAAAAAATAAAGGGAAGGGTGACGAGAGCAGACATAAACATAAAACGCCGTCACACTCCTTGGAATAGCTAGCGGATGTGTGCGTGTGAGTGTGTATGAGTGTGTTTTAGTGTCTATGAGCATGTACCCGACTGTGTTGATAGTCTACTTCATGTGTGTGTGTGTGTGTGTGTGTGTGTGTGTGTGTGTTACCGTCATATGTATTGTTATTCTATTTGGTGGAACGACTTTTTTTTTTCCTCCCCTATGTCATTTGATCTTAAGCAGATATGAAGAGGCGTCTTATAAGTGTGGGAATGGAGACTGTTTCAACGTCTGTCTTAACCTTATCGTCAGCTCATAGAATTAGATACCATAGTCTCTCTCTCTCTCTCTCTCTCTCTAACGAGCCTAAAAGAACCACTAAGTCAGTTGTTGTTTGCTTTTCTTTATTCTGAGTCTCTATCAAGCTCGATGGAAGTGTGGTGGGTGCCGGAACACACACACACACACACACACACACACACACACACACACACACACACACACACACACACACACACACACACACACACACACACACACGTCGTCGCAGTGAAAGAGGACGTCTTTTTATATTTCACTATTGGTACAGGCAGACCATTTTTTACCAATCTTTCGAGAGTGAGAGAGGCTTTTCGAAACTGGGGATTATTACTGTAGATACTGCGTTCATTAACCGCTTGACTGTTGGAGGTTTGTCGAAAATTGAATAAAACCGTCTGTGGGCAGCAAGAATAAGCTAGAGAGAGAGAGAGAGAGAGAGAGAGAGAGAGAGAGAGAGAGAGAGAGAGAGAGAGAGAGAGACAGACAGACAGACAGACAGACAGAGACAGAGACAGACAGACAGACAGACAGAGACAGAGACAGAGACAGAGAAATGTTTAGCCCTTTTAGCCCTCGGATATATCTTAGGTTCTCCTAACACCAAACTTTTTTTTTTTTTTATATAACATGGGAAAGACCTCGGCGGACCGAAAGCACTAAGAATGTCTCAGTCTGGTCTCAATTCACTCTTTCTCTCATGACCCACCCTCAGCTGAATGAAATCGTCTGGGGTTCGCTGGAACAGAACAAGCTGGTTGTTTGGACTCGAGAGGGTTAATGGAGACAATATTAACACTCCTAGGCTCCTATACGTGCTCTCAGATGAATAAAATCGTTTGGCGTTAGCTGAAATAGAGTCCTAGAGTTGCCTCGACCATGAGAAATTTAGCGGGAGTTAAATGCGCAGGTGTAGGGATCCTGAATGTGCTTTCCATGTGCACAGGTGTTTTTTGATTATTCAGCAGGTAGGGGAATCAATCATCTATTCACCTGACATCGTACAGCCTGCGGATGACTCGGCACAGTAAACATGATATTCTGTCTCGGGAAATAATTTACTGCGCTGGGTGGTAATCAAGTATCACTCGCATGCCTGGTGGTTTAGTGGGTTAAGGCGTTCCAGCCCGATGTAGGTCGGGTTTATTGCTTAATTAATGCTACTCGGGAAAGAGCGGCTGGTCATCCTCGCCTTCAATGAGAGAGAGAGAGAGAGAGAGAGAGAGAGAGAGAGAGAGAGAGAGAGAGAGAGAGAGAGAGAGAATGGATTAGGAAACGGTTAGGGTAATTGTAAGGACAGAGTACATGAGGTGCTTAGCGGCGGTGCTCATCTTCAAATCTCAGACCTTTGATCCTGTGGCGGGTTATTTACTTACTATCCTAGGACAAAGCCACTGCGTTATCCAAGTACCACAATTATCTCCGGCAGGTGTTTCCCTACGTTACAACAGGTGGATTGACACCTCGACTGAGTGGCGTGAACAGCTGCCTGTATCAAAATTCGAACCCTGGCGTTATCTAGCCACCAGATTCGTAGCCAGCAACACTAACCAAATGGCCACAGCGACCTAGAAAGACATGGTTATAAACAGCTGAGATTTACCGAGATGTATAAACCTAAATACTTGAGTCTCCATCATTCAGTTCAAGGGTGAGTGCTATGAGAACCAACCATAAGCTACGGTGGTTTTCTAAGTGGCCTCGAAGCCTTCATAACACCTCTTCTTTAGCGACTTACTCTGCACATTACATCTCAGTATCCTCTTACCTGTTACTGATGCAAACTACGTCGACTTTAAAATAATATAAACCGCACACAAGAAAATGTTAAGGTGCAGGCTAATATGTATAACTGATCGCTACGGAAGAGGTCAAACGAAGCCAATGCCACAAAAAGGGGTACGAGACAATCACAAACACACGATCGACACTAACACCAAAAGTACCCAACATTTATTTTTAACGTCTATATTTAAAAATAAAATATTAAGCGTTACTTGACAGATTACCATTGTTGTTATGTGTTTGGTGGGGAGTAAAGCGATCGACTCTCCCATTTTTCCCTCCACTCTCTCCTCTCCTCTCCCTCCACACCGTTGACTCTTCTTTCCCACATTGCTCTGTTCAGTTCACCTCCCGTACTCTCCCTCCATTTGATCCCGGTTGCAAGTTCTCCCTTTCTATTAATATTGTCGTTTTGTCCTTTAAGACTACTGCTTCCCCTATAATTCACGGAGAAACTGTTCTTGTCTTGCGGTACAACCTCCAATCTTGAATTCCACCGACCTTGCCCCGACTTCCCGTCATTTCCCATCGAGTCACCGATGTCGTCCTGTTTCTCTCTAAGTATGGCATCACCGTCAGAAATCTTCAGAGTCCTTGCCTCTTCGCTCTCTCCCTCGAAATCGTCCTCCGAGTAGTCCCCATAATCGACGTAGTCCTCGCCATCGTCCACAAACACATCGTAATCGTCCTCGGTGTACTCGTCATAAATATCATCAGGATCCTCGTCCTTATTTACGTCCTGATTATCGATGGGATGGTGATGGCGGTGGCGGAATGAAGAGTCCGGCTCGGCTCCGCTCCCACCAGTTGTTGTTTTCGGCAAGAGAGTAGCATCCGGGTGTTTAGGTCCATCTATACACAGGGGAAAGAAATGAAACACGATAAAAACCAAGTGCTGATCCCCAAATATTTATAGCTGCATTTTCCTGCTGTGCATTTTGAAGCCATGGACAAAGTATATCACAACATTCTCAGTTAATACTATTCTGTGGCACCAATATACCAACAATGCATATAAATACTGCCTTACGAATGGATATCAATAGTGTATAAAAAATTCTACACATGGTCTGCAGTATATCCAGTTCAGACACGTTGCCTTTTATCATTAATTCTGGCTGACATAAGACGATTATATTGAAGCAAAAAATCCTACAAACACAAACAAATACGTGCATATACAAACGCACTCAAAACACACACACACACACACACACACACACACACACACACACACACACACACACACACACACACGTACAAGAATACACACATCCACACACATCCTCTGCTATGCCTCCCACACACTGAGTCACCTCTGATTCACTTCCCGACGGCTCCCTGGGTGTCCATATCGGCAGCTTCAATATATAATGAATTTTTTGGGGGGACCTTAAACTCGTCACTCTTGTTTTATTATTGTGGGGAATGTTTGTTCATCTGGTAACTCTCTCTCTCTCTCTCTCTCTCTCTCTCTCTCTCTCTCTCTCTCTCTCTCTCTCAGTGTGTGTGTGTGTGTGTGTGTGTGTGTGTGTGTGTGTGTGTGTGTGAGATTCAAGGCGGGGGTTGGAAACAACCATACACGCGCACCAGCATATCTTAAAATACGATGACACATTTAGAAGGAATTGAGTAGGAGGCGAAAGAGATCAAAGGGATTTGGTGCCTAGCCCTTGCTTTTCAACACTGATTATCATTTCTGCTGGAATGGTTAGGTAATACGTAAACCAAACCTCGGACCGGTTTAGCATAAGCATTTCACTAAATATTTCGAGCCAACGTGTGAAGAGTTATTATAAAAACACTTTACGGTCGTACGGTGGTCTCTATTTTTTTTCTTTTTTTTACCTCATTCATGCTACCACCAGATAATCCGTTCAGTTTAGAAGAGCTCCTTGGTCGTGATGACATTAATGAAGACTATTTCTAATCCTTTCTGGTTGAAAAGCATCACCTCAGCTGAATAAAATAGTCTAGACTCTAGAGACAGCAAGTAAGAATGGGAAAGACGTTTTCGTAGTGGAGATAAATTCTTCACTACGATGACGTGTTTTTCTGTATCTTTTCTTCTTTCAGACGATTTTTTCAAGCTATGTAGAGTCTTTCAGTAGAAGAGTAAAATATAGTTTCCAGTAACCCATTTCATTACTATTACTACCACTGCAGCTGCTGCTGCTGCTACTGTTGGTAGCGGTAGTAGTTGCCCATATGCATGTGAATGTGAACCCAGTGGACTACAGGTTGCATTTACTCTCATCAGGCACTCAATTATCCTCCTTCTGGGAGATAGAGACGATTTTGAGGGACGTTTATATAACCAAGCATCGCACCGGCTTGGTTGTGTCGGTGCCACCACAAGAAGCCGTCCCTCTCCAGCACAAAAGTGGGTGAAAAACATAGACTAACAAATTAAGTCCACCGGAGCTTACCAGGCAGAGTGACAGTGTAGGTACAATTAGCCACGGTCCGCAGCTCAGGGTCCATGGCAGTACAGATTCTGGTGTACCTGCCCCCGTCCCGGTCCACCTCCTCCAGCACGCACGTCACCACCGCCCTCGCACCGCTGCCTGTCACGAACCGCGGCAGGGGCATGAACGCCAAGGGGGAGTTGGCAGGGGGTATTGTCACGTCCCGGCATTCGCCCGGCTGTAGCACGGGAGCCACCTGGAGAGTGATAGATGAGGGTTTACTTGGTGATGATATAACACACACACACACACACACACACACACACACACACACACACACACACACACACACACACACACACACACACACACGTACAGATTTACCATGAACAAAACTATAATGGGCATATTTGGACAGCATATTTGGTGATTAAAAGCGTATAATAAGTGGATATACTTTCCAAATCATAGCACATTCGTGAAGAAAAGCATAAAATTAGCGTGCATCCCTGGTGATGAAGAGCATACCTGGTGATGAAAAATATACATGCTGGTGAAAAACATACCTGGTGATGAGAAACATGCCTGGTGATGAAGAGCATACTTGGTGGTGAAGAGCTTACCTGGTGATAACACAGAGGGGGCCGGTTATCCCAGTGTCCTCCACGTGTACAAGTGAGCCTCTTCCTACCCCACTGAGACACCAATACGGTCCGTCCCCTTCCACACACCAGCTCGCACACCGCCCCTGCAGGGTGGTGTGGGGTGGCAGCACGAGATGTCCTGTAGTAGTAGCTGCCGTGGGTGGGTGCAGGGGCGTGGGGGTCGTCCTTGGGTATTGGTAGGCTGGTGGTGGAGTCTACTTGGTCCTGACACACGTAATGACCACCGGGTATTTCAGGGGGCGAGCTACATCCAAATAGCTCTTTTTCCTCTGTTGGATAGGATGGAATGTGGTATAAGGCCAGAAGAATACATTGTGTATATGTATTATACATAGCTATAATTAGATTTAGATTTATATAGTTCTTTTTATGCAATAATTATACTACAAATATTACCATTTCTGAAGACGTAACTACGAGATGATTCACCTGTTCATGTCTACTTCAAATGACAAAGGTGAGGGACTCAGCAAAGGGACTACTTAATGACTAAATAACTGTGTGGGAGAGGGACCCACCTACACATTTAGGCGGTGGATGTGACCAGTGTGGGTGATGACGGCCGACGCAGGTGGTGGTGGAGTGGCCCTGCAGAGTGAGGCCCTTGTTGCATCTCCACACACACTTCGACCCCCACGCCCTTCCGCTACTGCACCTCACACTGCTGCCAGGGAGTTTAGGTAGTTCCTCACACTTGCGTACTGGAAGAAAAGGCAAGATTAATGTCCGCAGTAGCTTCTCACATTTACGTACTGGAAGAAAAGGCAAAATTAGCTTCCGATGTAGCCTCTTACACTAGCAGGCTGTGGAAGAGGGCAAGACTAGTCAATTGGTCTCCTGTAAAAATAATTCCCGCATATACTGCACTAATCGAAATGTTTCAGTACTTGTATATCTATTATTCACTCCCTCGACCCCTTGTCCCCTGCTAACCTGATCGCAGAAAAATAACCCTAATCGATATGCGTTTGAGATGTCTTAATGGATGATGATGATGATGATGATGATGATGATTTGACGATTACCGTACCCGTGACATCGTATGAGAGTGTGCAGGTGGCGATTGGCGTTGAGGTGAGGGAGGACCCGCCGGACGTCACCACCACCAGCACCATGACGTAGTGACCCTCGGCTAGGCGCTCACCCTCCCGCGGACCAGACACCACCTCCGTCCGCACCCCCGTCACCCACCTGCCGAGGGAAGGTCCGTGAAGATTATACTATACATTTTACATTAACTCCTTCAACTCGAGGACCTTTTTAAGATACAAAACACCGTCCCTTAGGCGGCATAATAGGTTTCGTAGCACCTCCTCCTTGGTGAATTGTTTTATATATTACACATAAGCATTCTCTTATCTGATATCTATTGAGTTTTAATACTGATATAGTTTGCCCTCAGTTACAGGAGGATAATGAAGTGTAGTTGCGCAGAATAAATCCATAATGAAGAGGTGCTACGGAAATTCCACAGCCACTTAGAATACAAAACCATACACAAAACATTTTCAGCCTTATCATGACAAAAGCTCTAATATTTAAAGTTTTATACAGTTTCTTTTTATATTATGCATGGACTTACCAACAACAGATGCACAATAGTCGCTCAACTTGCTTTATGTTAGAAAGTGGGTTAGAAAAACAAACTATAAGACTGATAAAAAAAAACGTAAAGATGTTGTTAAATGGAAATAAATCTAGATCTATCTATGAAATAATTAAAATTACAGTTCTGCAGATTCATCCATCCATTATCCAACCCACCCTCCATTTTTTTCCCACATCCTGAGCGTAAAAGCCCGGACCAAGGCTGGTAAGTCCCAACATTTAAGTCAAAGGTTGGCCAGCCTCACTAACCCCTGAGTGGCTTTTATGTGAGTAATAAATCCCAACCGCCCCTCAGATGGATACATTTACAGGCTACATCTAGTTGGAACGCCCTAACCCACTAGACCACCAGGCATCAACTTCTGCTTATAAACATTAAAGAAATATAGTATGTTAGGGAGGATGGCGCTTCAGACCTAAATTAAGAGGTGGGGAGGGGGGAGGAAGATCTTCAGTTCCTGCCTCGACCTCCACGCCACCCCCCTCCCCCCCATCAT
The DNA here is from genome assembly GCF_032717465.1 of Coenobita brevimanus. Classification (NCBI taxonomy): domain Eukaryota; kingdom Metazoa; phylum Arthropoda; class Malacostraca; order Decapoda; family Coenobitidae; genus Coenobita; species Coenobita brevimanus. The sequence continues at coordinate 55,382,552 of NC_137046.1, read as the reverse complement.
TCCGAATCTGCCCTGATGATAATGGTATCCGATTCACCGTAGGCAATGGAAGGAGAAAAAGACCACCATACGTGAAATGCATCGTGTGTGTGTGTGTGTGTGTGTGTGTGTGTGTGTGTGTGTGTGTGTGTGTGTGTGTGTATCAGAGACAATGCTGCAGTCGTGGCAGTGATGACGCCGGTGTCTTTGTGTATGCATGGTGCTCATCTGTGTTGTTGCTTCTGCAGGTAGGGTCGTCATGGCAACCGGAATAGCAAATGCAGTGAATGACCCCAGTGCAATGAACCTAACCCGTACCTTGCACCCTTGCAGTCTATGTACAGCTGGCCCCACAAGTTTTTTGGTACAGTCAAAGATGGGCTGATTGCATGAACATCTTCGCGCCAGGTGTCAAAACCATAAGACACTAAGGTAGAGAGAGGTAGTGGTAGAGAGAGAAGGTCAAATTAGAGGTTAACTAATGGGATACATGACGAAGATAGGTGCTGATGCTTTACTGATACAAATATAGCCGATTCCTTTACTATACTGAGACTTGAATCATCAGTCGAAACACAGAAGAGGATACGATGTGCAATGTCTAGAATAAATCGGTGGGAAATAGATCTGACGAAATCTCTTAAGTCATTTGAAATGTGACCTTCAATCCCACGATCCTATCAATCTCTGAACCAAATTTTTGAACCCCTGAACCCAACCTCTCATCCTTTCCTTGTGCTTTCTCATTCCTTCGTTTCTATATCTCCTTTCGTTCATCTCTTCTTCAGTCCCTTTTCCCATACTTCCTTCATTTATATTTTCTCCCTCCTTCCGATAATTTTCCCTTCGATCCTTTCTCTCTCTCACCTTTCCTTCATTTTTTTTTCCCACCTTCCCTCCATCAAATAATGACTAATCCCTTCCCCCTTTTTCTTCCCTTCATGCAGTCTTTTTTAGGTTCCTTCATTATTTTTCCTATTTTTCTCTTCTTTCTTAACACAATTTTCCTAATTATTTACCTCGTCTCCCACTCGTCCTTCCTTCCTTCAGTCATTCATTCCTTACTCCCATCTTTTCTTCATCTTTCCCTACTGTTTCCTTCCTTTCTTAACGTTTTCTCTTACTTTCCTGCATTTTACTCCTGCACTCCTTTATATTTCTCATTCTTTTTCTCCATTTTTAAAAATCATTTTCTCCTTCCTTCCCTTTATTTTTCTGTTTCCTTCTCTCCTTTCTTCCCACACTTTTTCCTTCTCGCCTTCCTTCCCACACTTTTTCCTTCTCTCCTTCCTTCCCACACTTTTTCCTTCCCTCCCTTATTCCCTCCTTCTTTCTCTCCTTTATTTCCTCTTCCTCTCCTTCCTTCCTTCCCTTCTTCACTCTTCTTCTTTCCCTCCTCCCTTCCTACATTTTGTTCCTTTTTCTTTCACTCCTTTTATTCTCCTTCCTTTCCTTATTTTTCCTCCTTTCCTTCACCGATATTTTCCAAAATTATTTTTTTTTGTCCTTTCATGTTTTCCTGTTCTCATTCTTGCTTCCTTCATTCTTTTTTCATTCTTCCTTCCTCTGTTCCTCCTTTTCTATTCTTTCTTCCTACTCCCTCCCTCCCTTCCTTCATTCATTCATTTACTCATTCATTCATTCCTTATGTAATAGCAAAGGTGACGTTGTGTGCAAAAATGTGCTTTATGAATTATGACTCTTTCTCTCTCTCTCTCTCTCTCTCTCTCTCGTATACAAGTGTTCCTACACAATACTACGCAAACAATGGAGGATGGAAGATAATAGCCCAGCAAATCTCACCTTGCCCACCTGTAGTATGCAAAAGCGCGCGCGCACACACACACACACACACACACACACACACACACACACACACACACACACACACACACACACACACACACACACACACACACACACACACACACACACACACAAAGTCGAGAAAAACCTATCCCTCGTTCTTGCATTTCGAGTGCGGGTGTAAAAAGGGGAAACTTAAATTCTCTCTCGATGAACATTATAGCCAAGAATGAGGATCTCTGTATTCACCATAGTATAAGGCAACGCTAGAAGACATTTATCTATCTATCTATCTATCTATCTATTTATCTATTATTTATTTATTTATTTACTTTAACGGAAGGGAGTTCACTGTAGGCAATGGTTAAAAAGCTGACTCACAGAATTTTCCTCAGCACATTATAGTTATCAGAAAATTTTGATTCAGTAAAACAAAAATTAATGGTGGGGTCATGTGTAAATTCAATGACAAATAAAACGAGAGGATTAAAATGTAAGGTGTGGATACGGCAGATGAATTGTTTACACTGCATAGAGAATGGGTAGATTAGCAGAATGAGCTGTTTATAATGTAGAACGAAATGACAGAGGAACAGAATGATACGTAACATGCGGTGCTTAAAGTGTTACAAGAAAACATTAACTGGTAGGCAATAGAGCTAATTCCAAGAACACGGGTACTAACAAGGAAAATAAAATGCTTGAGACATAGCGAGAAAGTGATGATTCGACTAATCTGTGCAGCTAAAACGAAAAGATAAGAAAAATAGAGCAAAATGAGCTGCTTAAAATACAAATAATAATAATAATAATAATAATAATAACAGCTATTATAATAATAATAATATCGATAAGTAAAATGGGCTGCTTAAAAGTTATGAATAATTACGGTTAAGGTAAAGGCGGCCACAAAAGTCCGCTTAATGTTTCACCTCTTCTGCTCCTCACTTTCCTGAGGCTAATATTCCCCAGCTGAGAAGGGTTTAGAATGTTTATATGTCTTTCGATGATCCTTTTTGACACGATGGGTTATGTATAAAAGTGACAGACATACCCGAAGTGTGAAGAAGACATCGTGGAGTTGTGGGCGAGTGTGAAGAAGACACAGTGGAGTAGTAGGCGAGTGTGAAGAAGACACAGTGGAGTGGTGGGCGAGTGTGAAGAAGACACAGTGGAGTGGTGGGCGAGTGTGAAGAAGACACAGTGGAGTAGTAGGAGAGTGTGAAGAAGACACAGTGGAGTAGTAAGCGAGTGTGAAGAAGACACAGTGGAGTAGTAAGCGAGTGTGAAGAAGACACAGTGGAGTAGTAGACGAGTGTGAAGAAGACACAGTGGAGTAGTAGACGAGTGTGAAGAAGACACAGTGGAGTAGTAGGAGAGTGTGAAGACACAGTGGAGTTGTAGGCGAGTGTAAAGAAGACACAGTGGAGTAGTTGGCGAATGTGAAGAAGACACAGTGGAGTAGTGGGCGAGTGGAAAGAAGACAGAGTGGAGTAGTAGGCGAGTGTGAAGAAGACACAGTGGAGTAGTGGGCGAGTGGAAAGAAGACAGAGTGGAGTAGTAGGTAAATGTTAGTCTCAGGGCGTAAAGATGTGTCAGTGGTTTTGATGAATACCTAATTAGGGTGTGTTGGTATCACCGTCATTCAAACACCTGATTAGGATTTATGAATACGTGGCAACACCTGTTTACTTCATATGCTGTACCCTACCCCCCACCCTCCCTATCACTTTCTGTGTGTGTGTGTGTGTGTGTGTGTGTGTGTGTGTGTGTGTTTAGAGCGGGGGTTTGGGGAGTGCGCAGGAGTGTGGAAAGGGAGGGGGCGGGAGGGCGTCTATGTAGAGGGGGAAGTAAGGGACAACACTCACCTGGGGCTACAAGTGAAGGGACTGGGGGCATGGGCATAAACACAGTCCCTGCCCCGGGGCGCCTCCACACGGGTGTCTGGGGGGCACTTGATGCATGGGTGGGTGGGCAGCCCTGGGGAGGGGAGTGGGGAAGGATTAGAGGATTAGGGGATTGTTTTTTTTTTTTTCTTACATAGTTATCATTATACTGTATTTACATTTGCTGGCTGTTACCTACCCTGTCCCCATCACAGTCATAATTATCGTCATTATTATCATTACCATCAAAACTGGTAACTATTACGTACACTAGTTTCCTTCGTCATTATAAGTATCTTCATCCAATCTCCTACCCTGTCACCATCGCTATCGTAATTACCGTCATCATGATCATCATCACTACCAACATCAAAAGTTTACTGATAACTATAATGAAAATCACTATGGTCTTCATTATAAAATTCTTAAACTATCATCCTCATCCTTATTATTATAGCTGGGATCATTATCGCGATTTACAGACATAATCACCTTTTCATCATCATCATCATCATCATCATCATCATCATGTGGAGGCTTGGTTCCCGGATGGACACAGGATATGCTTCTCTCCATCCAGTTAAAAGGGGCACCATTATAGGCTTCGCATTACCCTGTTATTTGGTTATATGATTACCACCCAGGTCAGCATTGTCAGTAGTTTCCTGGGTTAGAGGAAATCATCAGGTTTGTTACTCAGTGCAGAGCCACCTAAAGCGGAAAGATGAAGAAAAAAAAGTGGCGGGAAGGATGAGAGAAATGGGAAGAGGGTAGACAGAAAAAGAATGATAAAAGTGAAGGAAGAAGTAGGTAGCACCACTCGTACATCGTGTGAGTGGATGATGGCTGCCACCACATACCACTAGCGATATATGGCTGGTTTACATGTATCATCTCATATTGCTGTGTGAACTGCACAGTGAAATGTGATTTGTATAAATGAATAAATAAATACATAAATAAATAATATATGCCGGTACATGCATAAATATAAATATTTACGTAAATAGAAATACATACGACAATCTATCTATCTATCTATCTGTCTTTCTATCTATATGTAATCTTACTGTCTATAAAACGTGTGTGTGTCATACCTGACACTCTCCAGTCGGAGTAACGGCATTGTTAGGTTCGATCGAAGAGAGGTGGCTAGAGGTTTCTCAAGCATGGAATGCCATGAAGGGAACTAGGCTGGTTATCCACCTTTAAATATACTGGACTACGGAAGCCTAGCCTCGGGACCCTACAGCTTGAAGGTGATGGTGTGGGATTGGCTGTCATGGTTACTACAATGATTCACATTCCCTGCCCCTCATATACACACATAAACTCATTTCCTCTCCCACAACATTCATTTATCTTATTCTATATCACAAAACAATCAAGTCTTTTCTCATGACAGGTACCCATTCCCTTTCCTAACACACAAATTTCTTCACAAGTTATACACTCATTTCCCCTCACAAAAATATTAACAAGGATTTCCGTTCTTAGAAATTGATATATCTCCCTCTAACTTCTTGTACAACACTACATTAATTCCTTCACTCACACATTCTTCTTCTTCTTCTCTCTCTCTCTCTCTCTCTCTCTCTCTCTCTCTCTCTCTCTCTCTCTCTCTCTCTCTCTCTCTCTCTCTCCAGACGATATTATTCAACTTAGGAGGGGCTCCTCGCATGTGACGGTTAGATCTTGCCTTCAACTCCTTCACTAACTGAGATGCTTCCTAAGTTGATTAAGAATCAGCTGAAACTAACAGGAGTAAAACAGAATAGTACGTCGCGGGGCTGAAAGGGTTAACATTAGTTGCTAGCACCTGTGAGAAGGCGGCCTGGGGGAGTGATTTCCTTTCTTTTTTCTTTTTCACCATCTCGACCACCACCTTCCATGAACTCAGAGTATAGGCGTGTAGCGACGGACAGACAGACATGAACGTAAATATATAAACACAGAAACAGAGAAAAAGATAAGCAAAGAAAAAGACAGGCAAATAAAGGTGGGTATGCACTGAATAAATTACTGATAACATCTTGTGCCATCACAAACAAGGTGCGCTTAAAGTGGAGCACCCGTGCCTTGCAATTGGTCTAAGGGCTTTGACTTTAGGCAGATTGTTCTTAAAGTCAGATTACCAAAGCTGGTCGAAGTCGAATGAAAGCTGTTCTAGCTGAACATTTCCAGTGACCTCGTCCTTTGGCCTACTGTTCTATATAAAAAAAAAAAAAAAAAAAAAAAAAAACACTTCCACCAAGGCTAGTCCACATCGAACCAAAACTGAATTTTGGAGTCAACATCCTTGACCGTGACCAGTGACCTTGACCTCTAATTGTTCTCAAAATAAAACCACCTCATCCTAACTTTTCCTTCAACCCTTCCATCATGGCTAGTCTAAATCAGATCAGACTCTTCAACTTGACCTTCCCATGTGACCTTCACATTTGTCCTATTGCTCTTAAAAAAAAAAAAAAAAGTCAGCTCCTGGAATAATCTTCATCCCTTTCCGCAAACTTGATCCACATCGGATTAAAAGAAAAAAAAAAAAAGTGATTTTGTTCAAGCACTAGCAGAAATATAGACAGACATTCTGACACACACACACACACACACACACACACACACACACACACACACACACACACACACACACACACACACACACACACACACACACACACACACACAGTGCGTGCTGGTGTAAAATATTAACCTATTATGACGAGGCCTGTGCGACTAAATAATACACCTTTCGTTGTCAATACAAACCAATAACCATCACGCGTATGACTAATTCATACGGTCGGTAACAGCCAACACCATTTTACCTTCTTCGACGTGTAGGGCCTCGAGGCTAATCTAAGGTAGTCTAGTTCATTCAAAGGGAAATGATTAGCCTACTTTCTGTGATGACATAAAAACTCCAGTCACTTTTGGGAAAGGAACATATGCAAGTCCGTCACTCAGGCTGGGGAGTTTTAACCACTAGACAAGCAGGCGCCCCTCATGTTAATATACCTGTCATACTCACGGTCGGGTGGAGTAAGAGGGTTGAGATGGTCCTTCACACTGGTACGGATGATGCCCTTGTGTGACGGCGCTGTGGTCGTGCTGGTAGTGGTGGTATGGTGAGTGTCCGGTGTTGTGGTGGTAGCAGTGGATGGTTTGTGGTGGTGGTTGTTGGGCGAGTGGTAAGAGTAGCCTGGTTTGGAAGGCCAAGACCCAGAGGTCGGTTTATAGATCGTGTGGTGGATGGGAGGATGCCTTGGATGAGCTGGACTGTTTCTCCCTCGGTGCTTGAAAGATGTATACGTGCAGTTCCGTCGAGCTCCCCTGACGCCGAAATCTCTTGGTCTTGTGGTGGGAGGACTGGTAACTGGAGGATTCGGGTCCCTGAACACCTCGACATCATCCTGGCCGAAGGAGCTTGTGGCTGCATTCCATCGGGACCCCCTGATGCCAAAACTGCGCGATGTCGTGGAGGTAGTCGTGGTTGTGACGGTGGTGGGACGGAATGTGGTAGGGGGGCTTGTGACTGGAGGATATTGACCCCTAAACACCTCCACATCGTCAGGAACGTTTCCCCTCCAGCCTCTGACAAGTCTGTACTGTTCCTTCACCTTTCCAGTCTCCTTCGTCCTCGAGCTGGAGGACGGATGGTGATGTAGAGGATGATGATGGAGATTCTTATGTCTCTGGTGCATACTTCGTCCTATATCCTGATGTTGAGGGAGTTGCTTGGACCCTCCCAAGGGCCTAAAGTTTCGATGAAGGTCGCAACGATGCTGCCTGTCGTTGTTGTTGTGACTGTTGTTATTGTTGTTGTGGCGATACCGATGCCTGGTGTAACTCCTCGAGGGGTGGCCATGATGGGCGACCAAGGCTGCCACTCTTTCCTTCATCCCGAGCATGTGGTGGTGAAAGTGAGCCAGCATCTTCCTCTGGTGCTCCTGCAGTCGCTGCAGGTGCCAGAAATGGGGGTTGCGGCTGTGGTGGAGGAAGGGGGAGAGGGGAGGTGGAGAGAGGGTAGGCGAGAAAGGTGGCATGAAGCTGAGCCAATGGGAACTATGAGAGGTATGGCGAGATGGGAGATGTCGCTTGAAATGTCGACCTGTGTTATCTTTTTTGTCCGATTCTTGTTTTGTTCCCTCCTCAATTATTCTTCCTTCTTTCCTCCTCACTTCTTGGTCGTTTCTTTCTTTCTCCCTTTCTCTTTCTTGTTCTCTTCCTGTTTCTTCCGACCTCTCCCTTCCTTGGTCCCTTCCCTTTTCTTTCTCCCTTCCTCTTCCCTGTTCTCTCCCTCTTTCCTCCTCTCTCACTCTTCCTTGCTCCCTGTTCATTGCTCGTTCCTCATCTCTTCTGCGCTTTGCCACAACCAGAGCTGATTGTGGTAGTTGATAGGACTCATTTGTATTGCTTTGGTGGTTACTTGAGCGATGGTGGTTGGATGAACGATGGTGGTTGATTCTACGATGGTGGTTGTGAGAGGAATGGTGGTTGTTTGAGCGATGGTGGTTGTCAGAACGATGGTGGTTGGCCGAACGATGGGGACTGCGTGACGAATGCTGGTTGTTTGAGCGATGGTAGTTAAGGTTAGAATGGTGGTTGGTGCTACGATGATGGTTACGAGGGGGATGATGGTGGTTGACGAAGGAATGTTGGTTGGCAGTGAGATAGTCGCCTGAAGCACTTTGGTTGGCAGTGGAATGGTGGTAGTTTGGATGGTGGTAGGTGGTGGTTGTGGTGGTGTGGTGGTGGTTGTGGTGAGGGCTGCTTCGACGAGCCCTCCAGTCCTGAGTGATGACCCTGCAATGTAAACAACATGATAATCAACCTCTTCACTACCAGATCTCTTTCTCTCTCTCCCCCGGAGGTGAATATAATATATAGTTTGGTGAGAGAGAGAGAGAGAGAGAGAGAGAGAGAGAGAGAGAGAGAGAGCTATCGCCTGGCGTTAGCTGGACTGGAACGCTAGCGTTGTCCCGACCAAGAAAGGGTTAATCTGTAGTACGTACAATACATCACTAAGGAAGACAATGGAGATTGAGAGACTGACTGGGAGAATGAAAGACTGACAGGAGAATGAGAGACTGACTGGGAGAATGAAAGACTGACAGGAGAATGAGAGACTGACTGGGAGAATGAAAGACTGACAGGAGAATGAGAGACTGACTGGGAGAATGAAAGACTGACAGGAGAATGAAAGACTGACTAGGAGAATGAAAGACTGACTAGGAGAATGAAAGACTGACTAGGGGAATCAGAGACTGACAAAGAGAATGCGAGACTGACTAGGAGAATGAAAGACTGACAGGAGAATGAGACACTGACTAGGAGAATGAAAGACTGACTAGGAGAATGAGAGACTGACTAGGAGAATGAAAGACTGACTAGGGGAATCAGAGACTGACAAAGAGAATGAGAGACTGACTAGGAGAATCAGAGACTGACTAGGAGAACGACAGACTGACCAGGACAGGGGATATGAGAGACGTAAAGAAGGGAGGAGGAGAGGGAGATCGAGGATGAGATGGTGGGATGGGATGGAGGCGTCTGTAACAGAAGGGAATGTGAGTTGGAGAGAGGCCAGCTTGATGGCGAAGGACAGGATGGCATGGAGGCCACACCTTCCACAGTTAAGGCGTCTGGCTACAAACAGACAGTAGATTAATAGACAGATAGACAGACAGATAGATAGAGAGACAGAAAGAGAGATAGACAGACTGACAAATAGACAGATAGATTATAGATAGATAGATAGATAGACAGGAAGAGTTCAAGGGAGTCTCTTAAGGTCAGAGAATAAGGCTAATGGCTATAGCTAACGGCATGTGATAAATATTAAGACAATGAAAAATCAACAAAAACAAATGCAAGACCCAAATGAACAAATAAACAACAAATATACTAATGCAAACAGAATATAACAAAGAGAAGACTAAAATGGACCTAGATGAAGAACGAATCGAAGTAACAAGCACTGATAAATAAACATAAACATTTAAATAAGGGAGATAACATAGAGAGAGGCGAGTAAGCATTCACAGGTGGCAGAATTAATTAAGATCTGACCTGGAGTGGTGGTGGTGGTGGTGGTGGTGGTCACGTGACTCGACTCCCGCCATTAACACCGTCGCTGCGAACAAAAACTAAATTAACTTATAGTGAATTTAGAAATGATCATAATTTTACAATATTGATAAGAGTAACAATAGTGGAAATAATAGTAGAAATGCAACACTGCTGCTGCTACTACTGCTACTACTACTTCTACTACTGATGATGATGATGACGATGATGATAATAACAAATAATAATAATAATCATAATAAAAATAATAATAACGATAATCATTATCATCATCATCATCATCCTTATCATCATAACCTTGTTCCTACCAATGAATGGGGTCAATTGGACTTAAAACGAAAGAGCTTATTACAAAAAAAAGTCCCTGTGCACCTCAATAAGATGATGTATTAAGTGAAACAAAAGAAAACGAAAAGTATCCAAAAAATTTTTTAAACCAAGAAATAATTCTTATGTATTTTTAACATAACCAGCATAAATCTAACTATAACTTTATATCAAGCGCCTTTATTAAATTACATACAGCAAACAGTATTATAAATCATATTCTATTTAGCAATATAAAAGTGCTCAGGGACTTTGTGGTCACCCTGTAATAGAATACATCATAAGAAAAGTTTATTAGAAAGTATGATAAGGGCAAGAGAACAGGGCCGAAGTGTATCAGGCTCCGAATAAGGATAGGAGCAGGAGGGATGAGGGAAGGGGGAGGAGGACTCAATAAGATGGAGACCCGTCCGGATAAGGAGGGGGATCCGAGCCTATAAGGAGGGGGATCCAGGCCTGCTACATCTCTCTCGACCTTCTCTCTGTTCTACCTGGGGCTGGCCTGGGCGATTCAATTCTTTCTGTGCTTTCTCTCAAGGAATCGTACCCTCTCTATGGCTTCTGTCAAGCAACTGTACTCTCTTATTTTCTTTTCAGGTCCGCTTTCTTTTTTCTTTTCTTTTCATCTTCATCATCATCATTATCTTCTCCGTTTTCTTCTTTTTCTTTTACTTTTTTTTGTTTTCTTTTTCTTCTTCTTATACCCAGTCGCCGCAGCTGGTTCATTTGGAATGTTCTTCAAGTAAATTCCAGAGGATTTTGTTCTACTGCGAGAAACTCTAGAGATTAACAGCTAACAAATCAATCTCGAGCAACCCTTTCTCTTCGACTGGTACACACAACAATAATCATATTTAGGCTAAGCTCTCGTCCACAACAAATGCATGCTGACGCGGGCGGTTGCGGGTGGGAGTTTTATATCATTGCGACTCACAAAATTCCCCCCGCTGGATGCAGACGGGGGCGGGCGAAATATTTTATGATACAGAAAACCAGCCCACGCCCGCAAGCATTTATTCTGGATGCGGCCTAACACCAGATGATTTTGTTCGGTCAAGAGAAACCCAGTCCTTCAGAGGGTTAATGGTTCGGGTGTTTTAGATGTTTAAATGAGCATCATATATTCAGACAGGATAATTATCGTGAAGCTTAACCTCGACCAGTGACCTTGATCTTTAACCTGTCCTAACCTAAGATAAAACCTAACCTAACTTAAGATAATGATGCCAGTCACGAAGACGTGATCAGTGTGGGTGTGCAGCTGTGCATGACGGTGATTTTTTGATGAAACGGTTATTTGTGTATAGATTAAGGGTTGTGTATACAGACTGTATACAGACTGACGGTACGAGTGTATAGAGTATGTGGTTATTTGTGTATATAGATTAAGAGGTAACTTTACGCATAGATTAAGAGGTTACTTATGTATATAGATAATATGCAAATGTGAATGTGCGTGAGGGTGCTACGTTGATGAAGAGGGGGAGTGTGTGATGGAGGACTGTGTCAGGTGGTGGAGAAGGGGGAGGTGGAGGGACGAGGGGAGAAGCGAGATGTGAAGAGAAGGGAAGAGAAATGGTAGTAATGAAAAAAAAAAAAAAAAAAAAAACGGAAGGGGAGAAGTAAGAGAAGAGAAAGGAGAAAATTGAAAAGGGAAAAGGATAAGTGAAGAGCAGAGGAAATGAAGAAGAGAGGAAGAAGAAAGGGAAAGAATTATGGAACTGAGGAGAAGAAAAGGAGAAAAACAGAAGAAAAAAGGAAGTGGAAGAAAAACAGAGAATACAAGAGAGACGGACAAAATGGGAGGGAAGAGAGGAGACAGGAAAGAAAGAAGAAAGGGGGAACTGTATAGGAAACAAGAGGAGGGACGAAAGGAAGGACAGGATGTGTAAAAAAGAGAGGAGAGGATTAAGGAAGAAAGAGAATAATAGAGAGTAGAAACAGTTAGGATATATAGGGAAACGAGGATGATAAAAGTAAGTATGAACGAAGAAGACTAAAAAGAAAATGAGAATAATAACAGAAGAATTCAGGAAATGTAGTGAAAAAAAAAAAAACGAGAAAATATAAATAAGAGTAAAAAGAAACACAGCAAAACGGTACAGCTCACTCCACGGCAAGAAACTCTGAATCCAAGGGTAGTATTCTAAGAGGCTTTGGAGATTTCGTAACACCTCTTCCTCGGCGATTTATTCTGCACATTACATCTCACTGTCCTCTCATATGCTACTGATGCAGAATAAGTAGATATTGAAACTATATACACAACAAACAAGAGAATGATAACGTGTAATATGAAAAATGAATCGCTAAGAATATGGTACTACGAAGCTACTTTGCCACTTACAACACGTCCCGTACAGGCTCACGATAAACACAAATAATACCATTGATAATTCTAAAACAATGCCTGATATTAGCACAGTTGCCCCTAAATCAAAATAATTTTCTGTATAGGAATATTTCGGATTGTTAGGCATCGGTTCCTCGTATAACCTCTTTCCCCTCCTCCTCCTCCTTCTAGAAAAAGGCTGTGCCCTTCCCCACTCCTCGCTGAGACTGTGGGGTAGAAAAAGAGAGGAAATGTAAAAAGGAGAAAAGAGTGAAGAAAAGAAAAGAAGAAAATCAGACAGTAAAGGACATGAAAGGGAAGAAAGGTATAGGGAAGGGATGAATAAAGGAAGACGCAATGAGAGGAGTGGATGAAAAGAGGAAGTGTAGGGTAGCTACGAGAAGAAAAAGATGAGAAGTGTAGGAAAGAGAAATGGAGGGGAGAGAGAGAGAAGGGATGACTGTCAGAATTCTCCCTCCACTACCATATATGCCCCCCCCCTCTTGTGACTCCTCCCATATATACACATACACACCCTGCCTCACTCATCAAGTATTTATGAGGGGCACCATTATTCGAAGCCAACAGAATCATCACTCCTCCCCTAATTCTTCTTTCGTTCTTACTTTTCTTTCGCTCGTTCTACCGTTCATTCCTCTACTCCTTTTTCCCTTCCTTTCATTCGTTCCCTCTTTCCTTCATTCCTGCACTCCTTCGTTCCTTCCTACCTTTCACTCGTTCTCTGTCCTTCAATTCTCCACTCCCTTCTTGCTTTCTTCCTTTCACTCGTTCCCTCTTTCTTTCATTCCTCGTTCCCTCTTCCTTTCTTCCTACTTTTCACTCGTTCCTTCTTTTCTTTACCCCTCCACTCCTTCCTTTCTTCTTCCCTTCCATTCGTTCCCTCTTTCTTCCATCTTTCCACTTCTTCCTTCCTCCTCCTCATTATACTGTTCCCACACCAGACGGTTTCACTGGACTCAGGAAGGACGTCTCATTGTGAAGGACTTATAAGACAGTCGGCCAGTAAGATTTTTAATTCTCCTCTTGGTATCCCTAGACGATTTTATTCAGCTTATGGAGGATCTCTCGCAGTGTAAGGAATTTTAAGCTTTCCTCCTGGTCCCTGCCTTTCCTGTCACCGCGTTTCTCTCCTTTATTCCTTCCCCATTCTCATCCGTCCTTCCTCTTGCCACCCATCCTTCCCTCTTTTCTCCCTCGTTCCTTTATCATCGTGTGAGCCTCCTATCTCTTCCCAGCTTCCTGGCGACACAAGGCCTACGAGGTGATAATGTACTCAATAAACATGATCCTTTCCAGCTTATATACCTGGTAATATTGTACTTAACTAATATTTTTCACTCTGACTCTCTCGATCCCCTTACAGCTAATTTATGCGCCACTAATAATGAAATGGATGTAATATTTTTCGTTCTTACTCTTCATAACTTTTGATTTTTTTTTTCGCTTATTTAATATTACTGTGAGCATGAACTATGAAGCAACTCAGAAAAAAAAAAAATGGATAGGAGGGAAGCTTCTAAGCACTAGGAACCAAAACTATGAAAAATATATCCAAGTTTTTTAAGTATATGCCTTGCCTGTGACTCACGGCGATAGATAATGACGACATCTCACCTGCGAAATGTTATAAATTATTGCTGCAGGTGTGCATGGTGTCAGGTGCATGGATGAGTGTACCCGGGTGTGTGTACGGTGCATACATGTGTGTGTGTGTGTGTGTGTGTGTGTGTGTGTGTGTGTGTGTGTGTGTGTGTGTGTGTGTGTGTGTGTGTGTGTGTGTGTGTGTGTGTGTGTGTGTGTGTGTGTGTGTGTGTGTGTGTGTGTGTGTGTGTCCACCTGTACGTTTGAATGGGGGAGGGGGGAAGGGGATTGCCTGGACGAATTATGTCCACAGCAGTACGTGGTTTGGCTTTTTTTTTCCCTTTTACTCAATAGATTGACTCTCTCTCTCTCTCTCTCTCTATCTATCTATCTATCTATCTATCTATCTATCTCAAGAAAAACACAAACAATTATGTGAAGATGGTTAGGCCCGTGAAGAGGAGCCAGGACTCTGTGGGCTGGACTGGTGTATGTTTGGTCCATTTCAGTGGGATAATATGACAGGTTATGTATCTATATCTATGTATGTCTGTCTGTCTGTCTACCTGCCTACCTACCTATCTATATACCTATCTAATTAAATTTCAGCTCACTTCAGTTCAAAATCGCTTTTTAACGCAAAATCCACAAAAGACATAATTTCACACAATAATTTTCGTCAATGTGGATCCAATGCCCCACTCAAACCTCCCCCACCTCCCCCACCAACCCCACTAACCCGCCAGGAGTAGGGCGAGGAAGGCGGGGCGTGGGTGGCGGTCCCTGGCGGTGCTCATGACGGCCCTCTCCTGCGTCAGTTGTACCCGTGTTGTGGCCATGCTTCACCCCACCCCACACACTGCACTGCTACACCTGAGAGAGGATGAGGGTTAGGAGCAATGAGATGATAAAAGTAACATTAATGGTAATAGTAACAGTGATGATAGCAGTAGTAGTAGTAGTAGTAGTAATAATAATAATAATAATAACAGCAATAATAATAATACCACATCAACCACGGTACTACTACTACTACTACTACTACAACATCAACAACAACAACTACTACTACTACTATCCTTCTCTGTCTAACCCATCTTGTCATTCTACTGAACACAAAATGAAAGAAATGATAAACAGAACACAGAAAAAGTAATGAAGATAAACACAAGATAAAGAATAACAAAGGTAAACACAAGATTAAAAAAAAAAACACACACACAAGGCAGGAGAGATATCAAACACAAAATAATGGAAATAATAAAGATACACACAAGACAGAAGATAAAATAAACACGAGAAATAATAAAGACAAGATAGAGGAACTAAGAGAGTCACAATAAGGAGAGATAAAGAAGGGTTACATAAATACCTAGTTACTACAAAGGGATCGCTGAGGAAGATGGTAAATACTTGTTGTGTTAGTCTTTCGTTATTGGAGATCTTTTAGGGTCGGTGAATTAACCAGATCCCCAACTGTAATGTTGGACACACACACACACGCACACACACACACATACATACACAAAGGCACTATGGGTGTGTGTGTGTGTGTGTGTGTGTGTGTATGTGTGTGTGAAGATTTTTTGACTAAACTGAGATGCATAGTTTTTTTTTTTTTCCCCTCAGTGCTTCCAGACTATTAAAGGGAAAAGGAGTGGCCTATATTTATCTACGTGTACACCTGTTGCTGGAGGCGGCAGTTTATTTCTTTGCTGTTTGAGAGGCGGTTTTCATCTAATTTTCTCGATAAGGTGAAATTTCCTTTCATTTTTTTTTATTTTTCTTGACACTATCAGATAATTTTACACAGCTTAAAGGCGCCCAAGTAATAATTAATGAAGGCTATATCTAACCTCCCCATATTGTCATGTTTTTCCTAAGGTATACAATTTTCTTTGGGCAGGAAAAAAGAATGATAACAGAAAATAATGGTTCTGCACTCAGCCACCTAGTACAGTACTTCAAAACTGTTCATTCTGGGTTTCACAATGTACAGTATAGCAATCGTACTTTTAATTTACTGCATTTGGCATCTCTCCTACATGTTTGTGCACCTTATCTGAATCCCATACCTGCACTCCACACCTGTACTACACACCTTTATCCTCCACACCCCTATTTAACACTTCCCTGCAACATCCGTACACCTTTCTTGTCCTTCCATACCCCTTGCCTCCCACTTCTCCCCGTCTCCATCTTCATGTCCACACCTTCTTCAAATCTTTCCAATTACCTTATACTTCCGTTCCCCCTTTTTCTATCCCCCATATTTTACTTTTGTTTACACTATCTCCACGCGTCTCTTCCCCGCCTTCCACTCTCTTCACACTCTCTCTACCCTTTCCACCACACACACACACCTCATGCCCTCTGCCTCCGTCTCCCCTCCGCATGTTCTTGTGTAGGACCAAGATCAGTGTAGGACCCTAGTGTAAACATTATCGTGACGTCACATATCCTTTCTCTCTGTCTGTCTTTGTCTGTCTGTCTGTCTGTCTGTCTGTCTCTGTCTCTCTCTCTCTCTCTCTCTCTCTCTCTCTCTCTCTCTCTCTCTCTCACTTCCTTCTTTTCTTCACTCTTGCCTCTCACCATATCTCTCCGTCATTCTCTCTCACTTTCACCCTACCTCTCTCGTAGACTCAAACTTCGTTCTTTTGCACTGGATCGGTAAGAAGGAAGGAAGGGAAGGAGAGAAGATGCTAAGAGTGAGTGTGAGGGAAGGAGGGAAGATGAGAGTGAATGTGAAAGGAGGATAGAAGATGAGAGTGAGCGTGGGGGGAGGAGGGAAGATGAAAATGAGAGTGAGGGGAGGAGGGAAGGTGAAAGTGAGCTTGAAGATGAGAGTGTTGAGGTGATAAGAGGGCCAACGGCCGCCTAGAGCAATAAAGGAAGCTGTATTTTCCTCCACGCCTTTACCCATTACCATAACAACTACACCACACGTCGCAACTACGCTCATTATCTCTCTCCTTCACTCTCCCCCCCAGTTTTCTTTCGTTTTCTGTTCCTTCGCAAACTATTTACTCTCACATCACGTGACGTCTCTCTCTCTCTCTCTCTCTCTCTCTCTCTCTCTCTCATTTCACACCTACTGAGAAACTTAACAACCACACCCGCCTACACACACACCCATCACCGCCTCCACCTAAACTCACACCTAGTACTGGTCATGCGTCTACACCCACACCCACACCAACCCACACTCATGCTCTGATACACCACACCCACATCAGTCTACACCTACGCCTTTCAACACCTTTATTCACCATAACTCGATCCTCACCAACACCTATTTCGGGAACTCTTAACCCTTTTCAGTTCAATGATGTTTTGTATATATCAGACTTGCTTCCACCAGACCACTATATTCAGCTAGGGAAACGATTTCCTAACTAGAAGGGTTAGATAAAGCCTACATTAACACTAACACTACTACAGCGCTCTCGAAACCTGAATAAAATGATCCACAAAAGGTAAGAATATATAAAAAGTTATCACCATCTTGAGGCAGTTAATCTCACTCTCACTCACCCAGCAGCATCCACACCCACACTCATCCACCGCCACTCAGGTCCATGCCCGCGCCCTCCAGATTCAGGCAAATATTTCCAGCAGAATAAAACAAAACATTCATCTTCAGTGGATTCATAAACACTGTGGCAGACTGGGACAGAGTACAACTTTTTAAATATGGTTTGGACAAGGAATCGAGCTCCAAATCCCCAGCTAACGAAAGTATTTTCGCTGCTAAATACTGAATAATGAGAGCATGAATTTATATATATTTTTCTCCCATGCACATACCAACGAAACAACTACAGTTCAGCAAGGTTATTTAGTCACCGTTACTTTACAAATTAAAGTTGAGTAAAGTATAATCTATTAGCCCTTTCCTATTCATATAATATTGTTTATAATATGTATTCTGCTTTATTCTGCATCACGATTGTTTTCATTGCTTTCTACCGGCTATGATGTAAGGAATGGTGAGGGGAAAGGGGGGGGGCCTCTTACAGTGCTATCCTTGTCATAGCCTACACAATAACAAAGAGTCTGGAAACGATCAGTATATTTGGTGGTGTTTGTTTTCCTTTGGACTCCTTTGTACACATCCACACTCGTACCCAGCAACAGCAACACGGTCCCGAACACGCACACACACACACACACTCACACACTTACATCACACTCATCCCCAGCAAGACCCAGACCCACACTCACATCACACCAACGCCCACCAAATCCACAAGACACCTTCACATCAAAACCACACCATCACCACATCCACAACCTACACCAACACCCACTAACCAAACCCACCACACCAACAAACCACCCTTCCACACTCCGTTACTCACACCCACACCCGTGTCCTACAGGACCAGCGCACACACCCATACCGCACCACACTCGACCACCCACTCTCACTCACCAACACCCACACTCCTAAGTACCTTACAAGACTCACGTCCCCAGCCACACCACACCATCCAGACCACCCACACTCACTCACCGCCACCCACGCCCACACCCGTACCTTACAAAATCCACGCCCACACCATACCACACACACCACCCTTACACGACCCACGCCCACACCACACCACACCACCCTTACACGACCCACGCCCACACCACACCACACCACCCTTACACGACCCACGCCCACACCACACCACACCACCCTTGCCACCAACACTCCCTCACCACCACCCACGCCCACGCCTTTACCCTACAAGCCCCACACCCACATCTACAGCACACCACCCCACACCACCCACATTCCGTTACCACCATCCTACAAGACCCACGCCCACTGCCACATCACACCACCCACACTCCCTCATCAACACCCACGCCCACGTCCGTCCCCTGCAATCCCACAGCCGTACCCAAAACACAAGGGACATGACCTGGCCAGATAACGGAGCAATAAATCACGAACCACGCAGGGTAAACCAAAACACTTCTTTGACAGAGACTGATATCCCCTCGACCACTTTTTTTTTTTTCTTTCGGTATTGGGTATGGAGAGAGCAGTGGCCTTGTGTCAGTAGTTTTCTGTGTATTTTGATCGTTCTAAATTATCACGGGACAAGACGATGCTAATTAATGCCTTATGTAAAAAATGTTGTGCCCTTCTTTTCCTCCGTTCAGTTAATTCCTCTTTTATACCTTGCGCATGGAAAGACCAACTAAGAGTAATTTTGATAGTTTTCCTCCACATGCCATTAGTCCTCTCAAGGTTGGGGTAACTCTAGTATTCTATTTCTGTGTTTGAAGCCTGGGTGAGTTTAAGTTTCGATGTATTTTGGTCGTGTTACTCAAATTATCCGAGAACAGAGACAAGCAGATTAACGATACACTGATACACGTAAAAACTGCCTTCATAATCTCTTCGTTTAATCAGATTATTAGCGGTATTGAGAAGGACAGCCAAAGTATTTATATATTATACACCAAAGCCTTTTACAATGAACACCCCTCAAAAAAAAAAAGAAGAAGAAGAAGAAAGAAAAGAAATAGGGATCTCTGTGAATATAAGTGCAAAATGCTGAAATGGTAAATAAAGAGACAAATAAATAAATGAATAAATAAATCCAAACAGAAGCGCTAAACACTGTCTTTTTCACTACAAAACACTATAGTTCGTTTGTGCTAACCTGATAAAGAACAGTAACCCCTTGCAGGCTCGCTAATGGTCAAGTGCCGTCTGAGTGAAGGATAAGACTTATTAGTAACCAAGGAGACTCATTCCTACCTAATACCTACGACCCATCAAATTTCACGCAACCACGATTTAGTAATCAAGGTGTGGGAGTGGCTCAGTTCCGTCAGATGAAAACAAATCAGCTATACGACCCTCACTAGGCAGGTCATTAAAAAAAAATGACAAAAAGATAATGATATACGTAAGTGAGCTTTCATATTCCGTAGATTAAAAAAAAAAAAAAAAAGATAATGATATACGTAAGTGAGCTTTCATATTCCGTAGATTAAAAAAAAGAAAAAAAAGATAATGATATACGTAAGTGAGCTTTCATATTCCGTAGATTTTTTGGATTCATCATATTTCTTCTTTTGGATTCATTTTTTGTTGATCAAGGCCTTAAATGTGTTCTGCATTATAATTTGGACCAGTTTTTGTGCACATACTCTAAAGTAATGTATTTTAAAACTTGTGGTCAATAAAGTATCAGTCTACCTTTCTCCCCATCTATCTATCTACCTGTTTATCTATGTTAAAATATTAGTAGATAAAAATTTCCACTGTAGACAATTTTAACTATTCCAAAACAGGGCGGCTGTTCATTCGTCTCTTACCATCTGAAGTGTCCTGCCGTTATGGATCTTTTTTCACGATTTTTCGCTTTCGTAATGGAGTATAAGGAGGAGTGGAGTAAGGGAAACAAGAGTCTAGTCCTGTAGTAATGGATGTGGTACTGAAGTTGTTTGTCTGTCTTCCTCACCATTCACTCACCAATTACGCTTTCACTTTCATTTTCACATGCATTTGCGCGTCCCTTTACCTCAAGAATCCTGTAATTAAAGACTATAAGTGCATTTTGTAATAATAATAAAAAAAAGGTGGTTATGTCGGAAATGAGGACCAATTATTAAGGAAAACAAATATTCAGAACATTTAATTATTGTCATGAAACTTTTTTTTTATATATACTGTATATTCTCAATCCAACATTTTCTCTAGTATTTTTGTGAAGTGTCTGGCAGCTATGTGAGTGAAGGCAACAGCATACACATTCAAAAAACAAGCTCAGGAATGATTATGAATAAGGGCTTCGAACTATCGTAATCTTGAGAATGTTTATGACACTGAAAAAGCATAAGCGAGCACGAAATAAGCTCAAGAATGCTTATGAATACGGACCACGAACTGTGAAATCTTGAGAATGCTTATGACATTGAAAAAGCATAAACAAACACGAAACAAGCTCAAGAATAGTTACGAATACGGATCGAGAACTGTGAAATCTTGAGAATGTTTATGTTACTCGTTGCTCTCATCTTCCTCCCTCGCCCGCTTACTCAGGGTCAAGTTCGCTCGCTATCCAACCTATTTTTATTTTCCTGTTTATTTATATCACTTTAAGGTTCATTTCTATTTTCATTCGCGTCTTTTTTTTTATTTTATACACAGCTTTACTTTTAGTCATGGTCTTTTCACTTCCAAGCAATTTACTCGTAGTCATATCTCTTTTTCACTTCCAAGCACATTTTTTTACTTTTGTTCCCCCCTCTTCATTTTCAGAATCACTTTTACTTTCGATTATATTTTCATTCAGTCACATAATCACATACATTATTTCTTTACAATTTTCCCTTTCAGACGCATTTTCACTTGCATACACATTTTCACTTCCTACCCATATTTCAAGATCGATGCAATTTTATCTTATCTGTTCTTGCCCTAGCCATACGATTTTATGCAGCTGAGCAGGGTCTTTCCTAAATTAAAATCCAATATATGAAAAAAAAAAATTATCACTTCCAGGGCTTAATGGACATGAAACCCCTTAACATTCCTTGGCGTCCCTCCTAATAATAATAATAATAATAATAATAATAATAATAATAATAATAATAATGTGTTTGATTATCACCTGAATAAAAAGAAAATAGTCATTGAGTGGAAGGGGAAATGGATATTAGCTTTGTCTGTGCATTGTTATCATCGCGAAACATATTTACGGTAGGGACGCTATCCTCAGCAGGGCGAGTTTGGGGTATGCGGGTATATTAAGACGATGACGTAGTTGGCTTATGTGAACGTCTAGCACTGGGTCACCCCTGATTCACCCCCGCTATGTCTACTCCACCCAGACCATCATCACTACAGCCGACGACCAGCGCCTACACCCGATACTGCCCCGCTAACATCTACAAATCCGACACAGAAAACCGATTAACCATTGGCACGTACTTGAAACACACTACAGATCCGACACAGGGAAAACCGATTAATCACTGAAACATCGGTGAAAGATACCATACTGTAGATCTGACATAAGGAGAACCGAGTAATTACTGCAATACCTGACACACTAATTCACAAGGTCACTCTTAATTCCGACGATCTGGTCGGTAGTGTGAGCACCTACCAATCCTCCTGGTCTGGGTTCAATCCCGTTCAAGGGAGGGACATTTAGGGGATGCCGTAGTATGTCCTTTCATGTGTTTTCACGTGTTTGTACCCTCTCACTCACAAACAGAGCCACTACAACACAACTGCCACATGTACTTCTCACCTTACGCTTCAAAAGCCTTCCACACCCGTAACCATGCGTGAAGTACTGAGTGACATAGTGATGTTCCTTGGCATACGGATGGTTAAGCTTTCACGACTCGCAAAACACGGGCTGAACATGAGTAATAAAGCTGCCCACCAACTTCAGGCGTGTGCAAGCCGATCGTCGCAAAATATACACACCTCTGATTCACCCCCACGAAGTCAGCTCCACCCAGATGATCATCCCAGCCACTGAGCACCGCCAACACCCGATACTCGCTACCATAAATGCACAGACCCGACGCAAGCAAACCCTGTAATTCACTGAGAAACGGGGAGAACAGATTAATCCATTGTTGGGGACAAAGTCACTCAGACATTACATTCTGGTTACTGTCACACGAGTTAAATCAACTACGGGAAAACCATGCCCGACAAATAATTATAAGATTACAGCGACTGATTCACTATAACATCAATGACACTACATATAATCAGGTAGACAGAAGAAGGTAATCAAGATTCTCAGGTCCCTATGGCTCACTCTCAGTTGAATGGACTCGTCTGGGGTTAGCTGGAACAGAATACTAGAGTTGTCCCGGCCATGAGAGGGTTAACCTTCCAAAACACTGGGGAACACTCAGACACCAATTCGTTTAAAAACTCAGTTCGGAGAAGGGAGATGCGATTAATCACTTTAATCTCCAAGGCGCCAATGCACAGACCAAAAAGACACAAGACTTGATCCTCTAACACTATATATAATTACAACTTATAACCAATGAAAGGTACGAATCCGAGGTGTAGTTTGCCCTTAAAACATCCAAGAGAATCAATTAACCCACTAGTTACTCGCTAAAATATATGTATCCGAAAAGTAATTACGTCCTTGAATAATTAAGGTCATCAAATACCTCTATTCGTTAAAATATACAGACCTGAAGAGCAATCACCCACCTGAGAACACGAAAACTACCACTACACGCTACTTATCCGTCCCAAGGCAGAGATCCGGAGTAAATCAAATTGTTATCCCGAGATACGAACACCATCAAAACATACTGCTTACTTGCTACATTATACAGAATATATAATCACCAGAGATACGAAACATTAACATCTATTTGCCTTCTCAAATATACAGTAGTGCTGAGGGACACCTTCATGGGACACTGATATAACCGGGGCGCTTCGGTAATATAAACATCCCTGAACTCCTTCCCTACCCCCAAAGGAACAAGAAAAGGGCAACTCTTCAGCCTGCAGTCCACCGAGTTCACGTCCAGATAAGCCTGGTGCCACAACAACAACAGTAACCACCTTCTTAGATACATGGATCCGAGGAATAATTGCCCACCTGAGACAAGCGCTGACATAAAAAACTCATTACGTACTTGCTTAAATATACAGAGTAGAAGAATAAATAATGGCTTGAAGAACGGGACTTAGATACACTCTCAAGCACATCGATCCAAACAATATTTACTTGTATGACCACCGCTACCCGCTGCATCCACACTGCAAGACGAATATCCGAAGAGAAAATATCCACTCAAGATACAGAGTAGCATCAATACTCGCTACTTATCAATGGAATCACTGCACGCGACTTACTTGTTGCTATACACGGATCCAACGAGTAAATACTGACTTAAAACACTGAATAACACCACTAAGCTTTACTAACTGCATCATGTCAATACAGAGGTCCAAAGAGACAGTATCCATATTATGACACTCAAAGGCACTCAAATACACTGTGATCCGAAGAGGAACTGAGCCCCTACCACACTGAAAAGAATCACTGCCCGCTGCTTATCCGCGATCCGAGAAACTAAAACGGACTATATCACGGGTATCTAGGCAACGGCGAGGCCCGGCATGAGACAGTGGGAGGGAGAAGACGTGGGCAACAAAGGTAAGGTAGGGAGGTGTGCGAGTGAAAGAAGTCCTAGCAAGCGGAGGGTTAAGGCACAACAATTCCACAATAACTCATTCACGTACACTGATGTACACAGCTAACAAAAAAAAGAAAAAAAGAAAAACGAGGATCACTAACAATTGTCATCCACCCGCTCAAAAATCCGAGTCTGGGAAGTTAGAACCGAATAATCTGAGTTCGAGGATGCGACTGGAAGAAGGACGAGGAGAGGACAACAAAGGTAACGCAGGGCAAGGTGAGAGAGAGTATCCTAGCACTCGGGGCTTAGGGCACGAAACAGTACGAAAAGAGGAAGGAAACAGCACGAAATAAAACACTGAACACACACTGACACCTTCTACTCATCCCCTCCAATATCTGAAATCCAAGTGGCAGGACCGATTAATGGAAGTCTTAGGATGCCACACAGATAGGAACAAGACGAAGAAAACAAAGACAGGGACAAGGTAAGTGAGTGAGAGTAGTCCTATAGCAGTGACATGGGTTCAGACAGGAAACAAAAACACTACCCGCTACTCACCCGCTCAAATACCCGAGATCCGATTAAGCTGGAAGTTCTGGAACCGATTAACGAGAGTGCGAGGGTGCGACAGGGAGAGGGACGTAGCGAGGACAACAAAGTGAAGGCAGGGCAGGTGAGAGAGCGAGTGTGTTTGTGTGTATGTGTGTGTGTTGGGGCGCTCCTCCACACACACACCCTGCCAGCCCTCCTCCCTCGGCCACCTGACCCTCTGTGGGTATGGGTACGTCTGCCCTGTGTCTGCCTGCCCTGCTCTGCCCTGCCCTGTCTTGCCTTGCCTGGACCCACCGCCTCGCTTAGAGTTACACGGATACACAGACCACACACACCTTACCATCCTTAGTAAGTAGTTCGGGCTAATATCAACTGAATATTTTACTCAAGCCTGTCTGGTTGTACAGTACCGTATGTTCCATTTTAATATTTACCCTGTTTTTTGTGATGTGAAGAATGCTGAAAGGGAAGAAACAAGGAGAATGAGAGAAGAGAGAATAAGAAGCTATAACAGTACGGAGAGAGAGAAAGAAGGATTATAGAAGAAGAAGAATGAGGAGAGGAGAGAGAAATTTTGAAGTATACAGAAACAGTCTTACACACAACTTAAGATTTTTATGAATACAATCACACTGGACCCAGCACCCAGCTTAGAGTTACACAGATATACAAACCACACAGATTTTAAGAGCTTTACTTGATAGTGAAATGCAATATAGGCTAAACAGAATGATAT
The DNA here is from genome assembly GCF_032717465.1 of Coenobita brevimanus. NCBI lineage: Eukaryota > Metazoa > Arthropoda > Malacostraca > Decapoda > Coenobitidae > Coenobita > Coenobita brevimanus. The sequence goes on along the minus strand of NC_137046.1, from coordinate 55,357,090 downwards.
GCCGGTATCTGTTGTTGCGGTGGCTGAGGGATACCCGCAGGATGGCAGAGATGGATGGGTGAGAGGGCTGGAGAGAAGGATGGAGAAACGGAATAAGAGGAAGGTACGGAGGAGCTGGTGGAGAGAGGGGAGGAGGGACGGATGGAGAAACGGAAGAGGAGAGAAGGATGGGAAGAAAGAAAGGGAGAGAGAGAGAGAGAGAGAGAGAGAGAGAAGTAAACAAAAGAGAGAGAAAGCAGGAGTGGGAAAGAGTACGCAAGAATGGGAAAGAGAGGGGGAGAAAGATACAAAACAAAGGAAGAGAGAAGAGAACAGGACGGAAATGGGAGAGAGGGGTTAAATGCAAGAGAGAGGGATGGGATGGGAGGTAGCAAAATACTGAAAGAAGGGAAGAGGAGGGGAAAAAGAGTCAAGGGTGAGATAGATGGGAGAAAGAAACGTCAGGGAAATAAAAGAGAGACGTTAGAAGAAAGGACAGGACTGAAATTATATGAAAGACTACAAAGGAGAAGAAAGAAAACAGAGAGAGAGAGAGAGAGAGAGAGAGAGAGAGAGAGAGCACACCATCCCCAAAATCTGATGTCTATCTATCTATCTATCTATAGCCCGACGCCCTAATCCCGCAAAGGGTGGCCGCAGACAAAACGCCTCCAAGTCACTCTGTCACCCACCATTTGACTCCCCTCCCCCCAACTCACCCCCCCCTCCCTCATATACCTCTCAACTCCATCCCTCCACCTCATCCTCGGTCTACCCCTCCCTCTCCCTCCCTCCACCTCACCTACATACACCCTCTTAGTCAGTCTTTCATTCTCCATCCTCTCCACATGTACTTTTCAAATTATCCAAATAGTAAGATTTGCTCAAAGACTTAATCCAGAAATATATAGCTAAAGTAACAAATCTATTGGGTAAAGGTAAGAAAGGTAAACATATTTATAAACATTATCATTTAACATTTCATGCATTTCCATTAACCTGTTTCTACAAGGTATTTCGTTCTATTATTATCCGACCCATGCCGATTTCTGCCTAGCCCTTACCTGTACTAGCTGACGAATGGTGGCCTATAGTTACTAGATCCTTAATTAACTAGATCATATTTGCATTGCCTATAGCTCTTCGTGTATTAATAACATCACTGGTGAAAAGTATACTGAGTAACATCCAAGTTAATTCACTTTCCAGTTTGCTTAAATTTATTCCTACGTGTGAGCAGAGAATGGAAGAAATTACTGAACCCATGTTATCAAATCCCACGACTATTTTAAAGCACTGCATTCAATTCCCTCTTAATCGACGTTTTGGGTAAAGATTAAAGATCAAGCTGGTTTAATGTATCGTCATAAGAGGTGTTGTGAAGTGAAGGAATTAATTTTACTTGCTTTTCGCTGTACCGACGCCAAATTTGCTGCGTTCTTGCTTAAGCGTGAAGACCAAATATGCACCGCACATTCCAAGAGTTGCCTGACTAACACTTTTGTATCAGCGAATAATGTATTTACATTTAAACGTGCAGTGTTTGTTGGTAAATCGCTGCATACTTATAGCCTTCTTGGGTGCATTATTATGAAGTGGAAGGAATTTTAGTTTGTTGATACGGTCACACCCAGATCCTTTCCACTTCAGTCCAATGACACCCTTTTATTTATTTTCGCTACCTTCAGACTTTTTTTTTTACCTTGGGAAATACAGCGAGCATTGAAGATATTAACAAAGTGTACCCCAATCTCGGCCATTTTTTTAAAAGTTTCCCCCAAGCTGAATAAAGTAGTCTAACGAAAACAACAATATGTTAGGAAAGACGTCATCACAGGGGTTTAATGATATTTGACTCACTCATAATTTTCTTTTGTAGTAGTAGTAGTAGCAGTAACAATAGTAGTAGTAATTTGTTGTTGTTGTTGTTGTTGTTGTTGGTGGTGGTGGTGGTGGTGGTGGTTAATACTAAAGTTTAGAATTTGACACATATTTACATAGTGCGATATTTGCTAATTAAATGAGAAGACGGTAAACATGCTGTAATCTTATCCTATTGAGAGAGAGAGAGAGAGAGAGAGAGAGAGAGAGAGAGAGAGAGAAAGGGGGAGAGGGATTTATAGAGGGCTTACGTGGGTTAAGATGGATAGGGGAGGTTGCTAATGAGGTGTTGGGGGAGGGAGGTGAGGGAAAGGGAGAGAAGAGGGGAGGAGCAAGAGGGAGGGGAGGGAAAGGGAGAGAAGTGAGGAGGAAGAGGAGGGAGAAAGAGAAAGAGAGGAAAGAGAGGAATGGGAGCTGGGACGGATTTAGGAGAGAGAGAGAGAGAGAGAGAGAGAGAGAGAGAGGATGAGGACGAAAGAGACGAAGGGTAGACAGATAAGGGAGATGTTGCTAATGAAGTGTAGGGAAGGGAGGGAGGGATGGGGGAAGGGAAGGAGGAGGAGGAGGAGGAAGAGGAGAAGGAGGAGGAGGAGAAAGGAGATGAGAGGGAGGAAGGAGGGCGGGTAAGAACATAGGAGGGAGAGAGTGAAAGAAGAGAAGAGCTGAAAAAGAGGAACAGGACGAGGGTGACGAAGAAGAGCAGAGCAGAGAAGGAAAAAGAAGAGAACAGAAGATAAGCAGGAAGGGAAGAACAAACGAAGGGACAGAGGAGGATGGGAGAGAAAGAGGAAAAGGAAATGAAAGTAAGGAGAGAGATATTTGCCAATTAAGAGAGAGAAATAGAGAGGGTTGGTGGTTGCACAGGGAGAGAGTGAAGAGGGGAAGAAAGTGAGTGACGATGATGATGACGAAAGTAGGGGAGAAAAAGAAGGAAGGCTAGATAAGGGAGGGGAAGGAGGGAAAGGAGAAAGAAGAGGGGAAAGAGGGGTGAGACAAGGAGGAAAGGAGGGGAGAAGAGGAAGAATACGAGAAGGAGAAGTGAAGGGTGAAGCAGAAAGAGATGAGAGGAGAGGAGGAGGAGGAGGGAGAAAGAGTGAGAGGAAGGGAGAAAAAGTGCAGTAAAGTGGATGATGATAATGAAGTGCAGAGGGAAGGGAAAAATCACTGGAGGAAAGGAGACGAGGGAAGAGGGGAAAGAGGAGAAGAAAGAGGAGGGAATGAAGAAGAAAAGAGAGATGAGGAAGAAGGGAGAGATGGGAGAGAAAAAGGAATGAGAGAGAGGGACTGGAGGAGTGAGTGATGTGGGTGAGAAGGTGAAGGGGATGGAGACACGGAAAGGAGGAGATAGGAGAAGGTGCAGAGGAAAGACAGCAAGGGAGAGGAAGAGAGAAATGGAGAAGAGAGAGAGAGAGAGAGAGAGAGAGAGAGAGAGAGAGAGAGAGAGAGAGAGAGAGAGAGAGAGAGAGAGAGAGAGAGAGAGAGAGGAGTGGAAACGAGAGAGAGGAAAAGAGGAGTGGAAACGAGAGAAAGGATGAGTGGGGAGGCAAGAGAAAAGTAAGGACGAGGAAAAGGGGGGTGAAAAATAGATGGTATGAGAGGATGAATGAGAGATGAGGGGGGAAACGGAGAGTATGGGGTTGGTAGAGGGCACAGGGGACGTAAAGAGGGAGGGGGATGGGAAGGGGGACCAGTATGCGGATAGGGAGAGGGTAGGATGGTGGTGAGTATGGGAAGGGATGTGGGGGAGTGATTTTGATTTGTACAGCTATACACTACGTCCCACGCCATTATGTGTGCAGAAGATTAACCTTACACAAGTATATAAGTATTGGAACTGAACCCCAAAATGTTGTGATTAGCAAGAGGGAGGTTGAGAGAGAACGGAGGAAAGGGGAGGAGGAGGAGGAGGAGGGAGAAGAAGAGATTAAAAAAAAAAAAAAAAGTGTGAGTGGAGGTGGTGGAAGGGTAGGGGGGGTAAGACGAGTAAGTAGGGGCAGCTTAAGGGAGAAGAAAGGTCAGTAATGAGATGCAGTTACGTAAGACACACAAGAGGACACTCCACTCCCCTCAGTCTTCGCAAAAAAAAAAAAGAGAGAGAGAGAGAGAGAGAGAGAGAAACAGAAAAAAGAAAGAAAAAGAAAAAAGTATTCTAGGAGGTATACGGAGCACCCCTATCTCGGCGACTTATTTTACGTATTACTCTTAACATATCTTCCACACACACACACACACACACACACACACACACACAGAGGCCTTATTCTAGGTAGCACAGGAGACCGTAACACCACTTTCTTTGCTATTTATTATTCTCTTTTACATTACTTATACATTACTATTATCGACATCGTTTGCCTGAGTACCGTAACACAGAAAACGATGAAGAAATGTAATATGCTAAATAAATCGCTAGGAGATAGATACTACGAAATTTCTAATGCCATCGAAAATACAGCTCTAAAAACAAAGAAATATAAACCTCCAGCCAGACGATTTTATGCAGGAAAAAAAAAAAACTAACAGGCAGCTCATCACATTAACTTGGTGGCGATTCTCACTCTCTCTCTCTCTCTCTCTCTCTCTCTCTCTCTCTCTCTCTCTCTCTCTCTCTCTCAATTTATGTTACGTAGATCAGTGGCGAAATAAGACAATATTACGGCTCTGCATCCTTTCCATAACACCGTGACTGATACTATACTGTAAATATTCTAGTGTTATTCTAGTGTTAATATCTTCTTGCAGCTCAGCATTCAAGGCGGACAGCATCTCGGTAACCAGTATCATCATAATCATCATCATTACAATCATTTTCATCATTATCACTTTCACCATCATCACCATCACTTTCATCATCATCGTCAATCATTCCCTCCATCATCATCATCACCATTAACACCACAACCATCATCATTATCACCATCATCATCCTCATCGTTATCACCACCATCATCATCATTATCACCACCACCACCACTACCATCATCATTACCACCATTATCATCATCACTATCCTTATTGTTATCATCATCATCATTACCTCCACCTTTTGTTCCATCGTCATCATCATCATCATCATCATCATCATCAGGTGACATGCATGAGAAAAGCTAGTCCTTATTCCGTCTACCACCCGACCCTCGGTACTGTGGGAGTTACGAGGCTGCTTACCTGACGGGTGGTGGGCGGAGATAGGAAAGGAGTGTGTGTGTGTGTGTGTGTGTGTGTGTGTGTGTGTGTGTGAGAGAGAGAGAGAGAGAGAGAGAGAGAGAGAGAGAGAGAGAGAGAGAGAGAAAAGGGAGGGGACGATTATGATGAAGACGAGAGACAGGTGTAAGGGCGGGGCTCGGTCAACGGGTGAGGGGAGAGAGAGAGGAGGGGAAGGGGGAAAGGGAGGGGACGGAGGAAGAAAAATGGTGTTGAAGAGAAGAAGGAGACGGTAAAGGGAGGAGGAGGGAGAGGGGAAGAGAAAATGAGGGAGTGATGAGGCAGAGGGGAATGGGAATGAAAGCAAAATAGGAAGGGGGATAAAGTAGGTGAGGAGGAAGACGGGGAGTGGACAGCGAAGGGGGGAGCTGAAGAAGAGGAAGGGAGAGAGGGGGAAGAGACGTAGGAAGGGAGAGGGAGTGGGAGAATGTGAAGGAGAGATTTTTACAAGTCCATAACGGCGCTGTGGTTGTCCCCTCTCCTCGTCAAAAAAAATAAATAAATAAATAAATAAATAAACACAAATAAAAATAAGATCACTGACCCTTGTTTTAGCCATGATTTTTTTTTTTTTAGCTGGTAAAAGACAAAGGTTGGCCTAATATATCACCTCTTCTACCTACATACCTCTCTGCTCTCTAATTCACCTTATCGTTCCACGTTTTTGCCTCTCCTTTCCTCTGCTGTCTAATTCACCTTATCGTTCCACTCTTTCTGCCTCTCCCTTTCCTCAGCTGGCTAAAATTACTGTACTAAGTCATGGTGGTGGCGGAGGTAACTTAAGTGCGAAGGTGAAACAGAAGGCGAACTTTTATCCATGTATAGCACTTACAAGACTAGGTTGGTCCGTATTCTCGTAAATTCAGGAGATTTCTGAACACCTTTTCCTAGCGATTTATTCCGTGAGACTTTTATATCCTCCTGTATGATACTGATGTAAGCCGTACCGATATTTAAAAAGATGTCAACAGAAAACAATACAATGTCAAGTTGTAACAGGCAAAATAAATCGCTAAGGAAGAAGCGCTACAACGTCTACTCTTGCTAACGAGAAGACACTCTTATGTCGTATCGCACTTTACTGCATCGCTGGTCATATTTGTGTCATGTGTTTACGATTTAGTACAGATGATAAAATTACAGAAATTTAGCAGATTCTACAGTACAGATAGTACCTCAGGTGTGGGAGTGTTGGGTGGAGGTGAGAAAAAAGGGGAGGGGGAAGAAAGCGAGAGAGGAAGGGGACGGAAGAGAGAGGGGGTTGGACGAGAAAAGAACTGCCTGGAAGTAAAAGAGAGAGACGAGAAGGCTGGAAAAAGAGTCACAGAGAGGGGGGAATGGGCGTGATGGAAACTGGTGGAGATGGAAGGAAAGAGGTGGAGGTGAAAGAGAGAGAGAGAGAGAGAGAGAGAGAGAGAGAGAGAGAGAGAGAGAGAGAGAGAGAGGTGGAAAGGGAGTAGGATGGAGCGTGAGAGTGGAGGGTGAGGGTGAGTGAGGGTGTGGGCGGGGAGGGAGGGCGGTGGCTGGTTAGGAAGGAGGATGGAGGTGGGGGTAGGGTGTGGAGGCAAACAGAAGGGTGAGTAAGAGAGGGAGGGAGGGGAAGGGGGATAGGGAGAAGCTAAAACAAAGAACAGGAGCCGGGGATGAAGAATTATGTGAAGGGAATGAAAAAAAAAAAAAAAAACGACAGATTGGATATAAGGATAAAGAAGGATGGGTGACAGGAAGAGATTAGAACAAAGAACAGGGGGGTCAGGGAGAAAGAATACCTAGAAATAAGTAAACTGATAATAAGGGAGCGAAGAATAATGAGGAGAATGGAAAGACTGAGAAAAGAAAAATAACAGGAAAATGGAAGGATTGAAAATAAAAAAATAACGAGCAAAATGGAATGATAGAGAATAGAAATATAATGTGAACAACGGAATGACTAAGAACAGAAAAAGGTGAAAACAGAGGAGCCAAGGAATAAATAATAACAGGGGAAAAACTAGTGAGAATAAAAGAATGATAGAGGGCATAGAAGACGGAGAAAGGAATACGTAATTAACAAAAATATACGAGATGGAGAGAGGAATTATAAGAAGATAGGACTAAGTAAGATAAGAAAAGAGGAGAAAAGAAAAACCCGAAGCCCAGGGATCAGGAAAAACGAGATAAGAAAAAGAACAGAGAAAGAGACTGGTAAGGGCAAAAAGAAGGAAGACAGTACAATTGAGAAGACGTTTTTATTAAAGTG